>NC_083410.1:64045327-64366577 GCF_020745735.1 Hemiscyllium ocellatum | reverse complement strand
TGAGAGAGAGAGAACACGAGAGAGACAGAGAGAGAGAGACAGAGAGAGAGAGACAGAGAGAGAGAGAGAGAGACAGTACAAGGGAGAGAGAGAGAACACGAGAGAGAGAGAGAACACAAGTGGGAGAGAGAGAACACGCGAGAGAGAGAGATAGAGAACACGAGAGAGAGAGTCTGTTGCGCAGGATTCGGTGAACTGTGTTTATTCAGTAACCATCTTTCCTGAATACATTGTATTTTTTTCTCTCTCGGCTTCTTATAGTCCCAGGGTGCTGCAGAGCTCATTTAAATTGTGGCTCGTTTAAATAGTGTCCTGCTGCAGCTCCATTTGTGGGTGTTGAGATGGTTGTTTCTGCAGTTGAGTATCTGATCTGTGTGTGTGGTGTTCTATAAACACTGGTCTATAATTCTCCATTAGCTTTTTGCTCTACCATAACATCCAAAAAGGCATTCAAACCATACCTCCATTAACAAACATTGATTTGGACCCCATTTATCAATCTCTCAGCAACAGAATCTGAAGTGATATCGCCCACTGCAACAAACCAAGACACAAAAAGCAAGCAGGACAGAACACCAATGCTTCACGGGAGGCTCACTGAAGATATTACCTCGCATGGTGATGAAAAGTCTGAGAAAAAACACACCAGCTCAGTGAGCAAACCGACAACCTTATTTACATCCTAACTGAAAGGCAAATAGTGGACAGCACGATGGCTCAACACTTTGCATTGCTGCCTCGCAGTGCCAGGGACCCGGGTTTGATTCCACCCTTGGGTGACCGTCTGTGGAGTTTGCATGTTCTTCCCAAGCCTATGAGGGTTCCCTCCAGGTGCTCCAGTTTCTTCCCACTTTCCTAAGCTGTACAGGTTAGGTGGATTGGCTGTGCTGAATTGCCCATAGTATCCAGGGATTGAGGTGGGTAAGCCATAGGAAATACATGCTTAGGTAGGGCGAGTCTGGGTGGGATGCTCTTTGGACGGTCAGTGAGAATTTGATGGACTGAATAGCCTGATTCTACACTGTAGGGATTCTATGATTCTATGAAAATCTTTCTCCTTTACTAACTAACTTTTACCCTTTTTATTCAGATAAATATACACACACTTATGCATTTCTCATTTATTTACTTGGTTTGCACTGCATTAGTTCTAACCTCCTGAAGAAAGGAAATTGAATACTGAGCAAGCCATTCCTTTCAGTTTTTTCCATGTTATATCAGGTTGTCTCAATGCTGGTTGATCACCCAAAACATAACTGTTTGTGGATTTTGTAAGCGATTTTACAGCTGGATGCACAGCCTGCTGCAAACTCGCCCCATTTTCCCTCCCGGGGACCTGGCACCAACATACACTGGTTTGTCTGTACCACAAGCTGGATTTGAGCAGTAACTGAATGAGTGTTGTGCAAAACAAAATGCAAAAAAGAGAAACGTAAATTCATTTGTTCTTATTCCTTATTTTGACAATCTGCATCTGCATAAACTTAACTGCAACATTTAAAACCTTGTGTGTGTGTGCGGACACACACACACAAAATCCAGCATTAACCCTGACTTTAAACTAATGCAGCACTTTGTTTTTAACAGCTATTCTAATTCTCCTTAAGGTCCATTATTAGTAAATATTTTTGAAATATATATCTTTATTCACTGACGTCTTCCACTGAAACTTACTGATTATTACCAATGATAATTACAAAAAAAACTTTGCTGTAATCCATCCAGGATGAGTTTTATTGACAGATTAGATTAGCTTACTTACAACGTGGTAACAGGCCCTTCGGCCCAACAAGTCCACACCGACCCTCCAAACAGCAACCCACCCAGACCCATTCCCCTACATTTACCCCTTCAACTAACACTACGGGCAATTTAGCATGGCCAATTCACCTAACCAACACATTTTTGGACTATGGGAGGAAACCAGAGCACCCGGAGGAAACCCACGCAGACACGGGGATAATGTGCAAACGTTACACACAGACAGGTTCCCGAGAGGGAATTGATCCCAGGTCTCTGGAGCTGTGAGGCAGCAGTACTAACCACTGTGCCACTGTACCGCCCATGAAACATATCTGAAAACAATTGGAGAGAAAGACTGCTCAAAATAATGACAAGAATGAGGTCAAAGACGATATTGTTGATTATTACATTGAATCCACTTTAAGAGGCAAGCACTTGAATACAGACCAAACTGGTACAGTACAATGCAAGTTCCTTCTGAACAATACTCTTTATGGACCAATGAAGAGGGTTACGATGTCAAATGAGTTTGATAAAAAATATAAAGCAGGTTTTTGCTCATAGCACAGACATCATAGAAAGAGAAATGTAAAAATCTAACTGCATCACAAATCTATCATTTTCACAATTCAACTTTCAAAATTTACTACGTGAAGATCTAATATTACTCCATCATCTATATGTGTTTCAGCAGCATATCATACCATCAAGATAAAGTATTTTCACCTTTTAAATTTATCTTTTCTGTCTTTTACTTCATCAGCTTCATTATGGGAGAAAAGATCAACAATACGCGAGGCCAGGGTCCCATTGATACAGTTCATATTGCAAGGAGTAGCTACAATGGCACTCATATTTTTATGACAGTATTGCATGCATTCTTCAACCTGAAGTAACAAAAACAAGCATAACAAAAGCATTCAGTGATTAATTCATAATGGTTCTAAGTAATTAAAAGCCTTTGGATATCTCAAGTTAAAACAAACTTCAAAACTTCACGCTGGTTTATACTAGTTTTGTTTTTATTTTCAGATTAAGGCACAGTTTCTATTTATTGGTCAACAGGAACCACATGTTATAACACACCATGTTTCTGACATGACAACACATGGCATTGAATGAACTACCTGAAATATGGCAGTACATAATGAATTTATAGCAGATTGAGTACTTAAATTTAGCATTTAGAGTGTGGTGCTGGAAAAGCACAGCAGGTCAGGCAGCATCCAAGGAGTAGAAAAATTATCATTTTGAACATAGGCCCTTCATCAGGAATGAGGCTAGCGAGCCGGGGGGCTGAGAGATAAACGGAAGGGGCCTGGGGTCGAGCAGTGAGGAAGGTAGCTGAGAATGTAATAGGTAAATGAAGGTGGGGTGAAGATGATAGGTTGGAGAGGAGGGTGGAGCGGATTGATAGGAAAGACTATGGACAGGTCAAGAGGACAGTGCCGAGTTGGAGTCTTGGGACTGGGATAAGTTGGGGGTGGGGGAGAGAGAGATGAGGAAACTGGTGAAATCCACATAGATCCTGTGTGGTTACAGTGTCACAATGCATTCTTTCTCCAGGCGTCTGGTGGTTAGGGTTTGGATGTGGAGGAGGCCCAGTATCTGCATGTCCTTGATGAAGTGGGAGGGGCAGTTGAAGTGTTCGGCCACAGGGCAGTGGGGTTGCCCAGTGCGGGTGTCCCAGAGATGTTCGCTGAAACAATCCGCAAGTTGGCATTCTATCTGTCCGATGTAGAGGAGACCACATCGGGTGCAACGGATACAGTAGATGACATTAGTGGAGGTATGGGTAGATTTCTGTCAGGTGTGGAAGGATCCTTTCAGGCTTTGGACGGAGGTGAAGGGGGATGTGTGGGCACAGGTTTTGCCCTTCCTGCAGTGGCAAGGCAAGATGTGGGAGTGGGGTAAGGGCTGGTGGGGGCTGTGGATCTGACCAGGGAGTTGCGGAGGGAATGGTCTCTCTGAAACACTGATAGGAGTGGGGAGGGAAATAGTGGTGAGGTCTGTTTGTAAATGGCAGAAGTGGCTGAGAATGATGCAATGTATCTGGAGATTGGTGGGGCGGAAGGTGAGGATCAGGGGCGTTCTGTCCTTGTTGCATTTGGAGGGGTGGGGTTCAAGGGCAGAGGTGCAGGAAGAGGAGGAGGCACACAGGAGGGCACAGTTGACCACTTGGGAGGGGAGATTGCAGTGTGTGAAGAAGGAGACCATCTGGGATTTTCTATAGTGGAATAGGTCATCCTGGGAACAGATGTGGCAGAGGCAGAGGAATTGGAAATAAAGGATGGCATTTTACAGGATATAGGGTGGGAGGAGATGTAGTTCAGATGGCTATGGAAGTCCGTGAGTTTGTAAAAAATGTCTGTGGTTTGTCAGTCGCTGGAGAAGTCCAGGAAGAGACGGGAGGGGAGAGTGAAAGGTGTTAGTGAAGTTGATGAACTGTTCAACCTCCTCGTGGGAGGAAGAGGTAGTGCCGATACAGTCATCGGTGTAGCGGAGGAATAGCTGTGGGATGGTGCCGGTGTGGCTGCAGAAAATGGAGTGTTCCAAGTACCTGACAAAGAGACAGGCATAGCTGGGGTACATGGCTAACCGTTTGATTTGGAGGACGTGGGAGGATTGAAAGGAGATGGTGTTAAGGGTGAGGACCAATTCAGCCAGACAGATGACGGTGTCAGTGGAAGTGTACTGGTTGAGATGGCGTGAGAGGAAGAAACGGAGGGCTTGGAGGTCTTGGTCATGGCGGACAGATGTGTACAGGGACTGGACATCTATGGTGAAGATAAGGACTAGGGGATTAGGGAAACAAAAGTTTTGGAGTGGTGAAGGGCGTGGGTGGTGTTTTTGGACTAAGGGGAACAGGACGGTGTCAAGGAATGCAGAGATGAGTTCAGTGCGACAGAGCAGACCGAGTCGATGGGTCAACTGGGCAAGTCAGGTTTATGAATGTTTGGTAGGAGGTCGAGTCAGCCGGTGCAGGGTTTGCAGATGATGAGGTTAGAGGCTGTGGATGGGAGATTCCCAGTGATGATGAGGTTGTGGATGGTCTGGAAGATGATGGTTTGGTGATGGGAGATGAAGTCGTGGTCAAGGAGGCAGTAGGAGGGGATATCTGCGAGTTGGCGCCTGGCTTTAGTGGGGTAGAGGTCAGCGTGCCAAACTACCATAGCGGCCCCCTTGTCTGCTGGTTTGACTATGATGTTGGAATTGGATCAGAGGGAGGGGAGGGCTGCGCATTGTTAGGGCAGGAGGTTGGAGTGGGTGAGGGGGTGGTCAGGTTGAGACATTCAATGTCATGGAGGCAATTTGAAATGAGGTCAAGGGTGGGTAACAGGCCAGTATGGGGTGTCTTGGAGGTGACAGAAGGGGTCAGTGAGTGGGCAGGAGTCTTGATTGAAAATTTGGGCTGTTTTCTTATACATTTCAAGTATAATATTTGCTTACAAAACTCAGTTATGGCATGAAGTTTAGGACTTAAACATAATTAAATTGAAATGAAAACGCTATTAGCTCAACTACCAAATGTTATAAAAGGACAAACTCACTGCAAAAGAACTTCGCACATAGTAGCTTCACTACCATATTATTTTCATTTACTGACAACTCAAAAGAAAATATTGTATTTGTGCTGCATATTTAAATTGTTTCATAAACATCTTATTCATGAAAGCAAAAATAACTGATCAGTTTAGGACATGCAGAAACATTTCCATACGTAAATGTTCGTCATGATAATTATGAAACCAGTTGAAAATTCAGGCCTCAATAACTATTGGGCATGGTGAACATTATATTAGAAATGTGTTGTATATCTCAGGCACACATATACAGTACATTCTAAAGAACAATACAAGGGCTTTCTCTCATAGCTGCACCACATGTATTGGGTAATAAAGTCTGGCTCACTATCCTAGGGATAGAGGAAAACAGCCAAATTGTTCCAATAACCTCATGCTCCCATGAGAATCAAGAACCATATAGACTGCACAGTTAATGCACATCCAACTGCAATTTAACACAAGAATACAGATTATAAAGTTACACTTACCACTCATTTTTTAAAACAATTATGATATATTTTAGATTTCAAATCCAGTTCATCAGTATCACATTAAAAGGCAAATAAATGATAGCAAACCAGATAAATTTTCAAATTAAGTCATTTTATCCTAATCTAAGCTAGAACAATTAATGCACTCACCAACGAATCCATTTTCAAAAATTCAGATGAAATGAGGATTGAAATAACATTACTGGGCTCTACAATAAAGAAAAAGCAATTATGCAGTCAATTGATAACTGAAACCACAAGCTTCCTAAACAGATCTAGTCACAAATTACATATTCAGAATAGGCAAAATAAATTCCACTAATTCAGTAACTGACTCTACAAATTTTATTTTAAAAATTGACAATCTTTGCCTTTGCCAAAGATTTCAATGCTTATACGATATTTTATATGTCTCATAGAAATCAGACAGTCAAAAACCTGTAGCAAGTTGACAGTACAATTGTTGTAATTCAGTTTTGTTGTCACCAAATTCTAATATTTGGTGGACTCTGAATAATAGTGAAAAACAGAGAGAAGAGAAAATCTGGGTTCTTGGGAATTATATAGGTGCAAAATTATTCATGGATTAAAAAAAGTTGAATGTTCATGAACTCCATGCTAACTATTCATAAACTCAAGAGTTATCGAGATGTACAGCACGGAAACAGATCCTTCCATTCAGCTCATTCATGCCGACCAGATATCATAGTCATAGAGATGTATAAATAGCATGGAAACAGAGCCTTCGGTCCAAATCTGTCCATGCTGACCAGATATCCATCCTAACCTAATTTAATCCCATTTGCCAGCACTTGGCCCATATCCCTCTAAACCCTTCCTATTCATATATCCATCCAGATGCCTTTAAATGTTGGAATTATACCAGCCTCCACCACTTCCTCTGGCAGCTCACTCCATACACGCACAACTCTCTGCGTGAAAAGGCTGTCCCCTCTCACCTTAAACTTATGCCCTCTAGTTCTGGACTCCCCCACCCCAGGGAAAAGACTTTTTCTATTTACCTTCTCCATGCCTCTCATGATGTTATAAACTTCTATAAGGTCACCCCTCAGCCTCTAACACTCCAGAAAAAATAGCCCCAGTCTATTCAGCCTCTACTTATAGCTCAAATCCTCCAACCCTAGCAACATCCTTGTAAATCTTTTCTGAACCATTTCAAGTTTCACACCATCCTTCGAACAGGAGGGAGACCAGAATTGTACATACCATTCCAAAATGGCCTAACCAATATCATGTACAGTTGCAACATCCATACTCAGTGCTCGGATTTATAAAAATTCATGATGAGCATGGAACAATCAACTAAACTATGATCTTAGGTCCTTGTTCTTCTTAGTTAACACTAGAAACTAAACAAAAGCAGCAGAATTGAAGTTTAGGTAATTAGCCAACCTTCCGGTCCTGGCTGAATTTGCTCCTTTATAAAACTCATCCTGTTAATCTACAGCAGGACCATACTGACGTGAGCATCAATAGTGCCGTGCTGGTGCGTCGTCGTCGTCGTCCCAAGCCCTGCCCATCCCTTTAACCTCCTTGCTCCAACAGAGTTTTGAACTACTTTGCATTCCCATTCTGACCCAACATCAGACTTCACGGATTCACTGCTTTTACCCAGACCTAACCCTGTGTTCCATTGTCATCCACATAAGTTATAGATATTTGTGGATATTCTAGTGTTATTCATGGTTGCTATTTTGGAATGACCTATACATAAGCAGGAAGACAATCCAGCCCAGGTTACAACCTCTAGACTGTACACCTTCCCAGACAGGCACCAGTCCTCCACCTCATACTAAGCTGCTCCCAAAGTCAAACCCACACCTGTCCCCACCATCCCTGCATCAACATTGTTTCTCTTTACAAAAATTACAATAATGCAATAATTACCTCCTCTCATTTAACCTCTTGTGTTCTCTCTACCTTAGTCACATTTCTAATTATCTTTTGTTTCAGCTTATTGAATTTGTTATGCATGAAACATGTAAAAGATACAAATTTAATAAAGGAATACACAAACAGTTAGAATCAGAAGGACAAAAAAAACCAGGAAATTAGATTTGGACACACGCCATTCATAAAGATTGGAAGACTGTCCTCAAGGGAAACAAAGTGGGTCTTGGAGGAAATGAGCATGTCTCTGAACTTCTAAGAAAATAGTCCACCTCAAAACTAAAAGTGTTTCATATTGGAGTACTTTGCCACATTCTTTTCACCACTTGCAATCCATTCTGCTCTTGAACCAGTGACAGCATTGCTCCTTGGCCAAGAAAACTGGTGTCAGAAAGTTGGAAACCTGGGTAGCCAAGAACAAGTGAAGAAACAACTTCTGCTTGAAGATACTGGGTCCAACTCCATGAAGTATCACAACTCTCACATACTTTCCCAGCCACTCCTGCAAGCAGTATCTAATTTCCTGCCTTTGTTGCTTAGACCTTTGAGTATAGAGGTTGAGACATCATGTTGAGGTTGTAGAGAATGTTGGTGAGGTTTCGTAGAGAGTACTGTGTCCAGTTTTGGTTGCCCTGTTATAGGAAGGATATTATTAAGCTGGAGAGGGTTCAGAAAAGATTTACCAGAAAATTGTCAGGATTGGAGGATTTGATTGATAAAGGAGAGTCTGGATTGGCTGTGACATTTTTCACTGGAAAGGTGGTGTTTGAGGGGTGACCTTATAGAGATTTATAAAATCATGAGGAGTAAAGATAAGGTGAATGGCAAGTGAATAGGGTGGGGGATTTCAAGACAAGGGGGCATTTTTTAAAGGAGGAGAAAGTGAGGACCGCAGATGCTGTAGATCAGGGTCAAGTGTCCGGTGCCGGAAAAGCATAGCAGGTCATGCAGCATCCGAGGAGCAGGAGAATCAATGTTTCATGCATACTCCCTTCATCAGAAATGAGGCTTGACAGCTGGGAGGCTGAGAGATAAATGGGAAGTGGGTGGAGTTGGGGGAAGGTAGCTGTGAATGCAATAGGTACATGAAGGTGTGGGAGAAGGTGATAGGTTGGAGAGGAGGGTGGAGCTGATAGATGGGAAAGATAATGGACAGGTCAAGAGGGCGGTGCAGAATTGAAGGCTTGGGACTGATATAATGTGGGGTGAGGGAAAATGAGGAAACTGACAAAATCCACATTGAACCGGTGTGATTGCAGGGTCCCAAGACGGAATACAAAGCGTTCTTCCTTCAGGTGTCCGGTGGTAATGGTTTGGCAAGGGAGGAGGCCAGGACCTGCATGTCCTTGGCGGCGTGGGAATGGGAGTTGAAGTGTTCGGCCAGGAGACAGTGGGGTTTGTTGGTGCAGGTGTCCCAGAGATGCTCTCTGAAATGATCCAAAAGGAGGCATCCTGACTCCCCGATGTAGAAGAGACCACATCGGGCTCAATGGATACAGTAGATAACATTGATAGGGGTTTAGGTTACGTCAGTCCCCCGGCCCACAAGCCTCATTCCTGATGAAGGCCTTATGACCAAAATGTCAATTTTGCTGCTCCTCGGATGCTGCCTGACCTGCTGTGCTTTTCCAGCACCACACTCTTGACCCCGCTACATTTAAGGTGAGAAGAGAAAAATATAAAATGACATGAGTGACAACTTTTCTTTTTACAAAGAGTAGCTCGCATGTGAAATTAACTTCTAGAGGAAGTGGTGGACACAGGTCCAGTTACAACATTTAAAAGACATTTGGATAAGTACATGAATAAGAAATGTTTGGACAGCTAAGGGCCAAGTGCAGGCAGGATTAAAGATGGCATGGACTGTTTGGACTAAAGGATCTGTTTCCGTGCTGTATGACTCTATAATTCTAATTTTCCTTGTGAGCAACTAGTTGATGTTATTAATCATTAATTTGATTTGGATTTATGTCAAACTTAAATCTCTGGGGTGACAGCCACTGATTGTAGTTATATTGAGAAATGCAGAGCATTTCCATGGTGTCTGATCATGTTGTTCTCCCAAGGACAGGTGCTAACCCATGAGATTCCTGTGCCAATTACTCAGAAGAGTTCTTAAGATGGTTTGCAACTGCATTCCTCAATGTTATTTAACTCTGAGGTACATTCTAGTAGCAGAGTTCAATCAGATTAAACAATCCTGTTCAATCTTTACAAATCAATAGTCTCCAGGAATTCCAGGGAACATCAAACTAAAATTGAGAGACTAAATCATAGCTTCCACTCATTGGGACCAAAATCTCTCTAACCTCAGAAACAGACATACTACTGCATGGCAGGTGTTAACCTATTCAGATGCTCATACCCCCTTGATGTCAATCAAACAATCAGAGAATATATCTTAATCTCCACTTGTCAGCACTGCTTGGAGTGGGTCACAAATGACTTAGCAAAGGCTTGTTCCCCTTTATGATGTCCGTAGTATAACACAGTAAACAAGGCATCTAGTTAGACCAATTTTTCTATTTAGGCAAAGCAATCTCTATTACACATTTCAGAATATGAACTCAAATTTAGTAAATAAAGTTATGATGTTCATGTACCTATTATGCTTTCTTGATATCCAAATCTCATTTACTAGAACCTCAAAATTGTTGCAAATCATTTCATGGCATGAGCTGTAAATACACTATTATCTGTCAGTATATTGTACATTCTGAGCAGTCTATCGCATATGGAGTGTAAGGGATGAATTGCACCGCTCAGGCCATTGCAGTAGAACTGCTCTTGGTGGTAGGGAACTGGCTAAAGTAAAGCCCTAACAAAATATGCATAAATTAGAATGGTCAGCTCAAGGAAATTGTTGTACGTTACACATTCATTTGGTGTGAACATGAGAAAAAACAATGGTATGAGATTTGCTGTCATTAACTATCAATATGATAACATGCCTTTTCAAGGTATTGTGATGGTGCTTAAACTTCCCCTGCATCGCAAGAGGCAAGCAACTCTCATCAGTGCATATCTTCTAACATGATCAACCTAATTAAGTCAAGGATAAATTCTACAATGACCTCCATGCCTTAATTGCCAAAGTCAGAAATGTTTGGTCACTTCAATGCAAGAGTTTGTGCAGATCATCAGGCATGGGAAGGGAGCACTGAAAAAAATTAGGGTTGGCGGTTGAAACAGCAATGGCTTCCTCTTGTTAAAGATGTGTGCCAAAGTGAACTCTTGATCACCAGTATAGTTTTCAGTGTCACTCATCACAGTAAGATATGTAGAATTTATTAAGTGTGCAAAACCAAGGAACTCATTGTTGACTTTCAGCGGGATGTTACTCGTGCCCTTCTACACATTAACAGCACAGAGGTGGAACGAGTGGAGAGTGTCAAGGTTCTGGGAGTGGTCATCAAAAACAAGTTTTCTTGGATTCTTCATGTGGATGTACTGGTTACAAAGGCCCAACATCTTCATCAGGCACCTGAGAAAATTTGGCATGACGGCAAATACCTTTGCCAATGTTTATAGGTGTGCCATCGAGAGTATTCTGTCTGGATGTATCACTACCTGGTATGGTAACTGTACCATTCAAGATCAGAGACGGTTACAGAGAGTGGTGAACTTGGCCCGAACAAGCACAAAGGCCAACTTCCCATCTACAGAATCCATCTAGCATAGTTAAGGAAAGACCGCCAGTATTCTCAAAGATCCATCCCACCCTGGCAATACTTTTCTACAACCTCTACGATCGGGGAGACGGTACAGAAGCCTGAACACACGCAATAACTGGTTTTGAAACAGTTTCTACCCTACTGTTTTTAGAATACTGAATGGAATCACAAACTCTTAGCATTCACCTGTACCTGTGTTTTTGTTTTTGCCGCTGTTTACCTATTATTTACCTATGCTACTTAACTGTGTGATCTGCCTATATTGCTCGCAAGACAAAACTTTTCATTGTGCCTCAGTACATGTGATGATAAATTCAATTCAATTCAATTCAATGTCTTGGATTCTCTACGCTTTGACAGCTAATTAAGAATCATCAGGCATAAGGACAGATAAGATGAGTGCAAACAAAGACAGATACAACAACAACAACAACAACAGTTGGACTGGCTGTTGTTTTATTACTTCAAAGCTGAATACAACAAACCATCACCCCTCGACACTCAGAGCAAGAAGGTTCAGAAGAATAACAATGTCTTGAGATTCAAACAGGTAATCATGAAGAAGCTCCTCTCAGAGAAACCCAAGAATCACCTGTGTGTAACAAAAAGGAATACACTGCATTGAGGACGACTCGGTGGCTTTTAGGACTTCAGCATATCCCACGGAGACAGCTAGCAAGGCACTCCACAGGACTGCAGTTTTTATAGAGAACAGTCTACCCTTGCTATCAGTTTCCAAGGGGTTCAAACTCTGTTTCACTGTTTTAACATCCTAAAACCAAACATTTGCCTCAACTTTTTGAACTGACTTTCAGCAGTACGGCCTACCAGCGATTCTTTTCCCTTCTATTCCAATTGTCCTCAAATTACTGCAGATTTGTTCTCTTTGATCAACTTTCCCCAGGATTCTCTTTGTCCGGTACAGAAGATAATATAAAACATTTCCCATGCTGACCAGAGTAGCTGCTGTTCTTTTACACTCACTGTCTCTCAGTTGCTGTTCAAATTCTTTAAGACAGAAAGTCTGCAATAACAACATAATTTGTTCTGCCTTAATTCAGGTTTGGCTGCACTGCGATACATAATTTTTCACTTAAGATTTGAGATACACTGTATATTGTAATTCCAGACCAACCTGAATTTATGAGGCTTAATTCGAATGATTAGATTGACTTTTAAAAGAGTTAAATTTAAACTTTATTGCATTATTTATAATCTACTCAGCTTTCTCATTTTCCCTTTAATGTAACAATAGGGTAATTTAAAACACAACCTTGTTTATGATCAATAAGTAGTAAATAAAAACTGAATGATGGTCAATCTGGTAAAAGCTGAAAATGTGTTGCTGGAAAAGTGCAGCAGATCAGGCAGCATCCAAGGAGCAGGAGAGTCGACATCGACTCTCCTGTTCCTTGGATGCTGCCTGACCTGCTGCGCTTTTCCAGCAACACATTTTCAGCTCTGATCTCCAGCATCTGCAGTCCTCACTTTCAATCTGGTAAAAGACAGTATTACTTATCAACATATGCATACAACACAGCATGACAAAGAAAAATAAATGAAGCAGAAACATCATGAGATACAAACACAGTTCTTGATTACAAAATATTTAAAAGTGATATACCCTAATTAGTGTTTAAATTAAGGCTTTTTGTTTTAAATGTTTTGTAACAGTGAAAAACAGTGTGGATGAAGAGCTGTAAAAGCATTTAAAGCAGGCACTATTTATGAGAACAAAATGTATAACTTTTTGAAGAGATTTGGAATTATGGGGGAGGGGTTTATAAAGTAATAACATCACAGGAAAAAGATAAGAATATGCATAATTACATTGCCACTGACAAATATTTAGCTCAGTTACAAATTAACTAAATTTGTACTGTACAAGCATTTTCTAAACAATATGCAACCCTATAACCTACCTAATTCTGGTTGTTCAGTTTGTCCTTGATGTTTTAGTTTCCTCTTCACATAGCTCATCAACCAGGCAAAGATATGGACATCACAGTGCACCGATATGTCTACTTCCTGCCAGCGTTGTGCATCAACAGATAGATACTCAGCAAAGTACTTCATCTCACTGACTAGTAGATTCCGAGGACAAACAAAATCACGCTTCAGGTTTTTGGATTCATCACAAACATGGATTACCATGTTGGGCCTTTTATGAAAATAAAAGCATCTTAAAACAATGGCTATAAAAGAGACATGGTTCCCATTTTCAACTGCTTACAACTGTAATTGAAAAGGAACCAAGATTTGCATTAGCTTAAGTATTGAAAGTGAACTCCCTAAGAGGCTTTGCATCTTATTTGCTGTAACATTTTTATAAGTTTGCAGCACTAGTTCTACCACAAGTCCACTCACCTGTGCAGACTTAATTTCTTAAATCAACAATAGTGAAAACACATGATCAGTAAGCTTCACACAAACAGGAATGACATATTCCGTCAAGAGTGAATCACAGCTTGAGTGAATATATAGTTTAGGGACTCTGGAGACAATTTGGGCATTTGGTACCGAGGGGAACCGGTGCTTTTTGCTTGTTTTTTTTTGGCTCATCATTTGTTAGGTTGTTTTAACTGGATAAATTGAAGCTCAGGATCAGGGGCCCAACACAAAGCAGTAACACACCATAGGTTCATTGGTTGGTGTTAGCTAATAATTTGACGATCTAATATAGGTTATTTGGAGATTGGAGGTTAATAGGGGAAATACTTACACATGTCAAAATATATCACCAGTACAATTTTTTAAAAAAGATCTAAGGAATAAGGAACTGAAAAAAAAGATGCTGGGACAGGCGATGTTTTGTAATTGCATGATGTGGAAGCTGATGGACCCCATTGTGGTTCATATTGACCACATATAAATAATTGTTGATTGCTTGAGGAACTCTGAGCAGTGTTGGTGAGCTACAGTCTGAGCTTTGAATACTGCAATGTATCAGCAAGGGAGAAGAGTTACCCGGACACTGTTTCAGGAGACAGTCACACCTCTTAGATTAATTACCTTGAATTCAGGGAGTCTGGATTCAGGATATCTCATCTGGACTGCAGAAGAAATTGGATTGGGAGGGAAAAGAATCAGTTGTTATGATTATGTAGGGACCAATGACATAGGTGGAATGAAGAGAGATTCTGCTGAGGGAATATGAGTAGCTAAGGACTAAAATAAAAAGAATTAATAATCTACTGATTAATAATTGAACCTTCTTTGTAAGAAATGAAATTAAATTAAATCGAAAGCAACAAGTGACGTGGAAGAAGTGGAAGGCCTAGAATCAGTGTGGGTAGAGTTGTTGAATCGCATCAAAAAAGCATGATGGGAGTCATGTACAGGCTTCCTAACAGTAGTCACGATATGGAGAACAAAATAAATCAGCAGTTAGAAACAGCATGTAAGAAAGACACTATCACAATCATGATTGGGGACTTCAATAAACAGGTTGACTGGGAAAATCAAGTTGCTGGCAAGTCTCAAGAAAACAAATCTGTGGAATGTATACGAGATGGTTTTCAGAGCAGCTTGTGGGAAGGCCCACTTTGGAAAAGACATTTCTAGATTTGGCATTATGTAATGAGACATTAAGGTGAAGGAATCCCTAGGGGGGTAAATGATCGAGGGAAGACAATAGAGAAGCAATGGCAAGAGTTTCTGAGGAAACATACTATGGGGAGAATGAGGCAACCATGACTGACAAGGGAAGCGAAGATGCGATAAAGACAGTGTGGTGAAGATTATTGGGAAGCCTTTAAAAACAAGCAGAGGACAACTAAATAAAAACAATAAGGGGTGAGAAGTTAAAATATAAGAGTAAGCTAGCCAATAACATTAGATTGCAAGAGATCTTTTAGGTATCTAAAAAGGTTAAGACAGTGGCAAGAGTGGACACAGGATCACTGGAAAAGAGACCAGACACATAGTAATGGTGAACTGTAAGAACTGAACAGATACTTTTTATCAGTTTTCATAGTGAAGACACCAGCAGCATACCAGAATTTAAAGAGAATCAGAAGGCAAAGGTGAGAGTGGAGTGGTCATCATTAAGGAGAAGATGCTGGGGAAGTTGAAAGGTCTGAAAGTGATATATCACCCAGACCAGATGGACTACACCCATAGTTCTGAAGGAGACAGCTGAGGAGATATTAGAGGCATTGGTGGTGATCTTTCAGGAAGTGTCCCAGAGAAGTGGAAAATGGCTAATCTAATACCCTTGTTTAAGAAGGGAGGGAGTCAGAACACTGGAATCTACAGGCCAGTTAGCCTGACCTCAGTCATTGATAAGATTTTAGAGTCCATTATTAAGAATGAGACTGCAGAGTATTTGAAAGTGCTAGTAAAGGGCAAATTCAGCATAGCATTGTCAAGAGGAGGTCATACCTGACAAATCCATTGGAATTCTTTGAGGAGGTAATGAACACTTGAGACAAAGGAAAGCAAATGGGTTTAATCTATTTGGATTTATCGGAGGCATTGATAAGGTGCCACAGAGGAGGCTGCTAAATAAGAGATTATGGGGTAAGGTGTTGGTGTGGACAGAGGATTTGTTGATGGGCAGAAGACAGAGAGTGGTGATTAAGGGGTCTTTTTTAGGATGGGAGCTGGTGACTTGTGGAATTCCACAAGGGTCCATGTCGCGAGCACAGCTTTCATGTTATATACTAACAATCTGGACAAAGGAACTGAGAACATTGCTGCTAAGTTTGCAGTTGACAAAGATAGGTGGAGGGACAGGCAGCATTAAGGAAGTGGGTGGCTGCAGAAGGACTTAGATAAGCTAGTAAAGTGGGCAAAGTGGGCAAAGTGGTAGATGGAATACAATGTGGTAAAGTGTGAGTTTATGCACTTTGAGAAAATAGACGAGACCTCTTTACTTTCTACTAATGGTGAAAGGCTTTGGAAATCAGAAACACAAAGGGACTTAACGGGCCTAGTTCAGGATTCTCTTCAGGTTGGCATGGTTCGGTTGGCAGTTAGGAAGGCAAATGCAATGTTAACATTCATTAAAGATTCACCCAATCTATCCTGTCTATACATGGCATATGCTTCCTTTTTTTTCTTAACCAAATGCTCAATTTCTCTAGTCATCCAGCTTTCCCTACATCTACTAGCCTTTCATTTCACCCTAACTGGAATATGCTGTCTCTAAACTCTAGTAATCTAATTTCTGAAGGCTTCCTATTTTTCAGCTATCCTTTACCTGCGAACATCTGCCCTCAATCAGCTTTTGAAAGTTCTTGCCAAATACCATCAAAATTAGCTTTCCTCTGTTTTAGAACTTCTGCGTTTAGATCTGGTCTATGATTTCCATCACTAATTTAAAACTAATAGAATTATGGTCGCTGGCACCAAAGTGCTCCCCCACTGGCACATCAGTCACCTGCCCTGCTTTATTTCCCAAGTGTAGGTCAATTTTGCACCTTCCCTAGTAGGTACATCCACCAGAGTGATTCACTGAATCGGAAAGTTTTCTTGTATTTAAATTCCTCTCCATCTAAACCCTTAACATTATGGCAGTCCCAGTCTAAGTTAAAATCCCCTACCATAACCACCCTATTATTCTTACAGATAACTGACACCTCCTTACAAATTTGTTTCTCAATTTTCTGTTAGGGGGTCTATAACACAATCCCAATAAGATGATCATCACTTGATTATTCCTCAGTTCCACCCAAATAACTTCTATCTCGGGCGACCGACTCAACGCAGACATTTACTACAAACCGACCGACTCCCACAGCTACCTAGATTACACCTCCTCCCACCCTGCCCCCTGTAAAATGCCATCCCATATTCCCAATTCCTTCGCCGCATCTGCTCCCAGGAGGACCAATTCCACTACCGAACAACTCAAATGGCCTCCTTCTTCAAAGACTGCAATTTCCCCTCGACGACGCTCTCCACCGCATTTCCTCCACTTCCCGCACCTCCGCCCTTGATCCCGCCCCTCCATTCGCAACCAGGACAGAACCCCACTGGTCCTCACCTTCCACCCCACCAACCTCCAGATACATCGTATCATCCTCCATCATTTCCGCCACCTCCAGACAGACCCCACCACCAGAGATATATTTCCCTCTCCACCCTTATCAGCATTCAGGAGAGACCACTCCCTCCGTGACTCCTTCGTCAGGTCCACACCCGCCACCAACCCAACCTCCACTCCCAGCACCTTCTCCTGCAACCGCAAGAAGTGCAAAATCCGTGCCCACACCTCCCCCCTCACCTCCCTCCAAGGCCCCAATGGATCCTTCTATATCCGTCGCAAATTCATCTGCACCTCCACACACATCATTTACTATATCCACTGCACCCGATGTGGTCTCCTTTACATTGGGGAGACAGGCTGCCTACTTGCAGAATGTTTCAGGGAACACCTCTGGGACACCCGCACCAACCAATCAAACCGCCCCGTGGCTGAACACTTTATCTCCCCCTCCCACTCCACCAATGATATGTAGGTCCTTGGCCTCCAGACCCTGGCCACATGATGCCTGGAGGAAGAGCGCCTCATCTTTCGCCGAGAAACCCTCCAACCACAAGGGATGAATGTAGATTTCTCCAGCTTCCTCATTTCCCGTCCCCCCACCTTATCTCAGTCCCAACCCTCAGACTCAGCACCGCCATCTTGACCTGCAACCTTCTTCCCGACCTCTCCGCCCCCACCCCCTCTCCGACTTATCACCCTCATCCTCACCTCCTTCCACCTATCTTATTCCCAGTGCCCCTCTCCCAAACTCCTTCCCTTCTACCTTTTATCTCAGCCCGCTTGGCACACCAGCCTCATTCCTGAAGAAGGGCTTATGCCCAAACGAAAGCATTCCTGAAGAACGTCAATTCTCTTGCTCTTTGGATGCTACCTGGCTTGTTGTGTTTTTCCAGCACCACATTTTTCAACTCTCGTAGTCCAGCATCTGCAGTCCTCACTTTCTCCCACCCAAATAACTTCCCTAGATGTATTCCTGGGAATATCCTCCCTCAGTACAGCTGTAATGCCATCCCTTATGGAAACGCCACTTCTGTGGGAAACATGTCTGGCTGTAACGGGCAGCTCTTTGTTATGAGGTATTTTAGGTGTTGGAGGAGAGGGAGAGGGAGAGGGAGAAACTTACAAGAGCTAGGGGATGTGATAGAGGACAGTTATAGGAAGGGAGAAAAGCTGCAGATACACAGTCACATAGGTGGGTTAACTCCAGGAAAAAGGTAAGAGAGGTAGGGAGGTAGTGCAGGAGTCTTCTGTGGCTATCCCCATTTCACACAAGTATGCTGTTTTGGAAAATGTAGGAGGTGGTGGATTTTCAGGGGAATGTAGCACCAACAGCCACATTTCTGGTATCGAGACTGGCTCTAATGCAATGAGGGTCGGGTTCCAAGAGATCGATTGTGTTAGGCGTAAACAGACGTATCCGTGGCCAGCAGTGAAAAATCAGAATGGTGTGTTGCCTCTCTGGTGCCAGAATCAAGGATATCTCAAAGAGGGTGCAGAATATTCTCAATGTAGGGCTGATAAATTGAACTGCATTTATTTTGATACAAGAGGCCTAACCTGGAAGGCAGATGAACTCAGGGCACAGTTAGGAACATGGGACTGGGATATCATAGCTATTACTGAAATGTGCCTCAGATGGACAGGACTGGCAGCTGCAAAAAAGAGTACATGAGATAGCTTTGGCAAATAGGTTTAAGGAGAATCCAAAGGGTTTTGGCAAATACATTAAGGACAAAAGGGTAACTTGGGAGAGAATAGGACCCCTCGAAGATCAGCAAGGTGGCCTTTGTGTGAAAAATGAGAATGGTGTGTTGCCACTCTGGTGCCAGGATCAAGGATATTCAAAGAGGGTGCAAAATAATTTCAAGGGGGAGAGGGGCCAGCAGGATGTCATTGTACACATTGGAACCAATGATATAGGAGGGGAAAATGATGAGATTCTGAAGGGAGAAAAAAGAGAGTTAGGCAGGAATTTAAAAAGGAGGTCCTCAAGAGTAGTAATATCTGGATTACTTCCGGTGCTACGAGCTAGTGAGGGTAGAAATAAGAGGATGGAGCAAATGAATGAATGGCTGAGGAGCTGGTGTATGGGAGAAGGATTCACATTTTTGGATCACTGGAATCTCTTCTGGGGTAGAAGTGACCTGTACAAGAAGGAAATAGAGAGGAAAGAGATCAATCTGAGACTGGTACAATTGAGACAAGAAGCAAGTCAAACAGTCAGGGCAGGCAGGGATAAAGCAGTGAACAAGGTAGGAGTGATAAATTAAACTCCATTTATTATTTCGATACAAGAGGCCTAATATGGAAGGCAGATGAACTCAGGGCATGGTTAGGAACATGGGACTGGGGTATCATAGCTATTACTGAAATGCGCCTCAGGGATGGACAGGACTGGCAGCTGCAACAAGGGTACATGAGATAGCTTTGGCAAATAGGTTTAAGGAGAATCCAAAGGGTTTTTGCAAATACATTAAAGACAAAAGGGTAACTTGGGAGAGAACAGGGCCCCTCAAAGATCAACAGCCTTTGTGTGAAATCGCAGGAGATGGGGGAGATACTAAATGAGTATTTTGCATCAGTGTTTACTGTGGAAAAGGACCTGGGAGACATAGAATGTAGGGAAATACATGGAGACATCATGAAAAATGTCTATATTCCAGAAGAGAAAGTCCTGGATGTCTTGAAATACATAAAAGTGGATAAATCCCTAGGACCTGATCAGGTGTACCCTAGAACTCTATGGGAAGCTAGGGAAGTGATTGCTGGGCCCCTTGCTGAGATATCTGTATCATCAATAGTCACAGGTGAGGTATCAGAAAACTGAAGGTTGGCTAATGTGGTGCCACTATTTAAGAAAGGTGGTAAAGACAAGCCAGGGAATTATAGACTGGTGAGCCTGACGTTGGTGGTGAGCAAGTTGTTGGAGGGAATCCTGAGGGACAGGATATACATGCATTTGGAAGGGCAAAGTCAACATGGCTTTGTGGGAAATCATATCTCATAAACTTGAATGAGTTTTTTGAAGAAGTAGCAAAGAGGATCGATGAGGGCACAGCAGTAGACATGATTTATTTGGACTTCAGTAAGGCGTTCGACAAGGTTCCCAATGGGAGATTGGTCAGCAAGGTTAGACCTCATTGAATACAGAGAGAACTAGCTATTTGGGTACAGAAGCTATTTGGCTCAAAAAGGTAGAAGACAGAGGGTGGTGGTGGAGGGACTTTTTCAGACTGGAGGCCTGTGGCCAATGGAGTGCCACAAGGATCGGTGGTGGGTCATCTACTTTTTGTCATTTATACAAATGACTGGGACATGAACAAAGGAGGTATAGTTAGTAAGTTTGCAGATTACACCAAAATTGGAGGTGCAGCGGATAGCGAAGAAGGTTACCTCAGATTTCAATGGGATCTTGATCATATGGGCCAATGGGCTGAGGAGTGGCAGATGGAGATAAATGTGAGGTGCTGCATTTTGTGAAAGCAAATCTTAGCAGGACTTATACACAGGTCCTAGGGAGTGTTGCTGAACAAAGAGATCTTGGAGTACAGGTTCATAGCTCCTTGAAAGTGGTGTCGCAGATAGATAGGAAAGTGAAGAAGGCGTTTGGTATGCTTTCCTTTATTGGTCAGAGTATTGAGTACAGGAGTTGGGAGGTCATGTTGCAGTTGTACAGGACATTAGTTAGGCCACTGTTGGAATATTACATGCAATTCTGGTGTCCTTCCCATCAGAAGGATGTCGTGAAACTTGAAAAGGTTCAGAAAAGATTTACAAGGATGTTGTCAGGGTCGCCTAATTTGAGCTATAGAGAGAGAGAGGTTCAATAGGCTGGGGCTGTTTTCCCTGGAAAGCCGGAGGGAGGCTGACCTTATAGATGTTTATAAAATTATGAGGAGCATGGATAGGGTAAATAGACAAGGTCTTTTCCCTGAGGTGGGGCAGTCCAGAACTAGAGGGCATAGGTTTAGGGTGAGAGAGGAAAGATATAAAAGAGACTTAAAGGGCAGCTTTTTCACGCAGAGGGTGCGGTGTGTGTGGAATGGGTTGCCAGAGGAAGTGGTGGAGGCTAGTATAATTGCAACATTTAAAAGCCATCTGGATGGGTATATGAAAAGGAAACCTTAGGGGGGATATGGGCTGGGTGCTGACAGGTGGGACTAGATTGGGGTGGGATATCTGGTCAGCATGGACGTATCAGACCAAAGGGTCTGTTTCAGTGCTGTACATTGCTATGACTAGGATACAAGAGAAGCGATATATTGCTGAGGATGAATAAGATTCTGATCAGACTGCATTTTGAATATTGTGAGCAGTGTAGTGCTCCATATCTATGAAAGGACGTGCTGGCCTTGGAAGGGGTCCGGGTGAGGCTTGCAAGAATGATTCTGGGTTAAAGGGCTAATCATATGATAAGTGGTTGAAGACTTTGGTTCTGTACTTGATGGAGTTTAAAATGATGAGGAGGAATTCAATTGTAACTTACAGAATAGTGAGAGGCTGGGATAGGGTGAATGTGGAGAAGACATTTCCACAAGCAGGACAGACTCAAACCTGAGGGCACAGCTTCAAACTGCAGGGACCATCCTACAGAACGGAGATGAAGGGGAATTTCTTCAGTCAGAGGGTGGTTAATCTGGGGAATTCATTGCAGGAGAGGGCTATGGAGGCCCAAGTTATTGAGTGTATTTAAGGCAGAGATAGATAAGTTCTTGATTGGTAAGGGGATCAACTGGTACAGGGAGAAGGCAGGAGGATGAGGTTGAGAAACATATCAGTCATGATTGAATGGCAGTGCAGACTCAAAGGGCCAAATGGCCTTATTCTGCTCCTATATCTTATGGTCTTATAAGTAACAATTAGACTGGGGAAGGCAGGGGGCAGGGGCTTTGGTGGTGGCAAGAAAGATTTTAGCTACAGTGTACATTCAGCTGGTAGACCAGACAACCTGATGATTGAAGCCCAAGCAAATCAGCTGCATTTATCTTTTTTTTTTGAACAATTAGGTAGGTTATCTTGTTTGAAACACCATGAACCTGAAGCTTTCAAAATCATTATATTAGCATTATTGCCACATAGATATGTGACCAACAAGATCTGATGTATATACAGCTAAAATAGCATTCAAACGTTTAGCAACGTAGGTTTACATTTTAAACATGGGATCCAAGGTTCCATGATATGCACCTACACAGCTCAGAAAAGTAAAAGACATGGAATCAAATGTAAGCAAAGTTCTGCTCAAACTAGAATGCTGTTAAGCTATCACAGGTAATCTTCAACATATGTCTTTGTTATAACATTCATTTAGGCTTTGCATATGCTGACATTTTACTTTTTTTAAGAAATTAAACAGGGTAGAATTTATAAAAACACTGGCATGGAAAAATGCTGTAACTTAAATTACTTTCAACAATTATTTCTTATATGTATTTTGTTAGTTTCATTAAAGGTATTACTTAAAGATTTCTGATGCTCCAAAGATATCGATCAATGATTAATAGTTCTTCTCATAGTACAACTATTATCTAAAGCATGATCTTAAAGCCTGAGCATATGGAAAGTGTACTATGTTCCAGGTGCATCCGCACCATTTAACTGGAATTTTTGAGTAAACTTAAAATCTTACTTGGCAGTTTTTCCAAAATTATTTTGCAAAATACTGGGGACAAAATGCAAAAGTTAAATTTGTGTAATTTTATATTTATGACAATGGTGGCAATTGTGGTAAAGAAAGACAAGTTACCAAATTAAACCAATTACTGCCGTATCTCAAGTTGCTTCTGAATCTCATATTCTGAAAAGTTAAAACAAAAAGCATATTAACTCATTAATGTCTCTTGGCTTACTTTTTAAAAGATCAATTTTTAATAATCCTACATTTACCTTATGTTTTATTATTAGTTAGACGTTAATATTGTGCTGATGAGAGGGAAAACATAAGTCAGAATGCGAAAACAGATAAACTTTCAACAGTCAGTTAGAGTCATAGAGTCATAGACATATACAGCATGGAAACAGACCCCTCTATGCCTAATGAAGGGCTTTTGTGTCGATTTTCCTGCTCCTCGGATGCTGCCTAACCCGCTGTGCTGTTCCAGCACTACTCTGATCTAAACTGGTTTCCAGCATCTGCAGTCCTCACTTTTGCCTTCAGTCCAACCTATCCATGCCGTGCAGATATCCCAACCCAATCTAGTCCCACCTGCCAGTACCCGGCCCATATCTCTCCAAACCCTTCCTATTCATATACCTATCCAAACGCCTCTTAAATGTTGCTATTGTACCAGCCTGCCAGAGGAAGTGGTGGAGTTCATTCCATACACGTACCATCCTCTGCGTTAAAAAGTTGCCCTAAAGGTCTCTTTTATATCTTTTCCCTCTCACCCTAAACCTATGCCCTCTAGTTCTGGACTCCCTCATCCCAGGGAAAAGACTTTGCCTATTTACCCTATCCATGCCTCTCATAATTTTGTAAGCCTCTATAATCCCTTAACCTCCGACAATCCAGGGAAAACAGCCCCAGCCTGTTCAGTCTCTCCCTGTCGCTCAAACCCTCCAACCCTGGCAGCATCATTGTAAATCTTTTCTGAACCCTTTCAAGTTTCACAACATCTTTCCGGTAGGAAGGAGACCAGAATTGCATACAATATTCCAACAGTGGCCTAACCAATGTCCTGTACAGCCCCAACATGACCTCCCAACTCCTGTACTCAATACTCTGACCAATAAAGGAAAGCATACCAAATGCCTTCTTCATTATCCTATCCACCTGTGACTCCACTTTCAAGGAGCTATGAACCTGCACTCCAAGGTCTCTTTGTTCAGCAACACTCCCTAGGACCTCCATCTGCCACTTCTCAGCCCATTGGCCCATCTGGTCAAGATCCTGTTGTAATCTGAAATAACCCTCTTCGCTGTCCACTACACCTCCAATTTTGGTGTCACCTGCAAACTTACTAACTGTACCTCTTATGCTCGCATCCAAATCATTTATGTAAATGACAGGTAGAGGGCCCAGCACTGATCCTTGTGGCACTCCACTGGTCACGGGCCTCCAGTCTGAAAAACAACCCTCCACCACCATCCTCTGTCTTCTACCCTCGAGCCAGTTCTGTATCCAAATAGCTGGTTCTCCCTGCATTCCGTGAAATCTAACCTTGCTAATCAGTCTCCCATGGGGAACCTTGTCGAACACCTTACTGAAGTCCATATAGATCTCATCTACTGCTCTACCCTCATCAATCCTCTTTGTTACTTCTTCAAAAAACTCAATCAAGTTTGTGAGATATGATTTCCCACGCACAAAGCCATGTTGACTGTCCCTAATCAGTCCTTACCTTTCCAAATACATGTACATCCTGACACTCAGGATTACCTCCAACAACATGCCCACCACTGACGTCAAACATTTGATTAAAAAAAATTAGTAACCAGGGAAGTCCTCACTGCCACTCATCCAATGTGTCAGGTCTAAATGATCCCATTCCTATCCCTACCTCAGATTCCCACTGTGGGCAGACACCAGGAGTGCAGTCAATTCCATTTTTCTCAGCTCAACTAAACTCATGTCCTACCTCCCTAGTTTCACCAAACTCTAGAACTAAAAGGTGGTAACTTTGGGCTGTGCACCATGAAGGCATTTTCTGGGATCTTAATGTGCTTGCTTTCATTCTTCAGTTGTGGCTGTCACTTAAGTTGTAAGTTGATAAGACTGAATACATCTTTTGGGTTCAAAGGTCATGACTGTGTTCATGAGGAACAGCATTTCATACATAACCAACCAATGCAGTTGTAACATCCCAGATGTTTTGCCTGCACCACTACTGCCTCAAGTCTCACATTTTTAGCTCCCATCAAATCTCCTAGACAAGACAGTCTGCATCATTTGCCTCACAAAAGGAGGACATTATTGCTGCATCATTTGCTGTAAGGTAATCTTGACAATTGCTGAAACAGGACAAAGTCTGAACCATGAAATAAATATAACGACATTATGAAGCTTTTGTGTAATATTTGTTTTTGCACCAAAACAGTGCACACATATATTAAAATAAATGACAAAATATTTGGAAATGGGCAATGACTTTATTATCTTCTTTGTGGAAAGGAGGCACCACCTGCACAAGTACAAGGGTTTCAGAATGCGGGGTTCCCTGTAACACAAGGCAGCACAGACAGTACCCAATTGAATAAACCGTTCTTATGTCAATTTAAGCCTACTGTTTGCACTGTGAGCACAAGTGCTAACATGGATCTTATTTGTCCAACATTCTCCTTGCCAACCTCCTCAGCTCTATGCAATGAAAACTCTAAACTAATTTAGGAGTCTAGAGTTTGTAAGCTATCCCAAAGCTCACTCATATTCTGGTCATCCCAGTCTCCCAGCAGTAGCAATTTCAACATCCAGCTTGCAAAATCCCACCACACCACAGTTCCAGGAACACAGTGGATATTCGGAAACTGTATACCAAAGCTCACAATCTTCATACTCTGGAAGAAAACATGCTTGTCTTAACAATACCCTCCAGGCTTCAAGACTCAGATTCTCTTCACGAATATCTTCACAACACTACATTTCTTCCAAAATTTCTACTGTATCTCAGTTATTGCCACTAATTTCTCTACCAATTTGCCCTCTAATATGCCATGAGACATTTTGTTACATTAAAAGGAAGGTAATGAATAATTAAATTGAATCATGGAATTCCAAAGTGTCTTAACTTTAAGCCTTTCAAAATGCTGTCAGATGATTAATATTTGTTTTCAAATCATTGTAATAGCTTACATTTTTGCGCACTTTACCTACCACAAACAGGATCTGGCTCATCTAAATCTATCGACTCAGTTCAAAAATACGCCATTTTTATGTTCCAGTAAAGAATTTCATAAAACAAGTATACTCATCAGGATAACATGAAAAGGTGCACTTATAGCCCTTTACAGAAATAGATACACATCATTATTACCCACCCTTGGCTTTCATCCAGTTTGTCTTCATCTTTATCAGTTGCACCATTTTCTTTTAGAGTGCAATTTCTTCCTGAAGATACTGCAGTCCGTCCTTGAATATTGAACAGTATTAAAACTAGACATTACAGACTCAAGGCAGCTGAACTATATTGCACTGATCAAAAAGTCAAATGCATTATTCAATTAATTTTACCCTTTAACATTTGAAATACAAAATGTAATTCAAGCCATCTATGTGCCTTTCCAATTTAACAGTTACCGTACTCAACACTAACAATTTGGCTGTGACTACATAGAATAAAAGACAGGTTCAAACAACATGGTACAGTGAGCAAAGTTGAGATGCAAATCCTAAGTTTCATCTGGGAGAAGGGATAGAAGATTATTTTTCCCTCACTACTGCTCTATGGAATGTTGCATCAGTATTTATGATGGACCTGTTCATGTTAGAATTTCCAATCAATTTACAAGTGCTTAAATTGCACTGGGGGCTGAGGAGAATATTTTGACTTCCAGGCCTTCTTCAAATCATGGGCATGTATCTGGTGTAGGTATTGTGAAATGTGATGGAAAGATGTTGGGGTCCCTTGAAACTGATCTTTTTTTTAAGCATTTCCTATGTGAATGAGATTTCATTTTGCTTCTGTCATAGCATTTATTGCTTTCTCAAAAGACTACCAAGGCCACAATGTTTCTTAAGTTGATATCAAAGAACTACAGAACTGTATTGTGCTATATTTATCCTATTATCAATGCAGTATTTAAGAAAATCAAAGCTTCTTTCCCAAAACAAATCAAAACTAACCTTCAGATGAAGGTGGGAAAGAATGGAACAGTTTCTTTATGTTGAGCGTAGTCGTCCAGTGTTTATTGGGTAGAAGGATTCACATGGGTGATTGATACAGCATAAACTGCCAGCTCCAGCAATAGGTGTTAGACAATAAGTGATCAGGCCGTTCTTGTAAGGAGCAACCATTGTCAATCAACTATTTTCAGATGGAAGAGTTCTCTTAACCTTTAGCTAGAAAGCAGGCTACTGCTGTCACAATTTTAATGAGATTGACAGATTCTGTAACAAGAACTCATTTTGGACTTGTATTTAATCAGTGAACCATCCTCAATTGTCATGGATCATATACTTTTTATCATCTAAATTAGATTACTTACAGTGTGGAAACAGGCCCATCGGCCCAACAAGTCCACACCGACCCGCCGGTGCGCAACCCACCCTTACCCCTACACTTACCCCTTACCTAACACTACGGGTAATTTAGCATGGCCAATTCACCTGCACATCTTTGGACTGTGTGAGGAAACCGGAGCACCCGGAGGAAACCCACGTAGACACGAGGAGAACGTGCAAACTCCACACAGTCAGTCGCCTGAGGCGGGAATTGAACCCGGGTCTCAGGCGCTGTGAGGCAACAGTGCTAACCACTGTGCCACCGTGCCGCCCATAAATGTACCAAATCTAAACTGCTGCTTCTTAACAAACTTAATAAACTTTCTGAAAATTCCTTACAAAGGATTGTATTAGAATCTAACAAATGACAGCTATTGGGGCTATAAGAGTTCTGAGTGAATTACTTAACAGCTGAAGTGTATTCTGAGTGGGATGCATCGAAGAACTCTCAAGTGGATCCTTGTAGCACCTCTTTTCTGCAGAGTAGCTATGACAACCTTCTAAACACATGCAGCTCCTTTGGTCATTTCAATGGCCCTATTCCCACAAAATAGGGCATGATCAGTGCTTGTCTGCATTGGCAGATGTGGGCTTTACTCCACAACAAACAAAACAAAATGTGGGAATTATAAGTGCTGAAAATATTGAAATTGAAAGATAATTTAGTGTAACAAGACGACAATCTCCAAGTATCTCCATTCTAAGTGCTTAATTCTGCTTTTGTTAACATTTTATCACATTATTTCTGTTTTTATATGGTAAGTAGCTTTCCATAATGGTGTAACAATTTCTTTTAGGTAATTAATATTGCCTTTCATAAATGTGTAATATTGTTTAGACAGTCCTCCAAAAATGGAAGTTAAAATGTCACTAATTTACACATCATTCAGTTGCCTGAGTAACTGCCAAGTCATCTTGGAAGCAATACTGGAACAGTTACAAGTCTTCAAATTAATGCATTAATAACTATTGTCATGTTGCCAGTTAGTGAATAGTACCCAAATTAAATGTAACAAAGTGGAACAGAGAGACTAAGGAGATATTCAAGAAGGGTATTCAAATTTGTGTGGGATTTTTTTTAGATTAGATTAGATTAATCTAATTCATTCAGTAATCTAATTACTTACAGTGTGGAAACAGGCCCTTCGGCCCAACAAGTCCACACCGACCCGCCGAAGCGAAACCCACCCATACCCTACATATACCCCTTACCTAACACTACGGGCAATTTAGCATGGCCAATTCACCTGAATCGCACATCTTTGGAATGTGGGAGGAAACCGGAGCACCCGGAGGAAACCCACGCAGACACGGGGAGAACGTGCAAACTCCACACAGTCAGTCGCCCGAGTCGGGAATTGAACCCGGGTCGCTGGCGCTGTGAGGCAGCAGTGCTAACCACTGTGCCACCGTGCTGCCCATATTGAAACTGGTCAACTGACATGAACCCAACCAGAAGCCAAAAGTTGGCAAAAAGAGAGATCAGAATTCTCTTTTAACATAAATTGTTAGAAGGTGGAATGCACTACGTGAAAGAGTGTTGAAAGCAAAGTTAGAAGTAACATCCAAAAAAGAACCAGTTATATACTTGGAAAAGTGAGATTTGCAAGGCAAAGGGAGGTGTCTAAGGCTCTGATCAGACTACATTTGGAATATTGTGAGCAGTTTTGGACCCTGTATCTAAGTAAGGATGTGCTACATTGGAGGAGTCCAGTGGTGTTCACAAGAAAGATCATGGGAATGAGGGGCTTGTCAGATAAGGAGTGGTTAAAGACTCAGGGTCTATATTCAATAGAGTTTAGAAGGATGAAAGGGATATTTCATTGAAACTTAGAGAATACCGAGAGGCTTGGATAGAGTGGACGTGGAGGAGATGTTTCTACTAGAAGAGACTAGGACCCAAGAGCAGTCAGAGTGAACTGACAACCCTTTAGAATGGAGATGAGGAAGCATTTCTTCAGCTGGGGGTAGTGAATCTGTGGAACGTATTGTCACAGAGGCTGCGGAGGCTAGGTCATTGAGTGTATTTTGGATTGTGATAGATAGGTTCGTGATTATAAGGGGAATCAAAGGTTACAGGTAGAAGGTAGGAAAATGGGATTGAGAAACATATCAGCCATCAACAGCAGAGTAGATGTAATGGGACAAATGGCTAAGTCTGCTCCACTGTCTTAAGAGCAAAAGAGTTGGACTAACTGGACAGCCCTTTCAGAAATCTAAAAAGGGATAGAAGTCAAACAGATTCCCTTTGCAACTTGTAATTTTATGTGACTTAGTGTTGAGCATTACTCAGCAAGCCACATGCAACACTACAGCTTCCTGAGAAGTATTCAGCAAGACAGGACATTGAAATAAACTTGTAACTCACGATTCCCAAATAAAAAGTTTTGATTAATTGCAACCTGTAGAACTTATGTAGTTCTTTTGGTCTACAATAACACATTTAAGAATCAATTCATAAGAAATATATGAGCCTTCTGTTATAAAGATTTAAACACTGAATAGGCGTAACTGACCTGGTGTGGAAATGCAATTCTGCACCACAGATAATCTAGATTTTTCATCATCTTCATGGTCCAGTAGCGTTGATTTAATATATGTTGCTAGCGATTTAGAGGGACTGCCTTCACACTTGTTTTCATCACAAATATGGGGCATGGTTCCATTGTTTCTCATTTCTTCAAATCTCTTGGCACACTGCAAATAATTTAAAGCTCAGCTTTAATAGTAAGTTATAATATTCAAGTCCCTTCTGATCACAATTCCTGTTCTAAAAAATACCCAATAATTTTAAATTTGATTATTGAAGCGAAATTGCAATAAGTAATCAACTATTTGCCCCAACCATATGAATAATCTTACTAATACAGACTAATGCTTGAATTAAAAAGGACAATTTGTCAAATCCTTTTGTCTTGCACTCGTCGGATCAATTTACAAGAATACAAATTTAAAAGCAAAACCAGTGTTTATACTGCATGGAAGGAAAATGCTGACTGTCAAGTAGACTCTGGTAGAGGCACTATTATGGAGAATGTTCTGATTAATGATGATAGTTATTCATCACGCATTTTTAAATTTAATAATTACATTTCATTAAATAAGACAGACTTACTCTGATGACTGTTACTCTGGTCAGGATACTGCTCTGATATCCAGCAAATGGATATCACCTATTTTTGTTGAGTTGAAATAGGCGCAGTGTGTACGTGTTCTTGCTGTCTGAAGAGAATAGGATCCTATATATCAACATTATTGAGTTTCCAGTATATACAATTGCACAACATTATAATATTAGCCAGACTGAAAAATCCTACCTTGGTTATCAGCATAATGATTTGGACACTCGGGATTATTTAACGTGTGATGTCCATTTGAGAATCACAACTAATGTTGGACACTGTTGTGAGTTTTGCAAACGTGGATGAATTGGATTTGGTCAGTACCTTGCTTGTTATATATAGCTGCATTGATACAATCTATCAGACTTTGTGACTTATAGCCTAAATATACAGCATTACACCTGCAGGTACAGAAATTCAAATACCATATTATTCCTTTGGATAATCTTGACTGTACAAAGAATTATTTTGACAAAACTTCAAACTGCCAGTTGGGCTTGCACTATGATACTCTTGCATTTACGGGAAGCTCCATACATGAATACACAGGGTCCTTTTCATTACACAGAAAGTACATGAAGATGCCCTGCATCTGTTTCAACTCAACAAAGTGGGCGACAGCCTAATCAGTACTCTGACCATCAGATACAACCTGCTTGGTCTAAAATGTTGTAGTTAAATATCAAATCATCATTAAATGCTGCATTCTCCATGGCAAAACCTCTAATAATTGGAGTCCACTTACCAATCAATCAGCACTCTCTTCCCTTGAAGTATAAGCACCGGTTTTCTCCTTGAAGTCATATCCTTGCAAATGCCCGGATTGAAGAATGAAAACCTTTGATAAAATGTATCTTTTACTTTATTTTGTACTAACTACTGAATAATTCTATGCTTATTGGCCGCCCTATTCCAACTTTCGCCTTTACTTCAACCACCTGGCTATCTTAAAAGCTTTCATTCATTAATTTCAGTTTTCCACAGCAATCGAAAAATACCTTGAAAATGTTCATCATGCTGTCTGCCCTATATCTACTATTTTTAATTTATATCTACATCCCCTTGTTTTAGATCTCTCAACACTGGAAACATTTTATTTATAGTTTCAAAATCTGTTTCAAAACATTGCTCCTCCTATTTCATCTTAAGTACTTCATTTAATAGATTACTCTATTTTAAATAATTCAAGCATTAACCTTTCTCATGCAAAATACTTAATAGTTAATTTTTAAAAATTTTAAAGTCGCCATTGTCTTACTGAGCCATAAGGTTGCTCTCGCATTAGATACAGATGACTGGTTATGGTTTGACCTGGGTTTCACGATGCCATGTGAGGGTAGAGGTTGAAATGGAGAGTCCTTCATGGTAACCCCAGCCAGTGCAGAATTTGTACCCATCCTGCTGACATCACTTTGCATTGCAGACCAGCTGACCAAACCCCTGATATTAACATATACACAAATATACAAAGTGTGGCAAATGGGTGACTTAACAGCATGAAAACCACATTAGAATATGATGCAGTAGCAAAAAATAGACGCAGGGCTTAAAAATATTGTAGATTTGGCACTCTATGTTCAATAATACAAAGTGCTTATGAAAGGTAGGGAAAGCAAGAGAGGAACAGATTTGAGAAGAAATTGTGTTCGGAAGAGAGAATGCACTTCAGGTGGCAAAGATAGAATTCAGTTGGCTAGTGTCAAGACCCAGAAAAAGGATGACCACAAAATTGGGAGCATCATCTAAGCCATCAGTGTGAGAAATAGGGAAGCAGATCTGCAGATTTATAATATCATGTGATTTTACTGGAAAATATGCGTCACCAGAATGTCAATTGGGAGCATTTGAGGAAAAGTAAGGAGGAGGAATGTATGAAATGTGTTCAGGCTTTCCAAGTCCACATCTTCTCAGTTCAACTAGAAAAGAGAAATTACTGGATCTGGTGTTGAGTACTGAAATAGACCAAGTGTCTGTACAGGATCTCATCAAGATAAAACGGAAGACTGACCCAAAAAAACTGGAATAGAACAATAGGTGAATTTTGAGGAGATGAAATTTCAGATACAGGTTAGTCACACTCAACATGATCAAAAACCCACATTTGAACCAAAGCCAGAATTCTTTGATGACAAGAGAAATAGAAAATATAAACAAAAGAAGGATAAATGGTTCATGTCAGGCAAACATTCCAGCAAAAAAAAATCATTACAATTGATTGAGAAGGCAGTGAAGAGGAAAAGAGGACTGGCAAAGAGAGAATATGCAAATAGAATTAAAAGGAACATGTGAGTCTTCTGCACAGTAGTACTGCCCCTGCCTCTGGGCCAGAAAAGTCAGGGTTCAAAGTCACATTTGTTCTGAGATTGTGTCACAACATGCTAAAATAGACTGATTAGAAAACAAATCAAAAGAAATAATAGAACCCTTAAAAGATTCTACTGGGGGGGCAGCACAGTGGCTCAGTGGTTAGCATTGCAGCCTCACAACACCAGGGTCCCATGTTCAATCCCAACCTTGGGCGACTATCTGTGTGGAGTTTGCACATTCTTGCCATGTCTCCGTGGGTTTCCCCCAGGTGCTCTGGTTTCCTCCCACAGTCCAAAGATGTGCAGTGAGGTGAAGTGGCCATGCTAAATTGCCCATAGTGTTAGGTGCATTAGTCAGAGGGAAATGGGTCTGGGTAGGTTGCTCTTTGGATGGCCTGTTTCCACACTGTAGGTAATCTACTCAATTTAAAAAAAAAGAAAAGATTCTACTGCCATGTAAATGGTAAATGGGTACTAAGAGGTGGATCAAATTGGGGCAAAGAGGATGGATATATACTTGAATAAAAAAGATGAGGCGGAGTTGTTTATGACTGTTTTGTGCTGATATTTACTAAGGAAAACAAAGTAGTCAGCAAGTTGATAGAAACCATGATGGCAAAAGTAATGGCTATTCTAAGAATTGAGAGGCAGGTTGTACTGGAATAGTTGACAAAGCTGAAAGTGGATATATCCAGATATTTTACATCCCAAATTTCTAAAGGGTGTTAGGGTGGAGATAGCAGAAGACTTGCCATGATTTTCAAATCCTCATTGGATACATATGTGCAGAGGATTGGATACTACGTATATTGTTTTTTCAGGAAATATTTACAAAATACCACATAAAGACTGTTAACAAAATTGTAGTTCATGAAATAGGGTCAATACTATCTTGGTTAGAAAATAAATTAGCTTAAGGATAGAAAGTGGTGAGTTATGATAAAGGGTTATTTATCACAATGGGATGGACTGTGGTGTTCCACAGAAATAAGTGTTAGGATCTAACCATACCAAACAAGGGGATCAAATCAACTGTAGCAGGACACAGAGGCTTGCAGAATCAGAAGACAAGTGGCAGATGGAACTTAACACAGATAAATGTGAGGTGATGCACTTTGGCAGAAGAGATAAAGAGGAGCAATATAGTTTTAATAGCACAGACCTAAAGAATGTGCAGGGTAAGAGGAAATTCTGTGTAATGTGAAGGAGCAGGTCATTTTGAGAAAATAGCTAATGATATATGAAATTTTTGGCTTTTTAATAAAGGTTTTTTGATTAGATTAGATTAGATTACTTACAGTGTGGAAACAGACCCTTTGGCCCAACAAGTCCACACAGCTCGCTGAAGCGCAACCCAGCCAGACCCAATTCCCTACATTTACCTCTTCATCTAACACTACGGGCAATTCACCATGGCCTATTCACCTAACCTGCACATTTTTTGGACTGTGGGAGGAAACCAGAGCACCCGGAGGAAACCCACGCAGACACGGGGAGAATGTGCAAACTCCACACAGTCAGTCACCTGAGGCGAGAATTGAACGTGGGTTTCTGGCACTGTGAGGCAGCAGTGCTAACCACTGTGCCACCATGCCACCCACCAAAACCAGGAAAGTTATGTTGAACTTTTAACAAGTCTGCTTTGACCACAACATGATTGTTGTGTCTTGAAATGAATGACAGGAAATACTAAAGGAATGAGGGATTTTAGTTGAAAGGCTAAGTTGCAGAAACCGGACTTATTCTCAATGGATTAAAGGGGATGGAGGTGAGAGTTAACAACTTGGATATGGTAGACCAGGAAAAGCTGCTCCTGTTAGCTGAAGGTACAAGACTGGGAGATGCGTACTTTAAACTTTGGACAAGAGATGCAGAAAAGATGCAAGGAAGAAATGGTTTACGCAGGACGTAGTGATGACCTGGAAATTGCTGCAAAGCAGGTGATCAATAGTAAATTGTTATCAAAGAAATAATCTTGCATGGTTATGTTAATGGAGCCCAGGTATCTGATTAATTGGATTGCTCTGGAAAGCCGGCACAGTGTTGATGGACCGAATTGCCTGCTTCTGTGTCATATAGTACTCTAACTGAGGTAACTCACCAATTTTCATCTATTGTCTACTCCCTGCAGTCTCCTTAAAGGTCCCATCTTACTTTTAGCAATTCAGACTGGCATATTTGTACAATAAAAGTTAACATCTAGGCTTTCTATTTGAGATCTGTTCCTCATATACCTCCATAAACCTTTTCTAATTTTAGTGTTCCCAGAGCTTTTTTCTAATCAACCTGTTGCAGAGATATTATGACACACATTTGGAGCCAAGTGCGACTTGAATCCAGGTATCCTGGCTCAGAGGTTTGGACACTACTATCATCCCAGAAAGACCCACATGCTATTTTCTCCAAGTTTGTTTCTAACATTTATTTAGTACAGTATCTTGAAATATTAAACTCTCTTTTTTTTAAAATGGTACCTATTTCAGCTGAATCTTTGCTATTTCTTTTTCAATAACTATTTATCTATCAGTCCCTAATGTCAAGTTTTTTTTCTTTTCTGACCTCATCATGACCAGATTCCTTCCTAAATTCTGCCACACTGTAGTCTGGTACACTTGCTTTAATGCTTAAAATAAATTCAATGGTACACATTTCATAATCTAGTTGATTTACTTTTTCACTCTAAACTGATCAAGCAAAGCCTCTACCTATGTAAATATGTAATAATATTCCTTAAAAGAATGAACGTTGTAGGATTTCCTTTTTACTACTTTCATTCTTCTCTCTCTTAGTCAATGATTGGATTAAAATCTAATTATTCTTATTTATTTCGTTGATGTCTACACATTTCCTCTTCTATTTCCCTCCCACAATTGGGAGTCTGTAATGTAATTAAATTCTATTAATTGGGTATATTTAATTGTGTGTACATTAGACTTCTATATGATGTACATGTTCCACTATTAATTTTGGTTTCTTTCCAACAAAAATATTGGGGATGGTAAAAGTGTAACATAAAGACAGTATTGGAAATACATAGCAGAATTGGCAGCATCTATGACAAGAAAAACTGTAATTCTGATGAAAGATCACAGGCATGAAACATTAAATCACATTTTCTCTCATCTGATGTCAGTAGATTTGCTGTGTTTTCCAGAATTTCCTGTTTTTATTCGATTCTTATCTATTCTGTTTACTGTTAGAAAGTATTAAGGTTTGGAAGGCCTCGTTACTGTCTATCCAAATCATGGCACAATGTTTTAACATAAAAAATGAAGGAAATTTGAGTCACACTGAATCTTTTGGGTTTTTTTGCCTCAGTTCTCCAAAAACCTTCTCCTGGACTCTCAATGACTCAAAAGCAAAACTTTGGACTTCTGATCTAAAAACAAAAAATGTACAAATCACATTTCCCTCACTTTTGTAGTTCAGAATAGGTGTAAATTTGTAAACAAACTTTTCTGTGCATTCTCGTCATTTAGTTTTGAGATTTCTTCAATGAAACTGGTACACAAATGTCATTACAACTGTCTGAATCGCAATGTTTTTGGGCATTTTTTACATTTATTGAGAAATAAATTTGGCAGGGGGCGTGGATAATTTAAAAATATTTGTAACAAGTAAATATGCATATTTGAAACCAAGAAAACAATATAGCCAATTTAGCGCGTAGCAGATTTCGATGTACTCACTGAACAAATAAATGAAGTGTTGCTAGGTAATTACTTTGAAGCTGAATTAACGAAATATGTTCATGATGGGAAATAAAACCATTGATTTTTCTGATACCTACACTCTACAAAAGTGACTACAAGAAATTTCAGTAAAATGTAGATCACTTCATATTCATATGGTGGCCTGCAACAAATTTACCTCAGGCCTTTGCATATTAAAGGCAACTGAAGAAAACAAAAAGATTTAATCCATTGGTCTCATTTAACATCCACCACTGAAGTTGCAATTTAGAAATTAATTTGAAGCTCCAAATTAATCAAAAGCCATTTGTCATTTTCTATTATTTCAAAATCCAAGTACATTATTAAACTGCAAATGCTCATAGATCACGTTTTTTTCTCACTGCACTTTTCAAAAAAATGTTCATTTTCGTGTATGAAGAATTTGGAACATCTCAAAACTATTTCTTCTGATTTCATTGTCAATGATTTACAGCTTTAGCTGCAATGTTTTCTCAGTATGAAGTAATAATAGTTAAATTTAACTGCCCAATTCTTCTTTATCATAATAATCAATACGATATTTTATAGAGACAGATGTGTGCTCTGATCAGTGATATTACAGATTGAACACAGACTTTAGGAAAATAGCTAAAAGAGATTGTGTTGAACTGTGGAATTTTAACAGGTCTCTAACTGTTGAAAAATCAAAAATTAAAAGAAATCACAAAGCCTTAAACTGGAGAACCATAAAAAGCAATCCCTCGAGTTAATTTTGGATGAATGTTAAAAAAATACTAAAAAAAAAATTTGGCTATTCTTAAATTTACATAATCTCAGAATTTATTTAATAGCTGTAATGCAAATCTCATTTTCCTACACTTTCATTTAGTGTAATTAGTTTCACTGGAAATGCTAAAACAAATCTGCATTGTTAAAATTGGCATTCACAAATGTTACATTCTAATTGTACTCCCAGCAGGAAATCCTGGGCATGTGTGTTTTTACCCAAACTTTGCAGTTTGCATCCAGCTTTCTATTATAATGTATCTGTTTTGTGACAATTCCTTCTAATTTCCATAAGTCCTTTCTCACACACAAAACATTTTCCCTGCTTACAATTAGTCACTCTCACATTTTCTCCTCTTCTCTCTGCACACTGAAACAATATTAAAACTCATACAACACCAGGTTGTAGTCCAACAGATCTATTTGGAAGTACAAGCTTTCAGAGCGCTGCTCCTTCATCAGGCAGCTAGTGGAGCAGAACTTTTTACTATAAATCTGTGTCCTATGATTCTGCCCCACTAGCTACCTGACAAAGGAGCAGTGCTCTGAAAGCTTGTAATTCCAAATAGACCTGTTTGAATATAACCTAGTATTGTGTAATTTTTAACTTTGTTCACTCTACTCCAACCCAGCACCTCCACATCTTCAATATAACTATCATACTCATAACTCAAAAAACATTCATTCATTCTTACAGTTTACTTGCTTTTTCTGACTATTCTTACTTTCTTTAGTTTGTCTTCTTAGCTTGTCACTTTAAAATTAAACTTTATATCTCAATTTTCAATGTCAATAAATTAGGTCCTTCCTGATGAAATGCAATTTCCCTTCTGAAGCACTCCCAGAGTAGTTGCTCTTCTTCCCTTTCAGTTATCCCTACACCTTGGAAAGATATTTTAGATTCTCAATTTGGACCCAATCACAAAGACCATCCTTGCAAGTATGAAATCCTGTTAATAATAATTTCATAATTGAATTCTCAAGTTTCATTCCCTCCCAAGTCATTTTGGTGCCTCTTCTCCAGTGTCAGAACATTCTCACAGAAATCAGGTCTTAGAATCTTGCTCTGAGCTGCACATAGTCACCACTTCTTCCATTAACATTGTCAATTCACTCTCAGCAGTTTGATTACACAAATCTCTCTGCCTCTCTTATATGTTGGAATGTCACAAACTCCACTTCAAATTCGGAAATATTGAGATCAAGTTATTTGAGTTGAGTATGTTTACTCAGGTCAATGTCTGCTAATCAAAACTGAAAGAACTTGAAGGAACTCTATATGCTCCCTTCTTGTCGTCCCATTCTTAAAATAAATATTAGTCAAGTTGTAACTTGATTTTAAAATTATTTTATTTGTTCATTCATGGAATGTGCCTGTCAAGTCATTTATTGCCCTTTATTAGATTCTATAGAAAAGGAAGTGGTGACACACCTCTTGACGTATTGCAATCCATGTGGCTATATAATTCTGCTCTAACAGCACTAGAAATAAGAACAGAGTTAGGTTATGTGACTCCTTCAGCCTGCTTTATCATTTAATACTATTACTGACCAGCTAATGCAACATCATTTTCCCTATCCTCAAATATGTTTATGCCCTTAAGTGTCTAAAACGTATTAATCACAGTTTGGAATGTACAGCTTAAAAATAAAATTGCTTACATATAACTTAAAAAGCAAGCTGCTCCACCTTCTGCTCTCCACTCCTACCTTCCAAACCATCCAAATGCAAGCTGCCAAACAGAACTTTGCATGTTCTCATAAAAACACAAGAAATAAGAAGAGTAGTAGGTCTCTCAAGCCTGCCCCACCAACCTGTAAAGATCATGGCTGATCAGTCTCAGGCCTCAACTTCTCTTTCATGCCAGTTCCTCACATATTTTTGAAATACTGGGGAGCTGAGAGCTATCTCTAGCCTCCACAACCTTTTGGGGTAGAACATTACAAACATTCCCTATCCTCGAGCAGAAAGAAATTCATTTGCATAGCAGTTTTAAATGATCATCCTCCTATTCTGTAACTATGTCTCCTAGTTTGAGATTTCCCTACCAATGGAAACATCTCTGCATAGGAGAATGTTTACTACAATTGGCAAATCACTTTTTACTCTCTTGAAAACAATCAAAACTTAAGGGTTTAATCCCTGCCAAACATTATTTCCTTGAAACTGCAGAACTATCATTATTAGAGTTAGCAATATAGCAAGCTAAAATAAGTACGTGTAAATGCAAAATAAAAATTCAGTTCAAGAAGTTTAATTAAGATGCAGAGGCCAGATTCTTCCTTTTTGCCCATATAATGACCAACATTATATTTTTTGAACTAACAAGCCTTGGACATGAGAATTACCAGACACTTAGGAAATAAAATATTGTGGCTCCAACAACATTTCTTCAGGGCTATGAAAGTAAATTCTGAACTTTAAATAGTACATAATTTTCACAAGAGTGCAATACCCTTTGACTGCATCCTTCTGTCAACTTAAAATAATAATAATAAAACCATTTTTTAAAAAGGAGACAGCTTGCTCCATCACACTCTCAGCGTAGCAGGGAGGGCTGTTTGGCAGTGGCTGCTTGAAGGCTCGGTGACGTTGTTTAACGGTTTAAATTTGAAAGTTTTTTTTTAAAAAGCGCGGAACGGACCCGGAAGCTGGTGTAGCGCAAGCTTACCTGGGTAGGTTTGTTTTTCCTATAAAGGCGCGCAGCTTCAAGGCCTAGGCCTCACTCTCTCAGCGGAGCAGGTAAGGGCTGTTTGGCCATGGCTGCTTGAAGGCTCGGTGACGTTTGTTTAACGGTTTAAATTTGAAGGCTTTTTTTTAAAAGTGCGGAGCGGACCCGGAAGCTGGTGTAGCGCAAGCTTACCTGGGTAGGTTTTTTTTCCTATAAAGGCACGCAGGAGAGGAACCCGAAGCACTACAAAGGTAGTACCTCCCACCCACCCTCCTCCTCTAACCTAATAACAAGACCCATTGTGGTAAGCAGGTAAGTGCTGCACTTTGCTTGTTCTATTGTTTCGACCTAGTTTTTTTTTAAAGGTTACTTTTAGAGGGATGGCAGCGAAGGCAGTGCAATGTTCCTCTTGCAACATGTTTGAGGTGAGGGATGCCATGGTCGTCCCTGCCGATTACACTTGCAGGAAGTGCACCCATCTCCAGCTTCTCCAGACCGTGTTAGGGAACTGGAGCTGGAGTTGGATGAATTTAGGATCATTCGGGAGGCAGAGGGAGTCATAGATCGGAGCTTTAGGGAGGTAGTAACTCCAAAAATTGCAGACAGATGGGTGACAGTGAGGGGAACTGGGAGGAAGCAACCAGTGCAGGGACCCCCTGCGGCTGTTCCCCTCAAGAACAAGTATACCGTTTTGGATACTTGTGGGGGGGACGACTTACCAGGGGTAAGCAATGGGGTTCAGGCCTCTGGCACGGAGCCTGTCCCCGTTGCTCAGAAGGGAAGGGTGGAGAACAGCAGAGCAATAGTTATTGGGGACTCGATAGTTCGAGGCACAGATAGGCGGTTTTGTGAGGGCGAGAGAAACTCACGTTTGGTATGTTGCCTCCCAGGTGCTAGGGTACGTGACGTCTCTGATCATGTTTTCCGGGTCCTTAAGGGGGAGGGGGAGCAGCCCGAAGTCGTGGTCCACATTGGCACCAATGACATTGGTAGGAAGAGGAATGAGGATGTTAGGCAGGCTTTCAGGGAGCTAGGTTGGAAGCTCAGAGTTAGAACAGAGTTGTTGTCTCTGGTTTGTTACCCGTGCCACGTGATAGAGAGTCGAGGAATAGGGAGAGAGAGCAGTTAAATGCATGGCTACAGGGATGGTGCAGGAGGGAGGGATTCCGGTATCTGGATAACTGGGGTTCTTTCTGGGGAAGGTGGAACCTCTATAAACAGGATGGTCTACACCTGAACCTGAGGGGCACCAGTATCCTTGGGGGAAGGTTTGCTAGTGCTCTTTGGGGGGGTTTAAACTAACTCTGCAGGGGCATGGGAACCTAGACTGTAGCCTTACGGCGCAGGACCTGGAGTGTAGGGAGGTTAGGAACATGGCATCGATCTCGAAGGAGGGAGCCTGTAAATAGGAAAGTGGCTTGAAGTGTGTGTACTTCAATGAGAGAAGTATACGAAATAAGGTAGGTGAACTTGCAGCGTGGGTTGGTACCTGGGATTTCGATGTTGTGGCTATTACGGAGATGTGGGTAGAACAGGGACAGGATTGGCTGTTGCAGGTTCCAGGGTTTAAATGTTTTAGTAGGGTCAGAGGTGGGGGTAAAAGAGGGGGAGGTGTGGCATTGCTTGTCAAAGATAATATTACAGCGGTGGAAAGGACGATGGATGAAGACTCGCCACCTGAGGCAGTTTGGGCTGAGGTTAGAAATAGGAAAGGTGAAGTCACCCTGTTAGGAGTTTTCTACAGGCCTCCTAATAGTCCTAGAGACGTGGAAGAAAGGATTGCGAGGATGATTCAGGAGAACAGTGAAAGTAATAGGGTGGTTGTTATGGGGGACTTTAGCTTTCCCAGTCAATATCTGGAAAGTTATAGCTCGAGTACGTTAGATGGATTGGTGTTTGTCCAATGTGTGCAGGAGGGTTTCCTGACACAATATGTAGACAGGTCAACAAGAGGTGAGGCTATACTGGATTTGGTTTTGGGTAACGAACCAGGCCTGGTGTTAGAATTGGAGGTAGGTGAGCATTTTGGGGACAGTGACCACAATTCGGTGACTTTTACTCTAGTGATGGAGAGGGATAAGTGTGCACTGCAGGGCAAGAGTTATAGCTGGGGGCAGGGAAATTATGATGCGGTGAGGCATGACTTAGGATGCGTGGCTCGGAAAAGTAGGCTTCAAGGGAAGGGCGCAATCGATATGTGGAGCTTGTTCAGGGAGCAGCTATTGAGTGTCCTTGATAAGTATGTACCTGTCAGGCAGGGAGGAAAGGGTCGTGTGAGGGATCCGTGGTTTAATAAGGAATTGGAATCCTTTGTTAAAGGGAAGAGGGCGACCTATGTGAAGATGAGGCGTGAAGGTTCAATTGGGGCGATTGAGAGCTATAAGGTAGCCAGGAAGGATCTAAAGAGAGAGCTAAGAGCAGCAAGGAGGGGACATGAAAAGTCCTTGGTTGATAGGATTAGGGAAAACCCAAAGGCTTTCTATAGGTGTGTCAGGAATAAAAGAATGACCAGGGTAGGAATAGGTCCAGTCAAGGATAGTAGTGGGAAGTTGCGTGTGGAGGCTGAAGAGATTGGGGAGACACTGAATGAATACTTTTCGTCAGTATTCACTCAGGAACAGGACATTGTTGCCAATATGAATATTGAGTCAAAATTAATTAGAATGGATGGCTTTGAGGTATGGAGGGAAGAGGTGTTGGAAATTCTGGAGAGGGTGAAAATAGATAAGTCCCCTGGGCCTGATGGCATTTATCCTAGGATTCTCTGGGAAGTAAGGGAGGAGATTGCAGAGCCATTGGCCTTGATTTTTATGTCCTCGTTGTCTATAGGAATAGTGCCAGAAGACTGGAGGATAGCAAGTGTGGTTCCCTTGTTCAAGAAGGGGAGTAGGGATAACCCTAGTAACTGTAGGCCAGTGAGTCTCACTTCCGTTGTGGGCAAAGTCTTAGAGAGAATTGTAAGGGATAGGATTTATGAACATCTGGATAGGAATAATGTGATCAAAGATAGTCAGCATGGTTTTGTGAAGGGCAGGTCGTGCCTCACAAACCTTATTGAATTCTTTGAGAAGGTGACTAAGGAGGTGGACGAGGGTAAAGCGGTAGATGTGGTGTATATGGATTTTAGTAAGGCGTTTGATAAGGTTCCTCATGGTTGGCTACTGCAAAAAATACAGAGGTATGGCATTGAGGGTGAGTTGGAGGTTTGGATTAGGAATTGGCTGGCTGGAAGAAGACAGAGGGTAGTAGTTGATGGTAAAGATTCACCTTGGAGTGCAGTTACTAGCGGTGTTCCGCAAGGATCTGTTTTGGGACCATTGCTGTTTGTCATTTTCACAAATGACCTGGAGGAGGGGCTAGAAGGTTGGGTGAGCAAGTTTGCGGATGATACGAAAGTCGGTGGAGTTGTTGACAGTGAGGAAGGATGTGGCAGGTTACAACGGGATATAGATAAGCTGCAGAGCTGGGCAGAAAGGTGGCAAATGGAGTTCAATGTAGGTAAATGTGAAGTGATTCACTTTGGTAAGAGTAACAAGAAGATGGGGTACTGGGCTAATGTTCGGATACTTGGTAGTGTGGATGAGCAGAGGGATCTTGATGTCCATGTCCACAGATCTCTGAAAGTTGCCACCCAGGTAAATAGTGCTGTGAAGGAGGCATATGGCGTACTGGCTTTTATTGGTAGAGGAATTGCGTTCCGGAGTCCTGAGGTCATGTTGCAGTTGTATAAGACTCTGGTGCGGCCGCATCTGGAGTACTGTGTGCAGTTTTGGTCGCCATACTATAGGAAGGATGTGGAGGCACTGGAACGGGTGCAGAGGAGGTTTACCAGGATGTTGCCTGGTATGGTAGGAAGATTGTATGAGGAAAGGCTGAGGGACTTGGGGCTGTTTTCATTGGAGAAAAGAAGGTTTGGGGTGACTTGATAGAGGTGTCCAAGATGATTCGGGGTTGAGATAGGGTTGACCATGAAAACCTTTTTCCACGAATGGAGTCAGCTATTACGAGGGGGCATAGCTTTAAATTAAGGGGTGGTAGGTATAGGACAGATGTTAGGGGTAGATTCTTTACTCAGCGAGTCGTTGGGTTCATGGAATGCCCTGCCAGTAGCAGTGGGGGACTCTCCCTCTTTATGGGCATTTAAAAGGCATGTGGAGGAAAGTGGGCTAGTGTAGGTTAGGTGGACTTGGATCGGCGCAACATCGAGGGCCAAAGAGCCTGTACTGCACTGTATTTTTCTAGGTTCTATGTTCTATCATTCAGTCATTTCATGATGATCTGATCTTGGCCTGAACACACCTTAAAGTGAAAGATCTATTTCAGTCCTGTATATATATTCATTCAGCTACCTCCCACAGCTCTGACATAGAAAATTCCAAGGATTCACAACTTGCAGAAGAAATTCCTCATTTCAACTTAAAATTAATAATTTATTATTCTGAAACGATGGTCCCCTTTCCAGATGTTTCTACTGCGTGAAATACTATAGATGTCTGAGAGTTATGATAATGAGAATTCAAGTGACCTCTGTCTGTAAGAAATACTTGTCAAATAATTTATAAGCATAATCTCAAACTCAAAAACTAACATGCCATCATCTACCTCCTATATATATTTTTTTCCAGAGAAGTACAGATAAATTGTGCAGGCTGTAAACAGTTTATTGAGGCATTCAAGAAACATAATTAATAATTTCAGCAACCAGTCATTATTCACAAAGTTAGACTTATAATGCTGGTCACAAGGAAAAGGAATATTTATTGCAGCTCAAGTCTGATCTGCTCTTCCAGTAGACTCATGGACACTTTTTTTTTAGATATTTTTTATTAGAAATTTAACATTTTTGCAAGTTTATAAAAATAAACAAAACTCTCAAATACAAACATTGATGTACAATTAAATCAAATATACAATAGTCAAAATTTAACAAAGGAAAGAAAAAAAGACAAAAACCAAAATAAAATTTAAAAAAAAAACCAAAACTCAACATTCTACTAATCTAACCAGAACTAACCAGAGTGTATACTTAAGTCTCTTACATGCTCGGAATGTATTAACATCAAATGTAATAAAACCCATATTCGTGCGGGATTCCTCTCCCAAGGGGCCCCGGAGCTGCCAGGTTTGTAGTCCTCACTAAATAAAGGCCCTGGTTAGGATGGCCGAAATATCTGCATTTATGTAATTCAAAAAGGGCTGCCATATTTTATAAAATAATTCAGTCTTTCGGTGAACCATATTTGTGAGGAAGTCAAGGGGAATATATTCCATAATTAACCTGTGCCAATTTGAAAGTCCAGGGGGGCCCTCAGCCACCCAGTTCATCAAAATATTTTTCCTTGCACAGAAAGAGAGAATAGAAAATAGTCTCTTCCCGTGCGTATCCAGGGAGGAAAAGTTCGAAAAGCCCAAAAGGAGAGATACAGGGTCCACTCTAATTTCCGTTCCTAAAATGTCTGTCAGGGTACTTGCTACTTTAGTCCAATATCTACGGATCTTATGACAAGTCCATAGGCAATGTACCAGAGTGCCCACCTCTATTTTGCATTTGGGACACATTGGAGATGCTCCTGCCTTAAATTTTGCCAATCGAGCCGGTGCTATATGGGCCCTATGAAGTATCTTCAGCTGGATAGCCTGGGTTCTGTTACAGATAGTAATTCTTCTAGCATTTTCCCAAATATCATTCCACGTTTCTATAGAGATTTCTAATCCAAAATCCTGATCCCATGTTTTAAGCAGATTGTCCATATCTCCCGACACTTCATCATGTAGTAAATGATAAATAGTACTGACGGAGGATACCCCCACTGGTCGTAGGACATTACATTCTCTATCTGATTTATAAAGATTATCTATTAACGTAGTCTTCTTCTGTATATAATCTCGAATTTGGAAGTATCGAAAGAGGTCTCCATTGGGTAACCCGAATTTCTGACGCAGCTGTTCAAAGGACATCAGGACCCCATCTTTAAATAGGTCCCCTAAACATGAGATACCCCTGGATCTCCAGAGTTTAAAAGTGGCATCTGTAAACCCCGTTGGAATCCCCATGCCCCTACTATCGGTGCATGGGGGGATGTTTTATGTAAATTACCCTCATTTTGCCGCATTATATTCCAGGCCTTAATTGTGTTTAGTATTATGGGGTTTTTACAGTGATCTGTAATGATTTTCCTCTTGTCTGAAAATAAGAGGTTAATAAGTGGATATTTTACTTGGGAGGCCTCGATGTCCAGCCAGATTGATTGTGGGTCGGACAAGACCCAATCAGCTATGTAACTGAATAGGGAACTTAACTGATATTTTCTAAAGTCTGGGAAATCCAGTCCTCCCCTTGCCTGTGGAAGCTGTAGCTTCTTCAGCTTAATAAGGGGCCGTCTATGATTCCAAATAAAGGAACCCAGCCAGCCATATAATTTACGTAGGGCTATCCTTGGCAGCATCACCGGGAGCATTCTCATAGGATATAGGAGACGGGGCAGAACATTCATTTTAATTAGTGCTATTCTACCCAACCAGGAAATTGGAAGGTCTCCCCATCGCTGGAGGTCCTGCCTTATCCTTTCCAGTAATTGCACAAAATTAGCCCTATACAACTGACCAAATACTGGAGTAATAAAAATACCTAAATATAAGAAGCCCTCCAGGGACCAACGAAAGGAAAAGAGGGATCCGTCCACTAAGTGGGGTGTCATAACCAGGCCACCCATTGGCATAGCCTCCGATTTTGAAAAATTAATTTTATAGCCTGAGAATGCACTAAATGTATTAATAACTTGAATTAGACGAGGTACTGACATCAGAAGATTATTGAGGAATAAAAGAACATCATCTGCATAAAGGGTAATTTTGTGTTTACCTGTACCAATCCTCGGGGCCGTTATATTAGGATCAGTCCGTATAGGTTCTGCTAGTGGTTCAATTATTAGCGTAAATAACAATAGCGAGAGAGGACATCCTTGACGGCAGCCCCTACCCACACTGAAGCTATCCGAACCTAATCCATTGGTAACCACAACTGCTTTGGGATCACTATACAATGTTGAGACCCATTTGGTAAACACCTGTCCAACGCCAAACCTTTCCAATGTGTAAAACAAATATGACCATTCAACCCTATCGAATGCCTTTTCCACGTCTAATGAGACTACTACTCCTGGTATCTTTCCCTGATGGCAGGCTTGGATCATATTCAAGACCCTTCTAATATTATTGGATGATCTACGGCCCTTAATAAATCCCGTCTGATCCTCCTTTATAATAGATGGCAGTATCCTTTCTAGTCTCAGTGCTAACATTTTAGAGAGGATTTTAAAATCTACATTTAGCAAGCATATTGGTCTATAAGATGTACAGTCTTCTGGATCTTTTCCTTTTTTGAGGATAAGAGAGATATTTGCCTCTTTCAGCGAAGGCGGGAGACAGACCTGACTATATGCAAAGTTATACATGTCCATAAGTGGATCAGCCAATATTTCTGTAAATTCTTTATAGAATTCAGCTTGAAAACCATCTGGACCCGGTGCCTTTCCACTCTGGAGTTGCCTAATTGCATCAAGTATTTCTTGGACTGTTAGAGGAGCATTTAAGGCCGATACCTGTTCCGGAGTCAAGCCCGGAAAGGTCAAATTTTTAAAAAATGACTGCATCCCCCTAGTCCTATCTTCACAATCCTGCGATTTATATAACTCAGAATAAAATTCTCTAAAGATCGCATTAATCTTTTTATGATCATGAGTCAAGGTACCTGTACTTTCCTTGATAGTCATAATAGTCTGAGGGGCCTTCTTTTTCTTTGCAAGAAATGTTAAGTATCTACCCGGTTTGTCGCCATATTCATATAACCTTTGTTTTGCAAATAATATTTCCCTCTTAGCCGTTTGAGTAAGCGTAGTGTTTAGAGCTGTCCTAAGAGCTGTAATCCTCTGCAATTTTATAATAGAAGGTCTATCAGCGTATGCTGTTTCAGCTGCTTTTAAGCGAGCTTCGAGCAGACGCTGTTGTTCTCCCTTCAGTTTTTTCTGGGTCGCTGAGTAGGAGATGATCAAACCTCGTGCATAAGCTTTGACGGTCTCCCACATCATTGATGGGTTGCTAGCCGTACCTGAATTAATTTCTAAAAAAGTTTTAAATTCTTGGGAGAAGTACTTTACAAATTTACTATCTTTTATCAGGAACGGGTCCATACACCAATGCCGAGCGGATGTCCCATTGTTCCTTGCTTTAGTTTCCATATATACAGCGGCGTGGTCGGAAATCGCTATAGTACCTATTTTACAGGATAATATAGAATTTTTAAAAATCGATGGGGCAAAAAACATATCAATTCTTGTATGACATTTATGTGGATTAGAGTAGAAAGAAAAATCTCTACCCTGTGGATGAAGACATCTCCATATATCTACCAATCCTAATTCTTTATTCAGATCCGCCAATTGTCTAGATCTGGGAGATACTCCGGCAGCACTCTTGGGGATCCTATCTATTTCCAGATCCATAATACAATTAAAGTCTCCCCCTATAATTATATGACGGGCACCAAAGGCCATCAATTTTGAAAAAGCTTCCGTTATAAATTTAGAGGGGTGTGCCGGGGGGCAGTACAAATTTAGAATCCCATATTCCTCTCCATTTACGAGGGCTTTAATCAAAATATATCGTCCAAATTCATCTTTTATCTGATTTAGAATTTTGGAAGGGAAATTCTTCCGAACAAGAATAACAACTCCCCTACTTTTTGAGCTAAAAGAAGAGAAAAAGGCCTGATCAAATCCGCCCTGCCGTAATTTTAAATGTTCTTTATCCGACAGGTGTGTCTCTTGTAGGAGAGCTATATCAACTCTTTCCTTCTTAAGATTTGATAATATTTTCTTCCTTTTGACTGGCGAATTACTCCCCTTGACATTCCAGGTGCACCACTTAACCGACTGATCAACCATAATCATCTGGGCAGATCCGAGACCCCTCGGGAGGGGAAACCCTATCTGGAACATCCCGAGCATGGAGCATATAAAATTTACAAAACTTTACATTACACTATTATACTCACAACAATATAATAAAAAACTATTTCTAAATTAAAAAAATATAAAAAGTACCTAAATGGAGATTTTCCCCCTTGTTCCCAGGGAGCGTCACTTCCTCTCCAAAAGTCCATCTTATCCTCTCTCAACCAATGCCCCACCCTTAACCCAGGTGCTCCTCAATAAAATGAGGAGAATTCAAATATAATACAAAGCTAGAGTTAACAGTGAGCACCCTACCCCCGCCCACACCAACACCTGGATATATTTGAGAATGTTAATACCGTATGTAAATATATAACTATAAAATTACAATCTCAACAAGTAACAATTAGATATAATAATGCAAAATAATAGGGGAAAAACAACCCCGCTCCTAAAGACAGAGGTAAAATAGAATAATGTAACCACCTCCCCCCACCAACATTAACCAATCGCCCCAACGTATATATACATACATACATACCCACATATATACATAAAGTAATAAAAGAAAACAAACCAAGCGGGGGGGGGAGAAAATCAAATCCCTCTCCCCGCCCCCCTATGATAATATTAAACACTGAGGTAAAAAAAAGGAGAGAAGAAAATAAAAGGGGGGAATATAGACCAAAGTGGGGGGAAAGGCAAACCAGCATCCACTATCTCTTACAGTTTATTTAAGAGAGTCCAAGAATTCCTTAGCCTTCTCTGGTGAACTGAAGTTATATATGGATCCTTCATGGTTAAAACGTAGCGTCGCTGGATAGCGAAAGGAGTACTGAGTATTTAAGTCCCTTAAACGCTTCTTCACCTCATCGAATGCCTTCCTCTTTCGGACCAGAGCTGGGGAAAAATCCTGAAATAGCATGATCTTGGATCCTTTATTGATCATGGCTTGGGGGTCTTTTCCGAGATTTCTTGAGGCTTCTAGGAGCATCTGCCTCTCCCTATAGCTCTGCAGCTGGAACAGGACCGGGCATGGGCGCTGGTTCGAGCCGGGCCCCCGTATTGCGACCCGGTAGGCCCATTCCACCCTTACCTGGCCTGATCCAGCATGCAGATTTAAAAGCTGTGGCAGCCACTACTCCAGGAATGCTGTAAGCTGGCCTTCCTCTTCCCGTTCGGGAAGGCCCAGCAAACGAATATTTTTTCAACGACCTCGATTATCGAGGTCGTCAATATGATTTTCTAAGGTCAGGACTCGCTGCTCGAGAGTCCGGACCTGATCCGCGGCTGATTGAGCTGCAGTCTCGGAGGTCACGGCCTTTAACTCCGCCCCTCCGACTCGGCGCTCCAGTTCCTGGATGTCTCGGCCGTGCTTCTGCAGCGCGGCCGAGAGTGATTCCCAGCGATGTCGGGACTCCTTGATGAAGGCATCAATCTTCGCGTCCAGCTTGGTCATCATCTCTGCAAGGCTTGTTACCGTCGGTAAGTCCCCCGGGGCGGCTGTGGACGCCTCTGCTGCAGCTGAAGAGGGAGAGGGTGGGGGAGGGGGTCCTGCTTGTTGAGAGCTGCGGGCTCCCTTCCCTTTGGTCATTTTTACTAAATATTAGACTATTTAAATATAATACTAAGCAACTATTTAAAGTTAACAGCTATTATGAATGATTTGGTGAGTGTGGTGGGGGTGGGTGACCCACTTTACCCAAGTCTTGGGAAGAGCACTATAGACTCAGACTTGCTGGGTCACTGCCATCTTGGATCCCCCCCTCATGGACACTTTATACATTTCCATACCTTCAGTTAACAATTTTTTTTCTCTGTCTTGTAAGTTTCATTCATCTTAACATCTATACTCTTTTGGATGGAGGTTTCCAGATTTATATTGTGTGGGCGGCACGGTGGCACAGTGGTTAGCACTGCTGCCTCATAGCGCCTGAGACCCGGGTTCAATTCCCGACTCAGGTGACAGACTGTGTGGAGTTTGCACGTTCTCACCGTGTCTGCGTGGGTTTCCTCCGGGTGCTCCGGTTTCCTCCCACAGTCCAAAGATGTGCGGGCCAGGTGAATTGGCCATGCTAAATTGCCCATAGTGTTAGGTAAGGGGTAAATGTAGGGGTATGAGTGGGTTGCGCTTCGGCGGGTCGGTGTGGACTTGTTGGGCCGAAGGGCCTGTTTCCACACTGTAAGTCTAATCTAATCTAATCTAATCAAAAGCTGCTCCCAAGTTCACTTTAAATGGCCTAGTTCAAATCTTAGTTGAAAAATGTGATGCTGGAAAAACACAGCAGGCCAAGCAGCATCCAAGGACCTCGAGAATCGACGTTTCGGGCATAAGCCCTTCTTCAAGAATGAGGCAGGTGTGCCAAGCGGGCTGAGATATAAGATAGAGGAGAGGGACTTTGGGGGAGGGGCACTGGGAATACGATAGGTGGAAGGAGGTGAGGGTGATAGGCCGGAGAGGGGGTGGGGGCAGAGAGGTCGGGAAGAAGGCTGCAGGTCAAGACGGCGGTGCTGAATCTGAGGGTTGGGACTGAGATAAGGTGGGGGGGGGGGGAAATGAGGAAGCTGGAGAAATCTGCAATCATCCCTTGTGGTTGGAGGGTTCCTAGGCGAAAGATGAGGCGCTCTTCCTCCAGGCATCATGTAGCCAGGGTCTGGCGATGGAGGAGGCCAAGGACCTGCATGTCATTGGTGGAGTGGGAGGGAGAGTTAAAGTGTTCAGCCACGGGGCGGTTTGGTTGGTTGGTGCGGGTGTCCCAGAGGTGTTCCCTGAAACGTTCCGCAAGTAGGCAGCCTGCCTCCCCAATGTAAAGGAGACCACATCAGGTGCAGCGGATAAAGTAAATGATGTGTGTGGAGGTGCAGGTGAATTTGCAATGGATATAGCAGGATCCATTGGGGCCTTGGAGGGAGGTGAGCGAGGAGGTGTGGGTGCAGGTTTTGCACTTCTTGCGGTTGCAGGGTAAGGTTCTGGGAGTGGAAGTTTGATTGGTTGGGGGTTTGGACCTGACGAGGAAGTCACGGAGGGAGTGGTCTCTCCTGAATGCTGATAAGGATGGAGAGGGAAATATATCGCTGGTGGTGGGGTCTGTCTGGAGGTGGCGGAAATGACAGAAGATGATACGATGTATCCGGAGGTTGGTAGGGTGGAAGGTGAGGACCAGTGGGGTTCTGTCCTGGTGGCGATTGGAGGGGCGGGTTCAAGAGCAGAGGTGCGGGAAGTGGAGGAGATGCGGTGGAGAGCGTCGTTGACCACGTCGGAGGGGAAATTGCGGACTTTAAGAAGGAGGCCATTTGAGTTGTTCGATAGTGGAATTGGTTCTCCTGGGAGCAGATGCGGCGGGGGCAGAGGAATTGGGAATATGGGATGGCATTTTTACAGGGAGTGTAATCTAGGTAGTTATGGGAGTCGGTCGGTTTGTAGTAAATATCTGTGCTGAGTCAGTCGCCCAAGATAGAAATGGAGAGGTCTAGGAAGGAGAGGGAGGAGTCGGAGATGGTCCAGGTAAATTTGAGGTTGGGGTGGAAGGTGTTGGTAAAGTGGATGAACTGTTCAGCCTCCACGTGGCAGCACGAGGTAGCGCCAATACAATCATCGATGTAGTGGAGGAAAAGGTGGGGGGGTGGTGCAGTGTAGCTGCGGAAGATGGACTGTTCCACATATCCGACTTAGAGGCAGGCATCGCTGGGGCCCATGTGGGTGCCGCTCATTTCCCCTCCCCCCACCTTATCTCAGTCCCAAACCTCGGATTCAGCACCACCCTCCTGACCTGCAATCTTCTTCCTGACCTCTCCGCCCCCACCCCTTCTCCGGCCTATCACTCTCACCCTCACCTCCTTCCACCTATATTCCCAAATTCCCTCCCCCCTACCTTTTATATCAGCCCGCTTGGCACACCAGCCTCATTCCTGAAGAAGGGCTTAAGCCCGAAACGTCGATTCTCCTGGTCCTTGGATGCTGCCTGGCCTGCTGTGTTTTTCTAGTACCACATTTTTCAGTTCTGGTACTCCAGCATCTGCAGTCCTCACTTTCTCCTAGTTCAAATCTTATAATTATATCCTCCATAGTCTGGATTCCTCCACTAGAGAAAGTAATTCCTCTACATCTCTCATCAATTAATTTTCATACTTTAACCATTTCGATCACATCAGCCTCAATCCTTCATATTCAAGGGAATGTAAGTAGCATTGGTAACACCTGTTAAGCCCCATTATCATCCATGCTGAACTTTTCTGCACTTCATCCAAGACAAATACATCTTTGCTAAGATGCGGTGACCAAACGGAATACAGTTCTCCAGATGTTTGCAGAATGGAGCAGTATGTTTCCAAAATGATGGAAATGTTAAAGTACTATTGTAATCAAGATGATGAAAACTGTCAATAGGACCTAAAGTAAAAAATATTTCAAAAAACATTGAAAGCAAGATAATCATTCTGCAAATACATCTTCTCCCTTTTATGATAATCTTTTGCTATTTCCCATATGAAGACCAGATGCCATTGAGAAATTCGCTTTTAATTAATTTCGCACAACTATTTAAATTACATCTTTCAGACTAAAGATTTTAGATAATGTAAAAAGTAAAGATTTGGAGGTGCCGAGTTACCAAGTTAAAAAGCACACAACACCAGATTATGGTCCTACAAGTTTATTTGGAAGCACTAGCTTTTAGTGCACTGCTCCTTCATCAGGTGGTTGTATAAGATTGGATGGAGTATCAGGTGGAGTATAAGATCATAAGGCACAGAATCTATAGCAAACATGTACAGTGTGATGCAACTGAAATTGGATATTGAAAAAGACCTGCAATGTTTGTAAAGTCTCTCATTTTTTAGAATGACCATGTTAGTTTCAGTTCTTTCTTATGTAAATCTCAGAACCTTTTTTAAAAGAAGTTACATTCTCAAGTGAACGTTAACAACAGGTGCCATGTCTACTGAGATAATACACTGAAGGTGTGAGGTGCTCTGTGCGAGGCTGTCTGTGCCCCAATGTTAAGAAATAATTCTATTTCTAAAAAAAGGGATTTACAGAATCTTACATTGATTCATGCAGTTGAGCGAAATAAAATGTAATTCTGCAAGTACAAATTCACCCACAAACTTGTGTGTGTGTGTATGTGTGTATATGCAGTGGGGTCACCTTTAGTGTGACATGAACCCAAGATCCCAGTTGAGGCCATCCCCATGGGACCTTGGGTTCATGTCACACAACAGGTGACCCCACTGCACTACACTCCTCTCTCTCTCTCTCTCTCTCTCTCTCTCTCTCTCACACACACACACACACACACACTCATACAATCACACATATACACCCACTCTCTCACAGATGTATACTCCTTTACATGCGCACATACACAAATTTGTGAGGTGAATTTGTACTTGCAAAATTACATTTTACTTTGCTGTAAAACTGCATGAATTCATGTAAAATTCTTTAAATCCCTTTTTTAGAAATAAAATCAGTCTGAACATTGGGGCACAGATAGCCTCGCACAGGGCACCTCACACCTTCAGTGCACTATCTTGGCTAACATGGCATCTATTGTTAAAGTTCACTTGAGAATGTAACTTCAAAAAAAAAGGGTTGGGATTTACATATGAAAGAACTGAAACTAACACAGTCATTCTAAAACATGAGAGACTTAACAAACAATATATAATTTCAGTTGCATCACACTGTAAACATTTGCAATAAATTCTGTGTCTTACGATCCTATACTTCATGACCAACTGTTGAAGGAGCAGCACTCCAAAAGCTAATGCTTCCAAATAAATCTGTTGGACTATAACCTGGTGTTGTGTGATTTTTAACTGTGAAAATAAAGTAATACATCTTATTAATGTTTTGTCAAAAAAACAATTAAGAAACCAATATTAGATTTATTATTAGAAAACAGCAATCAGAAATTTTCATTGTTATATGTGACCCAAACTGAAATTATGCCAGGAAACTGAAGAAGAATTTCTATAAATGCTGTTACTTTAAACATAAGGAAATCAGATTGCTTTATAGCAATTCCTTCAAACAATCTTACAGGCTTCCAGCCTTAAGAGAAACAAGTAATAATTCCAACAACAATCAATTGGATTTGTTAATTTGATACATTTTAATGTAATATTCTTTAGTGCTGACTAAAACAGTAACTTACAGTACCTGCTTGGCTGTGACTCCAGGCATGAGTCTAGCTATACTTTCCCAGTTGATAGTCTTAGGCTGGGCTACTCCTAACAAAGAGCGGAGAATCATATCCAGCACCAATCCTCGGTTCTCATAAAGAAATGGGACACTTACTGAACACGAGTGACTCATCTTGTTTTCTACTAGACTGAGAAAAATAGTAATTTTGTTAAAAATGTTAATAGGTATTGTCAACAGCATTACTATGTATACAAATAGCCTCGGTTGAGCATTTTGGATTTGAGCTTTAATTAACTTAGCACACGATAGGGTCATACAGCATGGAAACAGACCCTTGGATCCAACTCATTCATGCCAACCAGGTATCCCAAACTTAACTAGCCCCATTTGCCTGCATCCCTCTAAACTTTTCTTATTAATGTGCCTGTCCAAATGTCTTTTAAATGTTGTAATTGAACAGCCTCTATGACTTTCTCTGGTAGTTCATTCCATACACACATCATCCGCTGTGTGAAAAAGTTAGTCCTTAGGTCCCTTTTAAATCTTTCCCTTCTTACTTAAACGTATGCCCTCGGGCTTTGGACTCCCCTACCCCGGGAAAAATATGTCAGCTATGCACCTTATTTTTCCCCGTGATAATTTTATAAACTTCTGTAAGTTTACTCCTTAGCCTCTGGCGCTCCAGGGAAAACGTCCCAGCCTTTCCAGCCTCTCCTTATAACTGAAGGCATCCAGAACCAGCAATGTTCTTTTTTTTTTGCACTCTTTCTAGTTAACAATATTCTTCCCACAGCAGGGTGATCAGAATTGTATGCAATATTATAAAAGTGGCCTCACTATTGTCTTGTACAGTCGCAACATGACATCCCAACTCTGAGAGACAATGCTTTGACCAATAAAGGCAAATGTGCCAAACACCTTCTTCACCACCTGTGCACCTGCAATGCTACTTTCAAGGAACTATGATCATGCACAACTGTGTAAGTCCTACCCTAGTTTGCCTAACCAAAATGTAATACCTTACAGTTATCTACGTTAAACTCCATCTGCCACTTCACAGCCCACAGGCCCACCTGATCAGGATCTCATCGTACTCAGATTAATCTCTTCACTGTCCATTACACCTATGTTTTGTGTCATCTGTGAATTTACTAACCATACCTCCTAAATTCTCATCTAAATCATTTATATAAATGACAAATAACAGTAGATTCAGAACCAATCTTAGCGGCATCCTCCTAATCACAAGCCTCCATGCCTCCACTCTACATGCAACTGACTTTATAAGAATAGCATAGATTTGAAGTGTTTTGTTTTACAGATAACAGTACTTTAGAAATAACAAAAGACAGTTAAAATTCATTGTAATTGAATTGGCCATGCTAAATTGCCCATAGTGTTAGGTGAAGGGGTAAATGTAGGGGAATGGGTCTGGGTGCGTTGCTCTTCGGAGGGGCGGTGTGGACTTGTTGGACCGAGGGCTTGTTTCCACACTGTAAATAATCTAAGTAATCTAATCTAATCTAATATACCTGCAACAAAGCAGCAGTTAAGTATATTTTATAATCCAAGTACTTCATAGATTTCTGGAAAGTCTGCAGTAACAGTGCTCCTATGAGTGATCAAACTGTCATGGCATGAATACATTCTTCTAACACCAAAATTATTGTTGAATGGAGAATACAGTTTTATCTTTTATAGCAAAGCAGGTTACTCTAACAGTACCAAAGCCTAATTAAGGGCTATATCAGGCAAGCAAATAAACATGATCTGCCTCCAAACTTTAGATTCATCAAATACATACAAAATCAGAATAGAGTACAGGAGAACATTCAGTCCATCAAGTCAGTAATTTCTTTCAAAGAGCAATCTAATTTGTTTCAAACATCAATTTGCCCAAATTATAAAAATAAATTACTCATACAAGAAAATGCAACATGGAAGTCAGGAGATGGGATTTACCATTGTCAATATATAGTACGACAAAAATTTTAAATCAGTAGCCATTATATGACATATTTGTTAAATATATTGCACGTTTTTCAAAACTTAGTAGATATGCAAAGGCAAGCCAATATGGGTCATCAGACTGCTGACTGTAGGACCTTTCTATGCATAAGATGACTGTCACATGTCCTACATTACAAAAGAGACTACATTTCAAAAGTACTACCTCGGCTATAAAATGATTCAGAACTCCTGGAGATAGTGAAAGGGTCTACACAAATTCAGTTCGCCTTGCAGAAAACATGCACCAGTGACCATGGTGAAGTATCTAATTTGCCAATTACAAAGCATAAACAACTTGGCAAACATTCTGCATTCATTAAGTTATGATTCATCAAGCTTTCTGTGTGAACATCAACCTTTGGTTGGAATTTAGTCCAGGTGACTGGTGTTTTGCCTGGCAGCTGAAGAGTGCAGTAATTGGAACAAGATCAGTCAGGTTGACCTCTTAGCATGCATGTTCCTTGACTGAGGCTGTTAACCTGGTCCAGTCAGGGTCTCTTGGCTGACCAATATAAACAGGAATACTCCCCATACTGACCAAGTCTTCAGGCTTCCAACCACAAATTTAATGTGTGTATTTTCATTTGAAACATATGTTTGCAATGAAACTGTACAGGTGTCTCATCTTTGCTGGGGCTCTTGTGGTGCAGTGGTAGTGTTGCTACCTCTGACCCAGATAGGCCCCAGGTTCAAGTCCTACCTGGTAAGAGGTTCCTCTACCCCATTCTCCTGCTTGCTCCCTGTAACCCTTGATAGTCAAGAACCTACCTATCTCAATCTTAAATATACTCAATGACCTGGCCTTCACAGCCTTCTGTGGCAATGAATTCTGAATAGAAGTAAAAGCCAATGAAACATAGAAACAGATCCACCAAAGACAAATAAAGAGGAATCTGTTCACTCACTCAAGGAGTCAGCTCTGAGTTAGTTAGGTTAGTCATGCTCAAGGAACGTATAAATAAAGGGCTACTTGGTGACAGGACATCAGCCCTCATGGAATTATTTCAGTGGAGACAAGTGAAAAACACACCCCAGAAGGGATTCACTTGCAACTGTCATCTTTATGTTGAGGTCAGCATTTCTGGCATCATGCCACAATTTGGGAAACTTGGTCACAGTACGTGGAAATAAAGCATTAATTTTTCTGGGCAAATGACATTGAGGCAGATGAAAAGCAATGAGTAATTCGCCTGACAGTTTATGGACCTGCACATTATCAGTTACTAAAAGCCTAACTTTCCCGGAAGCACTATACCAGTATAATAAAACCTTTAAAGAGTTTACAGATTTAGCTATGGAATATTAATGACCTCAAGCGTTCTCTAATTCTGAGATGCGACTGGTTTTACTCTGCAACTTGAGAACCAGGGGAATCTGTATCGGGATTTTTAACAAGATTAAGACGGCTGGCAGAGGGATGTGACTTTGGTTTAACACTGAGATGCTGAGAAGCATTTTACTATATAGGATTAAGATGTGATCTTGCAAAAAGCACCTATTAGCAGAAGACAACTGAACTTCAACAGGCATTCCAACTGGCTAGTTGTTAGAAACTGTGGCAAGTGGAGTTTGAGTTTCAGGTGTTACGAGATAAACCCTCTGCTAATTTAAACCAACAACACAGAAAAGATTCGCCCCGTGCTGTAATCTGTTAAAATTTGAGGGGCAAAGAACTATACTAGAGGTAAATAAAAATTAACTTAATTCTTTAAGTCCAACAGATAATATTAAAACTAACAATTATTTACAACTCCTTTCTCTTAAACCTATCTTCTACCTCTCCCTCTATAATACTAGTCAGATAAAAAAAATCCCGATTTAGAGTTACAAAACAATTCATGTTTCAAAACCAGTCGGCTTTGCTGAGTTTCCTCTGTAGATTCTCTCCAGGTCAGTTTTGATATTCTGCGGCGCAGACTCACCACAGACAGATACCTCTCAGAGACCTCTTGAGCTAGCAGCCTCTATGTGTTGGTCTTTTGGTAGTTCTCTCTCTAGCTGTTCAAAATGTCTGGTTTTGTACCCCGAAACATCAGATTGTTTCATTAGTTTTAATATTATCAAAATATTAAATTCAAGATTGTTAGATTTTGATATCTTGGGGCATAAATTAAACTGTTTGACCGAATTTGAATTTGTTTTTATCTCATGGCAACCCAGCTACTATCTGTGTCGATCATGTGTTACATTGTTACCTTGTTCAGAACACTTTGTGCTGTAGCAGGCAGTTTTGCTAGTTTTCAACTCTCTTAAAAGGTACAGTACCTCTACACCTTCATAACACAGGGCACACCAATGGAAGTGGACACCCTTGCCAGTCTGACTGAGCTTGAGGAAGACCACTTTAATAAAGGTGATTGCATAGCCTCACTCAGGACATATCCTGAACACAGGAACTCCAGGTCAGTCAACAGCAAAGCCCCTAAACAAAGCCAAGCCACAGCCAAACAGTTAATATTTTTGAGGATCCAGGTTGGCAGGCTATTTTATATGGAGCTGAAAATGTGTTGCTGGAAAAGCGTAGAAGGTCAGACAGCATCCAAGGAGCAGGAGAATCGACATTTTGGGCATGAGGCCCACCCAGTACCATATGCCGTTCGTGTAAAAATAGACACAGAAATTAGTATGTTGAAAAGTGAAGCAATCATCAAACAAGTCCAGTGTGCACCACCAGTCGTACAGATTGTGAAACCTGAGGGGTTGATTTGCCTTTGTGGAAATTTCAAACAAACAGCAAACTAAAACTTGCAACTGGATAAATACCCAATCCCTCGGACAGTGGACATAAATGCAATATTGGTGGAGGGGTGTTGTCCTTCATGAAGCTGGAAGTAAGCTATGTGTGCCTACAAGTGCAATTAATAAGAATTCCTAAAAGTATGCTATCAGCCTGTGCCATCTTCCAGCAGATGTTGGAAAATGTTTTACAAGGCCTATCCCAGATCGGTCATTTATCTGGATGACATGCTAATAACCAGGAAGACCAATAAACAGCATTTACAGAACTTGAAATGTTAAAGTACTATGTCCGCCAAGGTGAGTGTTCTATTTAGGAGGGAAAATTGTGTGTCCCAGGCATCCCAAGCGACCAACTTCGGCTACAGAGTTGATAAAGCAGGGTTACATCCATTGGAAGATAAAGTGAGGGTGATCAATAGCTCCCACATCTGTATTGCAGCTTAGGTCTTTTCTTGGGTTGGTGAATAATTATGGAAAAGTCATATGTAACCGGGCCTTCATCCTGGCACCTTTACAACGACAGTTGAAAAAGCGTCAGCCTTGGAAATAGATTCATAGCCAAGATGTAGCCTTTATAGAAATGACGAAACAGCTTTTGTCTAAGTTGTTGGCACACTATGTTCCTAAGCAAGACGTGAAGCTGAATTGTGATGCCTCCCTATGTGGTGTAGGGATAGTATTGGCTCACCAATGGCCTAGCGAAGAGGAATGCCCAATAGCTTATGCTTCCGGGACTTTGACTTATGCCAAGTGAAGATATGACCCAATAGAGAAGGAACATTTGGTGTGAGCAAGTTCCACCAATATTGTAAACAGGATAGGGTCGTGCCGCCCATAGCTTCAGGTTGAATTAAGTAACATGCTCTTATGCTGAGTTTGTACAATTATAAGTTTGAACACCGTCTGGGAGGTCATGTGGCAAATGCAGATGCCTTGGGCTGCCTCCCACTAGACCTAGCAGGGGCTTCTGATCCATTATTATTACAAATTTACATTCATAAGTAGTGGAACTTCCTGACTCCAAGTATGACGCCAAACCTTCCTTCTCTAACTGGACATATTTATGCTTTGCATTAGCTAAAGTCCTGGATGCATACACTATTGTGCATTCCTCTCTGTTGGACCACCTATAAGCTGATACTACCTGTATGGACAGGCATCACATGTCAATACTAGATCTCACTTGGGATCATAGTATGCCATCACCTTAGATGATAGTTGTTTCTTCATTTCCCTGAAAGCTATGGTTTGGCTATGTGACCATTACAAAGATTGGTCGCTTTTTTAAGAGCTGATGCAAAGATGCCAGGATGGAAGTTACATAGTTCATCAGCCCAAGGAAAGACCTACGCTCCGGTACAGACAAACCCCTTTTTATTCCACATTAAACTATCTTACCTCTCTTGTACCTACTGTAGATTACATTTTCAGCGGATGTTTGCACACTTCTCCAAAACATATTTAACCATGCACATTTAACAGTCAAGAGACCCCATGTCAAATCTGGGCTTTTACTAATACAACAACTTGTGTATTTAGTCTATTGTGAACACCAGACAGTTTTAATGTTAGTAAAATGCACAAATGATCACAAGAACGTAATTAAATGAAATTTGATACAAAACTAAAAGAATTAAGAGAAAGGAGAAAAAAGGTGGAGAAATGTGGCAAATGAATTATTTTGAAAAGTCTACAGTTAATGGTAATGCCTTATTCTCTCCCTCCCAGTCTTTCTACCTCTGGTTCAAAGATTTATGCACCCTTCCTCATAACAATTCAATAATTGCTGCCTTAACTATGTTTTGCAAGAAAACACTCTCAACTTTTAAGAAATTTCACTTTCCTATTCTGACATTTTAAGTTGATTCCCAAATCACAAGAAATTGTATATTATAATGTACATTTTTGTAGCCTTTGCTCTCCAGAGAACCAAAAGTTTTTCTGAACCTTTATGAAGTACTGGTTTAGCGTCAACTGAAACAAAGCATCCAATTATGAACACCATAATTTCATAGAGGTGAAATGATTCAGGAAGCTGGAGAAAGCATTGACAAGACTGTTCTAGGAATACATGACTTCAATTAAGTAGAAATATTAGAGAGGGTTGGGTTGTTCTACTTAGAAATAAAAGACTGAAGCCAGGTTTCATAAACAGGTGCAAAAATCACAAGTCTGACCAGACAGGAAGAAACTGTTCATATGAGAGAAAAGGTTGAGAAGCTGAGGATGCGATTTTAAAATGAACATCAACTTAAAAAAAACAAAGCTCTTTACAAGGCATGCTAAATCTGGAGAATATGGTGGAGGAGGATCAAATGTAGTTTTCAAACGGAGGTGGATGATCATACAGAAAACCATGCATTAAAAAACAGGGAAGCAAGATCGGCAGAGTAAAGCTTGGCCTGGACAAGACTAGCTGAATAGTGTCCTTTTGCACTATAATGTTCTATAATACTATAGCAGATCTACACAGCAAAAGAGGTATTATGAAACGAAGAGTGTTAACATGAATATCAATTGGCTAAAGATTATAAAGGTGAGAGAGATGAAGAAATCCTTTTATTTCTGACAGATTTTCAGGAGTCATTATTATGACCATTATTTTTTCTTATTATACATAAATGACCTGAACAGGATGGGGACAGGATCAGACATTTGCAGGGCATGGACTAATGAAATGGACAGACACATGGTGGATGCAGTTTAATGAAAAACAGTTATAAGAAAAGGCTGGTTTGACCTCAACTGGAATATTGTATCCACATTTTAGAAAGGCAATAAAACATTAGAGAGATACAGAAGATCCATGAGTACTGTTCCAGGATTGAAGAACAAATTACAATAAAATGATATTGCTGAATTATAGAGGGCCCCTGTGTAACAGGTTTGTCTACAAGGATGATATCTGTCAAAAAGAAAACAAATGAAAACAGTGTAAAGCAGTAAATGTGCGAAAAATATATATTTTTTCAATTTGCTCACACTTTGCAATGGCCTGACCTTATATAGGAAAAGGCATCGAAAAATGTAAAGTCTGAGTAACCTTTCTTCTTAGCATGCTGTCTTGGATGGGTGAAATACAATCTGCCATGCCATCAACGCAGTCAAGCATGTTTTCCATGCTTTTGTGCTGCAGAGTTCCAGACCAACTCTACAGCTTTAACAGCATCAACCACAGGTAAGTAGGTGGCATTCACTGGATTCTTCAGGGTCATTGGCCTACATGGTTGAAGAACATATTCAATCTACAATTATCTCATGTGTCAGTTCCATTTTACAAAGTATGGAGTCAACCACCTTGCTGAAGTTTCCATGGTTCTGTCTGTTGAACTGCTGGCCTCCTGTAACTAAGCAAAAAGAAAGTCTTATGATCCAGCTGACTGAGCATGAGCAGGAGGCAGCCATTTCTATTCAACTGCACAGTCGTAGCCTGGTTGAACCCAATATGGCAGAGGCAGCTGACTACTGTGATATTCTTCACCACCCTCCACAGTTTCATCATAAATATAAACTTTAGAATAGCTGGGATGTACTTCTACTTGTTGGCAATGATCTTAATACTGTGAGAAATCAGTCATTGGGTTTAGGCTGAAGCTTTGCCATCTGTTTGGAGGCAGAAATGTCATGTGATGCTGTTGAAGCCAGCAATATCAGGGTACACAGGGCAATTGTCTGTAATGATAACCTTCCTTTTCTTCTGTTTAACTACTAAATGTTTTATTTCTACATACTAAAGAATAATGTGTAAGAATTCAGAACAATCCAATTTCCTGTGTTTAAAATGTTCCTCAGTGCATACCTGTTCAATACATGTGCATTACCATTGTGCAGCTGACTGATAGATGTTAAATTACAGAACAGCAGCGTTCAGCCATTATATCCACATTGACCTAAGATTGACTACGCTAATCCCAATTTCCACCTTTTACTCCATAGCTCTGGAGGCTATGCAAAGGAAGTGAATACTCAAATACTGCTTAACTGTTGAGAGTTATTGACCTAACCACTCTTTCAGACAGAGAGTTGTAGACTCCAATCTACCTATGAACGAAGAAAAAAAATTCAACTCCTATTTTAGCCTTCCACCCCTCAGCTTAAATCTACGCTCTCTCTATGAATGGAAAAAGTGCCTTCCTATCCACCTTATCTATGCCCGTCATAATTGTATACACATCTATTAGGTCCACCCTCAATCTTTGCTGCTCCAAAGAAAACAACCCAGCTCATCTTCCTTCATTGTCTCAACATTCCAGCCCAGGCAACCCCCTGGTAAATCCCCTCTGCACCCTTTCTAGTGCTATCATATACTCCCTGTAATGCAGTGACTAGAATTGCATGAATGGGATTCATCTCATCCAAACCTGCAGATCTATTCACTCTTAAGTCCGCAAAACACACTCATACTTTTCTCAGTGTTAATTTATTCTAACATTTCAGTCCTCCATCCTGAGACCTCTAGCTGTGACATACTTTTCCACTATGAAGGCCAATGCCAAGTATTCTTTGAAGTCTATGTCCCCAATCTTCCAGGTCCACACAATTTGCCTCCGTGGTTCCTAATAGGCCCTAATCATTCCCTAGTTATCCTAATGCTTTTTATATATTTAAGAAACCTCTTTGGGTTTCCCTTTATTTCATCCATCAATACTTTCTTATGCATTCTCTTTGCTTTTCAAATTTTCTTTTTAAGTTCTTCCCTACATTTTTAACTCTTTGAGGGACTCTGCCACAATAAGTGCTTGGTATCTATCATAAGCCTATCCCTCGACATCCAGGTACCCTGCCATTGGCACCACCCTTTGTCTTCACAGCAACATATTTGCCCTGTACTTTATTTTCTCGTTGTATACCTCCCACTGTTCAGCACAATTCAAGAACTACTCTGTCCCTTGGTTGGCTGTCTATATACTGGCTAAAACAGGTTCTCCTGGATGGAATTTAAGAATTTTGATCCGTCCTTACCTTGCACACAAACTAACCCTCTTCATATTTGGCTAGTTAAAGCCTCTATTATTATTGGCTCATTATTCCTACACTTTTATTCTGAATGTAATTGCATATTTAATCCTCTCTCTCACTCTGATTGTCTTTGGACTATAATATGCACCTACAGGCATGTTTTGCCTCGGTTGTATTTTTTAACCTATCTATATGGATTCATTCAATGATACTTCCAAGATAGCAGTCCTCTTCACTGCAATAACTTAGTCTTTGATAATATTGCAATATCTCTCTTCTACCCTCCCCTCTATATGATCTGAATAGTTCATATCCAGGAATGAAGAACTGCCAATCCTCCACAATTTTCATGCACGTTTCAGTCATAGTCATGTTATAACTGCTGCACTCTCACTACTTACAACACAGAAGACAATGCTGTGTTTTGTTTTGAATCAATCAAATCATCCACAATTGTAGGGGAACTTCTTGTCACCCAGCCTCGCACCCAGGACGACTTCTGAACTGGAGACAGGAACATTCACTGCTCATCCTGCCTTCAATCAGGTTATCAGAGCTCCTTTGATGTCAGGATAGGTAACATTCTCATCCTCTTTCTTACTGCAACCATTCCAGAATTTTGCCATGTGCTTCAATGGTGGAATCTCCTACTACTCAAACTGCTGACATCTGTTTTTTGCTTTGCACCACAGTTTTCTTCTTCCTGAATCAATCTCACTTTTTTCTAATTGACAACAATTAACTTTCTCAGAAGGTTTAGCTCTACTTGCTGGGTTTCATTGTGAAATCGTGGTATAAAATGATGGCTTGATCATGATTTCACACTGTAACATGGTCTAAATATCAATGTCAATTGGTTGGTGCAATCATCTGACAAGCTTGTGCAGGTTTAGCTGATCAGGAGTTACCAGACTAGAACTTCTGACTTGTGTCTTGTAGATGGTGGAAAGGTTTTGGAGAGTCAGAGGAGTTACTCGGATTCCTAGCTTCTCATTTGATCTTGTAGCCATTATATAGCTAGTTCAGTTCAATTTCTGGTCAATGGTGATCCCCATTACATTGTGGGGTATTGAGAGGTGGTGATTAGATTGTTTTTCAGCAATGATCATTTTCCTGGCATTTATGTGGTATAAATGTTATTTGATGCTTGTCAGCCTGAATATAGTCCAGGTCTTTCTACATTTGGGTGAGGAGTCACGAATGAACATTGCACAATCATCAATGAATATCCCCACTTTCTGAGCTTATGATGGAGGGAAGGTCATTGATAAAATAGCTGAAGAATGTTGGTGGAAGTCACTACACGGAGGAACTCCTGCAGAGGTGTCCTAGAGTTGAGATGACTGATCTGCAACATTGTCAACCATTTTCCGACGTAAAAGGTCTCAAAACAATTAGCCAAGAGTTTCCCTGATTCCCACTGACTCCAATTTGCCAGGGCTCCTTAATTCCACACTCAGTCAAATGTGGCTATGATGTCAAGGGTAGTCACTGTCATCTCACCTCTGGAACTCAGCTCTTTTGTCCACATTTGAACTAATGCTGTCACAAGGTCAGGAGTTAAGTGGACAAAATGAGCGTCAGTGGTTATTGCTGAGCAGGTGCTGCCTGATAGCATTGTTGATAACAACTCCCATTACCTTACTAATCATTCATTCAGAGAAGACTGATCAGACATAATTAGTCAAAAAATGTGGTGCAGAAAAAGCACAGCCAGTCAAGCAGCATCAGAGAAGCAGCAGAATTGACATTTCCAGCATAAGCTGGAGTAGCTGTGTTTTTCCAGCACCACACTTTTTGACTCTGATCTCCAGCATCTGCAGTCCTCACTTTCTCCTGAAGGGACATAATTGGTCTTGGAACAGCTTGAGTCAGGATGTAGGAAATTCTGGAGCATATCTTCAGGAATACTACCTAACTGTAGAAGGGAAGAATTTACAAGACAACCAGGAGAAGTCAGGTAAGTGGTGAATTGGTCTTTCAGAGGGCCAGCACTGACACAATATAACAAAAGGAGGCCATTCGACATATCGATTCTATTCATGGTGTTCTCAGAAATCGTATTTTCATTTATTTGCGAACCATACACATACTAATGATCAAATTTTAAATTATTCTCTTTCACATTAGATAATTATGTTTCTAGTTCAGTTGTGTCCGACACATTGATCAACACTGACAAATGTGGTTAACGCCTTTAAAAATTGACATTGTTTGAGGGGAAAATTTTGGCGAAAATCCTACACTCTTCTTCCCATAGTACCGTGGCATGTTTCACATTCAGATGACACCTTGTTTTAACGTTTTAGCGAAATACAGCAGCTCCAGCTACATAATTTATCAGGTTTTATACAATATAACACGAAATTATAATTTGCACCTACACAAATTAGATGTTAGAGCTAATCCGATCGGAGATCAAATGACTCAACCAAAAATTTCAAAGACGTTAACAGTCAGGCAACAAGTGTAAAACCAAACTATGCTCTTACGGGGGTCCGTTGCTTCGGGTGGACGAGTGATATTGTAGAATGCGAGTTGAATATCCGAATTCACTATCCACTCGGTCCAGCAGTATTTGCTCGAGGAGACAGACTGTCCTTCACCTCGACAACAGAGACTTCCAGTAGCGGCTGCAGGGAAAACTATTCACTAGATCTCCCTCAGTTTGTACCGCAATAGATATGTCGGCTACGCACACTCACCACACTGCACTCCTCTAAAATCGCATTGATGTTTTTAAGATTCTCTTAAATAGAAAGCGCCCCATCTTTCTGGTCGGTCCGTCCATCCGCCTGACTCTAACGCCCATTGATCACAACAACGCGGAGGGAGGAGGCAACCTTTCCGTGTGACTGACACCCAAAAACAACCAATACACGGGCTGCTTCAGGCACGTCGGTGTTGGATATGTCCAATGGGAGAAGGGAGTGGGCGTGTATTCCGGCCAGGGGAGGCCGGGCGCGCGGACGTCGCTTAACGTCCCACCCTAAAAGTGGAGCCGCACTGCAGCAAGACCGGCGTCCGTGTAACCAGGCAACCGGCCGCCTGTGCGGACAGTATGCGAGAGGAGTTCACAGGGTGAATAGGCCTCGGTTGCACATGAACCCCAATTAGTCGTCATATTTAAAAGGAGGGAAAGGTCTACCTTGCAGGTAAAATAAAAGCTAATCATAAAACGTTCTCGACATCCAGAGTTTTGATGAAGAGTTAACTCTGCTTTCTACCCAAACATGCTGCCAGATCTACCGGCCAGCATTTTCTGTGTTCTAATACAGTATTTAAGAGAGAAAACAAACACTCTTCAGCGGATCTCTTAGTTTCAAGCAGGCTTCCAAGCAAAAAGTCAAAGATTGTGTTAATTCTGTATCATTATTAATGATCATGCCTAATGTTTAAACCCCCGTCATGCTTTTCTTATGTCACCCCATATCTCTAATTCCAGTATACCAACATTTAAAATATTCGGATTACTAATTTATTGTCATACTATAAATATAATTTAATATCATTATATAAAAACTGCGACGCTTGGCTCTCACCCTTTTTTTGACATTTTATCTGCTTCACGTTTCCAGCTGTAATTACAGTGCGCCCAAACAGCAAACGGTCGCATTACGCGCATGCGCACAATCCACTTACCAGGTGTATGGCACGAATGTCAATGTGACGTCAACTTCTTTAACGTTTTGTGGGTTCTGCACTCTTAAAGTTCACTTTGGTGAAAATAGAGCATCAGGCTTGGTGCATTTAAATTAAGTGAATTTCAACAGCAAACAGGTGCTATGCAGGCAATGTCTATCTACAACTGTGATGTGGAGGTGCTGGTTTTAGACTGGGGTGGACAAAGTTAAAAATCCCTAGCGTTCGTAGAGCTGCTCCTTCATCAGGTAACTGTATCTTGATGAAGGAGCAGTGCTCTGAAAACTAGTATTTCCAAATGTGAGAAACAGAACTCACTCAGAAACCAATCAGCCTTGGAAATAAGAACAATTTATTACAGCCTTGCAAGTACCAGACGCTTCTGCAATCAATAAGAAATGCGCGTGAAAACAGCCTGTGGTTATACTTATTCAGTTTACAAGTTGTGGAATCACGCCTCCCTTTTCCCATCCTATCATAAGCCAATTACCTCACTTGTTTTTTTTTAGTTATTTTCTTATTTGGCTATCTGCTGTCTTTGTCTACATTCTTTGTTCCTTGTTTGTTACAGCTTGTCCTTTTATCCAGTTTCTCATATCATACTATAAGCTTTATTGTGAAATGCCCCTTCTGCTTCTTTTTGTGGTCAACTACAACACTTTAAAGTTATTTCCTAGCTTAAAACTATTTTCTTTAAAAGACCCTCAATATTCATTAAAATCTAAGCCTTAAGTATGCTACATGCTACAAGAATTCCGCGACCGTTTGTATAATTTCCCCTTCCCTTTCTCCCCCCCACTACACCCCCTCCCCACCTGCAAAAACAACATTTCTAATCTCCCACAATTCCCCCCTTTTTTTTCTCTAACTGTTGTTTCTGCACTTATTAAGTCTCTTTTAATTCATTTTCTTATGTTCTGTCCTCTTACGCCTTTTGGTGATGAGGTTCACAATCTTACATTTTACATTTGTGTTGTTCGTCCCTCGAACTCTAAAAGCATTCTTTGACTTTCTCTTTGTTGCACATCACCTGCTAATTGTAAAAGTATCTGATGATTTATTTGGGTTCCTTCCCCAAGGGATGTCATTAGCCAGCTCATTACCCATTTTAGGACATTGAACCCTACCATCAGACCCATAGATAGCTAGATTGACTTCCCCAACCAGTCAATCCCCAATTCCCTCATTCCCATCCTTTTTCGTTCCGGTACCGATTACTGGTCTCCCTTATCTTGGCGATTTTGTCTCGCACATGTTTGGAGATATCAGTAATGTTAGAGGAGACCTCAGGTATGTACGTACAACATTCCTCTCCAATTAGTGCATAGGTACCACCCTTCTCTGCTAGAATATAATCCAGAGCCATCCTGTTCTGAAGGGTCGTTAGCCTTGTGGCAATCATTTCGAGTCGTTATGGCTGCTACTTGGGATTGGGTTTCAGCCAACGCATCAGCAGTATTGTTGGCCAACTCTTCCAGGGAAGCTGCTAGCTTTTGTATTTCTACTCCTGCTCAAGCGGTCCCATTACATAGGTATCAAAGTCCAGAGGAGGCGACTCTCCTTCGGTTACTTTCCGGGTTACTTTCCTTCCTCCCTGTTTATTCTGAGGTATTTTTTGGGCTCTCTTTAACAGCCTCAAGTGGGGAATTATATAGGCGAGGTAACAGTAGCCAATCCAGCCTTTCTGGCTTTGAGGCAGTGTTTGAACTGGATGGTCCCAGCACCCATTCCCATTACATCCGCCACTCCAAACGTATTTCTCTCCGGGGATAAATGGGTAGGCCATTAAGCCACCCACCCAATATGTTCCTTTTAATATTTGGGGAATGGTCATGGCAGTGGCTTGGCTGGTATAGACACAAGATGATTTTCCTATTCGGAAGGGTATGGTATCATTCTTATTACAGAAACAAGTGGTATTTACTGCTCCTTTCGGTGGGGAAACTCTAAGGCCATCGATAGCATCCAGAGTTTTCGGAGCTAGTCAAGCGAACCATCCCGCAAAGTTATAATTACCCCTTTCAAATCTCCAAGTTGTATCATTTTGAGCCCGAGTCAAATTGTTGTACATCGTACACTTCTTCTTTGGTAAGTGGTATTACTGTGAGAGGAATTCCGGAATCCCCATGGTGTGGGATCTCCGCACATACCCAACAGTCAGTATGCCCTTTAGTTTAGCATAATTCTGACATAATCTGGTAAAATGATTTTTTTTCCCCCCCACCCCCCCCCCCCCCCCCCCCCCCCCCCAACCCCCCACCTTGGCAGCTAGCGCCAATATTATTGTGACAACATCAAGCTGACCATTCATTTCAGCTCACAACCCTATCTGTCTATTCCCTAACCCTTTAAATACCAGGGAGAAGTGAGTCCATGCAACACTTACAATTGTTTTGGGATACAGTGTTTTTTACCCAATATTTAATAGTCTCTTATCTCAGTCCATTTTTTTTGCTCAGCTTGACTTTCAAAGGGTTGTTTGCAGGATGTGCTTGCCAGTCTGCCAAAGGGGAAGGAGCGTCCACGGGGCCCTTAACACGAGTGTGATGACTCCACCCTTTTTCAGCAGTTCGGACGGCTGTTTCAGTAGTCAGTTAGGAACGGTCCCTCCCAGCTTGGGTGCAGTTTGGTATCTTTCCAGGTTATTATCAGGACCCAATCACCCGGTCATATCCGATGTACTGCGAACTCAAGTGGAGGTGTATGGGTCAACAGACCCTTCTTCCTAAAGACAGACAAAGAAGAGCCGAGCGCCACAATATAGTTCTTTAAAACTTATCATTGAACTCTACAGTTGGTAATTGTCCTGTCACTTCCTCATCATTTCCTCTAATTATGGTTGGCTCAAAAATTGGCACCAAGAATTCCTCGCCTTTTACTCCGGAACCCTGAGATTCTTGTTAGTCAATTTAACACCGGTAGGTCTAAAACTTAGGGATGTTTGTGCCGCTCCCAATCCACCAAAAATACTGTCTCCTCCCCTTCAGGTCCCACCTTTACATTTATCAAGGATTCCCGCTGGGTCTCAGGAGGAAGGAATCCCTGACTCCCCTAATCTTCATCTAAATTCATTAGGGAAATGGCTCCCCTTTCTCGTGCTAATTCCGGGCATTCCCGTTTAAAATGCCCCACTTGCCCGCAATGGTAACACCCTGCCTGTTGCCTCCTTTCCTGGGTATCTGACCCTTGTCTTTCATGTCCTCCCCTACCCTTCCTGTTATCCCTTGTTCCCATTCTCCTTTTTGTTATTTCTTCTACTGCCGCCACTATCATTTTGGCTTTCTGTTTCTGCTTCTCATTTTCCCTTTTCACATACACTTTCTGTGCCTCACATAACAGTTCTTCCATCTGTCTTTCACTTCATCCATCTAATTTCTGTAATTTCTTTTGTATGTCCAGCCATGATTTAGTTATAAACTGGACCTTTAAGAGTCCCTGTGCTATCGGATTATCGGGATCCATTCCCAAATACTTCCTTGTGGCCTCCTTGAGCCTCTTAAGAAATGCAGAAGGGATTTCATCCTTCTCTTGTCGTATTTCAAAGGCCTTAACAAAGTTTTGTGATCTAGGTGCCGCCTCTTTAATTCCTAATATTACCATTTCTTGTAGATCCCGCATTGCCTCCCTTTCTTCTCTGTCATTATTTTCCCAATGGGGGTCACCATGTGGGAATTTCTGTTCTGCTGGGGCCCCTTCTTCCCCAACTGGGTGCTTCTCTTCCCATTCCTATAAAGCTGCTCTCCTAATCACACCTCATTCTTCCCCTGAAAATAACGTTCCTAAAATTGCCATCAGTTCTCCCCAGGTATATAAATTAGGCCCTAGGAATTGTTCTAATTGTTCGGCTAGTCCAACCGATCCTCAATTAAACTTTTCATTTCCTTTTTAAAGACCCTAACTTTACTGCTAGTTAAGGTAGAGTTTACATATCTGATTGTACCTTCCCCAATCGGAACCTCTCGTAAGGGACATAATTTTACATTTATCATTATCTCTGCCCCTCCGTTACGTGCGCTGGCTCGAGTGATTCTGAGCCCCCTAGGTTCTGCATCTTTTAGTTCAGAGTCCATTCCCCTTTCTGTGTCTGGACTCGGTCCTACTTTGGGAGCTGTAGGCTCGTTCCGGGGAGTAGTATATGGGGGCAGCAAACACGTTAAGGGATCCCATTGTGGCTTCCCTTTTTCATTTTTTTTCCTGATTCCTCCGTATTCATGGGACATAATTTTACTCCCGTGCTCCCTATCCAACAAGCCACATAAATCAGACTCTTTTTGACTGTACGGTTCTTTTCGATTGACATATATGTTAAGATCTTGACAGAGCCAATTCTCTTCAGACCCATATTTGGGCCAAAAAGAAAACCAGGCGCCTTAATACTTTCTCTAGTCCAAACGAAACAACAATAGTTTATCATTGTAGCCTTATCTTTCTCCCACGTCCGGGAGTTGTGTTCCCAATTACGCAACATCCTCCCCAAAGGACTGTCGGGCGGGATATATTCCCCTTTAACGTTATTTACAGATCAATCATTACCCAGGCAACTCCCCGTGCCTCCCATTGTTGCTAATTTAATTAATCTTAACGAGGTCCGGTGTCACCTTCTTCCACACCCCCTTCAGGGTCCTGACTAGACACCTTACTCATCCGATTAATCTGACCAATTATATACTTTTTGAGACTTCAACTGTTCTCCATAAATCACTTTTATGTAAGGATAAAAGAGATTAGTTAGAAACTGATAATAAGGCAGTCATGACCTGTAAAAAGTTAACATTTTATTTCATAATCTGTAAAATCCTTAACCTTAAAAGAAATCATGTTAAAATTTCCACCGTAGAAATCAGATTCAAAGCAGTCCCGGATCTCAAGCTCCAGGGAACAAAGCACAAACATTCAATCACCAACAAACAAATGTGCATTTAAACGGAATCACAAAGGGTTAAACTTTCTACTTGCTGTACAGCTCTTTTCTCTCTCACACACTCTCTCTCTCTCACTCACACACTCTCTCTCTCTCTCTCTCTCTCTCTCAATCTCACACACACCGTGTCTCACAGACACTTCCCGCCATGACTCCTCTAGCTTTTGAATATTTTTCTGGACGTCTGGCCATAAGTTAGTTACGAAATGCACCTTCATAGCCCTTCAGCTACTAGCCCTTCTGACACGGGCTGTTTTCCATTGACATATGCTTAATTTTATATATTGCCAATTCTCTACTTTCGTACGTCCCGACCACCAAGGCAATACTTAAAGGTCTCTTTTCTTACCTTGGTCTATGCACAGAGTTACCTGGTCATTTTGGGGCACCCCGTCCAGCGGCAATTCCTGCAGGAAATACTGCTGTCCCCAGTCGCCCGGATATATCTTTTAAGACCTTTCCCTACCTGGGTCTTGTGCACAAGAGTTGCCCAACCAAACCCGTCGCGTCTGCCCGCCTTGTTTCCAGGGTCTCCCAGTCCGGATCATACTCGCCCAAACCGCGAACGACAAGCAAGGGAGTGGGAGATCACCGAAATCGGCAAGGTGCACCTCCCCCGTCGTCCCAAGAGTGTCGAACGGTCGGAGTTTTGGATCCCGGAATAAGGCCCCCAATTGTGAGAAACAGAACTCACTCATAAATCAATCAGCCTGAGACAAAGCCTTGGAAACAAGAACAATTTATTACAGCCTTGCAAGTACCGGATGCTTCTGCAATCAAGCAGAAATGCGCGCGAAAACAGAGCCTGTTAGCGTTCTTATTCAGTTTACAAGTTGCGGAATCACACCTCCCTTTTCCCATCCTGTCATAAGCCGTTTACCTCACTTTTTTTTTCTCTCTAGTTATTTTCTTATCTGGCCATCCTGCTGTCCTTGTCTGCATTCTTTGTTCCTTGTTTGTTACAGCTTGTTCTTTTATCCAGTTTCTCATATCATACTATAAGCTTTATTGTGAAATGCCCCTGCTGCTTCTTTTTGTGGTCAACTACAACACTTTAAAGTTATTTCCTAACTTAAAACTATTTTCTTTAAAAGACCCTCTATATTCATTAAAGTCTTAGCCTTAAGTATGCTACATGCTACAAGAATTCCGCAACCATTTGTATAATGTTCCTCTTCCCTTCCCCCCCCCCCCCCACCCCCCCACTATACCCCCTCCCCCACCTTCAAAAACAACATTTCTAATCTCCCACATCAAATAAACCTGTTGGGCGATAACCTGGTGTTGTGTGATTTTTAACTTTATCCCCAACTGGAGTGAACTTGATCATCTCCCCATTACGGAATTGCCACCAATGAATTTTCCCACCATCATTGACCAGAAACGTAACTATAGAAATTTACACTGAAGGTCTTCACAACATCGAGAGGCGAAGGGCCTGTCCTGTTCTATGTACTAATGGGCCGCTTGGTTTGGTATAGTCATGTGACCTTAATGATGATGTTCATCTCTAACATACTGTCAGCGTGAAGTTGAGCTTGAGTGTTGAAGAGCTTTAGAGAAGCACAGGCACTAAAGAGGTAATCAGGACTATTAGAGTTACTAAATCTGCTAAAAGCCTTAGGAAGCCACAGGAAAGGAACAAAGATGCAGACCACAATTGAAAGAACTGGTTATATGAGAAAATGGTTGCAAATTTTCTTTTCCAGTTCCAGTTGAAATGGAAAGTGATATGAAACAACTTGCAGTTTACCCCTTGCGGTGGCAAATCTACAAGGTTGCAACAGCTTTAATGAACAAGTCCAAGCAGTTATTAATTGACCCACTTTTATCACCATTGGAATGAGATTGTGATTTAAAACGTTTCATCCTCAATCTGTCCAAATAACAGAAAACACCAAACTGAATAAACTTTGAAACCTTGAAGGCATGTTTTGAAATCTGAATGAACATAATTAATAGACAATATATGTTCAATATTAAACCCAAAAGTGGAAAAGAGACTGTTGCTTACTATGTGATTACATGCACACAGCTCACAGAATCCTGTGAATTTATACAACAAAACAATTATCTAATTAAGATTCTATTAAATGTAAGAGAACCCACCTTGAGCATGATTGCTGAGAGTGGAGAGACTTGCTCTCAGGAAAGGGATTGATTTGTGCAGAAACACATATTGTAAATCAACAACTAGGCCCACTGAAGATGTTACCTAGTAGTTTGATGAAATGTCTGGAAATGAACCTTCCATCTTAGCAAGCAAATCTGCATGCAGAAGAAGCTTCTCCTCAGCTCTGTTCTAAATGGCCGACCCCTTATTTTTAAATTGTGTCTTCTGGTTCTGGACTCACCCACCAGTGGAAACATGCTTCCTGCCTCCACAGGGTCCAATCCATTAATAATTTTATACGTCTCAATCAGATCCCCTCTCATCCTTCAAAACTCAAGTGTATACAAGCCCAGTCGCTCCAATCTTTCAACATATGAGAAACCTGCTTTTCTGGGAATTGACCTTGTTGAACCTATGCTGCATTCCCTCAATTTCCAGACTGACCTTCCTCAAATTTTGGACCAAAACTGCATACAATATCCAGGTGTGGTCTCACCAGGGCCCTATACAGCTGCAGAAGGACCTCCTTACTCCTATACTCAATTCCTGTTTTTATGAAGGCCAGCATGCCATTAGCTTTCTTCACTGCTTGCTTTCATTGACTGATGTACAAGTACACCTAGATTTTGTTCTACTTCTCCTTTACCTAACTTGACTCCATTCAGATAGTAATCTGCCTTCCTTTTCTTGCCACCAAAGTGGATAACCACACATTTATCCACATTAAACTGCATCTGCCATGCATCCGTCCACTCACCTAGCCTGTCCAAGTCACCCTGTATTCTCATAACATCCTCGTCACATTTCACCCTGCACCCAGCTTTGTATCATCAACAGATTTGCTAATATTGCTTTTAATGCCTTCATCTATATCATTTAGGTATATTGTAAACAACTGCAGTTCCAGCACCGAACCTCATGGGGTACCCCACTGGTTGCCGCCTGCCATTCCGAAAGGGGCCCGCTTATCACTACTCTTTGCTTCCTGTCAGCCAGCCAATTTTCAATCCAAGTCAGTATTTTGCCACCAATACCATGTGCCCTAATTTTGCTCATTAATCTCCTATGTGGGACTTTCTGAAAGGCTTTCCAGGTACGCTACATCCACTGGCTCTCTCTTGTCCATCTTCATAGTTACATCCTCAAAAAAGTTCCAGAAAATTAGTCAAGCATAATTTCCCCTTCATAAATCCATGTTGACTCTGACCTATCCTATTACTGCTATCCAAATGAGTCATAATTTCATCTTTTATAATTGACTCAGCATCTTTCCCACCACTGACATCAGGCTAACTGATCTATAATTCACTGTTTTCTCTCTCCCTTCAAAGTTTGTGCGAAGATTTGTAGCTCGGGTGCTTGTTGTAGTGGTTCTGTTCGCTGAGCTGGAAGTTTTAGTTGCAAACGTTTCGTCCCCTGGCTAGGAGACATCATCAGTGCTGTGGAGCCTCCTGCGAAGCGCTTCTTTGATGTTTCTTCCGGTATTTATAGAGGTCTCTCTCCCTCTTTTCTTGAAAAGTGGGACAACATTAGCCACCCTCTAAACCGCAGGAAATGATCCTGAATCTATAAAACATTGGAAAATGACTACCAATGCATCCATGATTTCTAGAGCAACCTCCTTAAGTATCCTGGGATGCAGACCATCAGGTCTGGGGGACTTACCAGCCTTCAGACCTAACAGTCTATCCAATACCATTTGCTGCCTAATATAAATTCCCTTCAGTTCATCCATTACCCCTAGGTCCTTCAGCCACTATTACATCTGGGAGATTGCTTGTGTTTTCCCCAGTGAAGACAGATCCAAAGTACGTATTTAATTCTTCTGCCATTTCCTTGTTCCTCATAATAAATTCACCCGTTTCTGTCTTCAAGGATCCATTTTTAGTCTTGACCTTTTTTTTGTCTTTTCACATATCGAAAAATGCTTTTGCTATCTTCCTTTATATTTTTGGCCAGTACATCATTTTTTCTCTGCGTATTGCTTTTTTAGTTATCCTCTGTTGCTCTTTAAAAATTTCCCAGTCCTCCGGCTTCCCGCTCATCTATGTTTGACTTGTTCTCTTTTATCTTAATGTAGTCTTTAACTTCCCTCATCAGCCACAGACACCCCTACCTCCCCTTAGGATCTTCCTTCCTCTTTGGAATGAACTGATCCTGCACCTTCTGCATTATATCCAGAAAACCTGCCATTGTTGTTCCACTGCCATCACTGCTAGGGTGTTGAACCATTGAATTTTGGCCAACTCCTCCCTCATAGCTCCATAGTTCCCTTTGTTCAACTACAATACTGACGCTTCCGATTCTCCCTTCTCTCGCTCCACTTGCAGAGTAAAACTTATCATATTATGGTCAAGACCTCCTAATGGTTCCTTTACTTCGAGTTTGCTGATCAAATCCGGTTCATTGCACAACACCAGATCCAGAATTGCCTTCTCCCTGGTAGGCTCCAGTACAAGCTGAGAATCCATCTCTGAGGCACTCCACAAACTCCTTTTCTTGGGGTCCAGTACCATACTGATTCTTCCAGTCTACCTGCATTTTGAAATCCCCCATAACAACTGTAGCAATACAGTTGCGACAGGCCAATTTTAACTCCTTATTCAACTTACACCCTACATTCAGACTAATGTTTGGGGGCCTGTAGATACCTCCCGTTAGGGTCTTTCTACCCTTAGAATTTCTTAGATCTATCCATACTGACTCTACATCTCCTGATTTTATGTCCTCCCTCGCAAGGGACTGAATATAATTCCTCACCAATAGGGCCACCCCACCCTCTCTGCCCATCAGTCTGTTCTTTTGATAGCATGTATAGCCTTGCATAGTCATTTCCCAGCCCCTGTCCACTTGAAGCCACATCTCAGTTATCCCTACAACATCAAACTCGCCAATTTCCAACTGAGCCTCAAGCTCATCCACCTTACTTCTTATGCTTTGTGCATACATATATAATATTTTAAATTTGTTATTCCCCTCACACTTCCTATCAATCCCTATTTCACTTGACTATACTGTATGATCTCTTCTTGAGTTTTCTGCTCCATTGACTCGTTTGTCTTTCTTAACTTATCTCATTCTCACTTTCCCTTTAACTTACTTCTTGAATTTCCAGTTTGTCCCCTCCCCTCCACTACTTCTTTTAAACACACGTGTGTTGCTGTGGGAAACATGCCTGCCAGAATGCTGGTCCCCCACCTGCTAAGGTGCAGCCCGTCCCTCTTGTATAATTTATCTTTAGCGTATAACATACCCCATTCTAACACATAATTGGAATTATGTCTTCCAATCTGAAGTAGCAAAATATTGTAGACAAAAGGCAGAATACTGCGGAGGTCATCGCACAAAGGAAAAAATGGCATATTCAGCATAGATAAAGCAGTATTCTCACTGCAAAAGTTCAAATCATTTTGAACATCTTGTTTGGCCAGAAAGAAGCATAACATGTGGCTACAGATGGCCCCTAGAGAGAGATCAGCAGAAGATCCTGATAAATCACTCCACGTCATACAACAGGTTGGTTCAGTCAGGTCGATAGACAATGAATGATATGTGACTATTGAAATGATGACTGCAGTAGGAGAACAACAAATCAACATGAAACTTAAGAAGTATCCTTGTGTGTCACACAACATCATGACCTTCATAGACCTATGTGAAATGGCTCAACGCAACAATCCAAAAAATGAATCTTTCTAAAATAAGGTTGAGGCTATATGATAGCACTATATTTGTGTTGAGAGGATAAACTACTCAGAGTCCAATTTAATGACAAGGAAAAGATCAAGTATTCCATGTCATAGATGGCAAGTAAAAGCCACTCCTCTGAGACAAAGCAGAGTAAAACTTAGACTGTTTACCTGTGATGTACCGGAAATGATTTGCAGCAAGGCACAGCACACTAAAGTATTGACTGCAGAAGAGATCCTAGAGGAATGCAAGATGTGTTTACAGGTTTAGAATGATATCTCAAAGTAAATGAAAGAGGGGGAACCAATTCAGCATCTACCAAGGAAAGTTCCAGCTGTTCGCAAGACCAGCCTTCAGGACAAGATAGAAGAACTTGAAAAGAAATAATCAAGAAAGTGACAACTCCAAAATACTAACAGCATGATACGAGTGAAGCAACTTAGAAAGCTGAGAGTGCGCTTGTCAACCGTAATCGTAGTGAGTGTGCCCTGTATATTTTAATTTTGTCTCTGGCCACAGGGGAGGTGTAAAAGGATTGTAGGACAGCTAATGTGGTTCCACTTCATAAGAAGGGTGGTTAAGGTAGACCAAGGAACTACTGTTTTCTTTGGAGCAGAGAAGGTTGAGGGGGGTCCTGATAAATGTTTATAAGATTGGAGAGTTGAACAGAGTGACTCAAAGCAGCTATCCTCCTGAGATGAAGTAACAAGAGAACATAATTTTTAAAAAGAAAGACAGGAAAAGATTTTAGGAAAAATATTTTCACCCAGCGGGTGATGGCCATCTGGAATGCACTGCCTGGGAGCATAGTTGAGGCAGAAAATGTCAACCATTAAAAAGGTTTTGGATGAGCACTTGAAGTGCCTAGTGTGGGAAACTGGCACTAGTGTAGGTAGTAATATATCTTTGGTGGTACACACTTGATGGGCTGAAGGGCCTTATCTGTACTATATGATTCTTTTTTTGCCATTATTAATTTCAGTGTCTCCAAATGTAATTTTTCTGGTCTTTTAATAGAAAATTGGAGATAGCAACTTTACACACAAAGGGGAGAGAGAAAGATTGAAGCAGCAAACTTTTTGGAGGTTTATTGCTCCTCTCTGTTTCATTTCCCTCTCAGATTCTGTGTTAAGTTGCCACTTGACCACTCAGGTGTTTGTTCTGATTCTGTGTTTGTTTTTCCAAACTGCAAAATCTCCTTGTTTATTCTCCCCTTTTTAAAAGTAGTGGCCATTTTTCACATTTTCAGTCCATAGTCCAAACATAACATATATTGTCTTATGCATAAAACACGCATACATACGTTGTTCATCTGTACAATATTTCAACCAGTTTCTGTCATGTTTCCCTGAAATTCTCATTCTATCATTTTCACATTCTAAATAATGCATCTGCTATCACATTGGTTTTTATCTGGAAATGTGCACAATTTTTTACTTTGCTTGAATCAATAAGCTCTATTTGAATAATCTTATATTTCAAGTTTTAAATTTTTGAACAGGGTATTTTTCAGAAAAATAAATCTTATGTCTCTAATACCTATTCTTTGACTAAAACTAACGTAAATCTAGAATAAAACACTCAATGAAAACATCCAAATCCTCACCCGAAACAGAAAAAATCTATTTCATTTGCTTCCACAGTGAACTTCTCTGTGTCAGTGTCGAAGATTACGTTGAATTAGCCTGGCTGAAAAGTTTATGCCTAATGATGAGAGCCATTGATTTCTTACACAATTCTAACTCAAGGAAATATTATAGCATTGATGCTTTAATGAAACCATTCTCAAGTGAAAATGTTTTCCCATACGTCGGCTTTCAGGTCTATTTCCCTATTTTGATTTGCAGTTGTCTCACTAAATGTTCACTTCTTCAGATGGAAGAGAAACCTGATTGTTTCAAATAGCTCATCAGGTTTTCTTATTTCATAAAAAATATCTTTTATATACAGTCACAAACACAGTTTGGTTCTGTACAGTAGCATATCATGGAAACAAACAAACGGAGTTTGTCTATCAACCAAAAAAATCAAAGGTATCTCTTATTAGTACAAGACTATATCTTCGTGCATTTGAGGCACCGGGATGGTCTGATAACTGAGCAGACCTCTGTTTAACTTTGGCAGAAGGACCTCAGACAGTGATGTAATACTTTATTAAATTTCCAAATATGCTTTATTCATATACTTATATATACACAAAGTCGCAAACACAATTCAGTTTTGTACGGTAACACGTCAACAAAACAAAGGTTCGAGTTTGACTCTATTAAAACAAAGGCATCTTTTACTTCAACCAGACTTTACTTACACTCCAGTGGGACCATCTGTTCTTTCCAGTTTGGTATTCTCACATTCCAAACACTGAATCTACACTATTAGCATCCTTTCTCCCATAGCACTCCACCCATCACAATTATTGCATAAATACTTCCCCTCCCACTTGTTGTCAGCTCTGAAGAGTCATCTCAACTTGAAACATTATCTCTTTCTCTCTCTTTCTCACAGTTCATCTAGAAATTAGACAAATGGGTAGTTTACTGATGCGAGAGAATGAACAAATAGTTTACACAGAGTGAATTAACATTTCTGAAGAGGGTCACTGAACCTGAAATAATAACTCTGCTTTCTCTCCACAGGTGCTGCCAGACCTGTTGAGTTTTTTTCCAGCAATTTCTAATTTTTATTACACAGAGTGGGTTGATTTCATTAATGTTGTTAAGGCACCATCCTGCTCTTTAGCTGAAATGTTTGAGGAATTCCATAGGTGAGTTCCTTTTCTCTTCTGGTCCATCTTCTATCAAAAGAAGGCAGCTTTCTGATGAGAACTATCCCCTTCAAGGATTGCTCTTGAACTCTTAGCACTTGTTGATATATCACATTTTTGGGGCTGACGTTCTATGTTGTGTCACTCATTTGAAAACTCTTTATCCATGATCTCAGGGCAACTTTACACAACATAAGAATAATGGACAGTCCCTTGCCAGCCTTCATGTGAAGGTTAATTTTCATTGGCAAATAATTTCTTAAACACTGCATTAATAATAATGTACGTATGGTGCCAGCTAATTATTTGATGCTAGCATATCAAATATAGTGGCCTTGGTGATGTTTGTTGACACTGTTGTTTTGTCCTTGCTCATTAGAAATTTTAACAGCAGTTACATGAGATTTCATGTTAAACAGGAAATATTATTTTTAAAAATTCCAAAGGGGTCTCAATTTCCAAAAAAATGTAAGAAATTATTGCTGTCCACAAACCAATGTGACTGCAAGGCTGAGTTTGCCAGATGTATCTGAAACTAAGTGAGAAAAATTACAATTAAATATTTCCAAAACCAAATACAAATGTCATTGACAGCAAAAGATCTTCACCTGATCCTGGAAAGGATCAACGTGCAATCAACAAATGTAAAAACATATGACAATTTATTGGATTAATCAACTACTTAATATAATTCTTGGCAAATTCGTCTTTAAATTGTGACTATAATGCCAATGCTGAACGATAAAGTTACCTTGTAGTATAATGTCAGTAGGCAGGACTTGGAGCAATCCTAATACAAAAACAACCAGTTATATTTCCATCTAGTATGCTAACAAACATAATGGTAAGCTCATGTTGAGAAAATGTATCAAACCTTTTTTTTTAATGAACATTTTCATCAATGCCTACTTGGAAGAGACAGAGTTAGAGTTGAGTTGGACTACAGGCCACTTCAAACTAGAGTAGATGGAGTGGACCCCTCTCAGACCCATAGTCTCACTTCCTGGTTCACTGGCAAAGGAACTGCAACGCAAACGGAAACACCTAGTAAAAGACTCAATCCACTCCATCCAGGAATTCATTAACATCATCAAAGACACCAAGGTAGAGGACGATGAGGTCATGGTCTCCTTCAACATGATGGCCCTATTCACATCAATAAACATCACCCTAGCCAAAGAAATACTGGCCTCCCTGCTAAACGAATCAAGGACACAAACACCTGACAGCAACAACTCCGTCAGCAAGGACAGCATCCTCAAACTAGCGGACCTGTGCCTTCCAATTCACTTCCCCTTCAATGACAAGATCTACAAACAAATCAATGGGATCACCAATATCAGGGCTTATAGCAGGAGCAGTTATGCAGAGGTTAGAATGAACAGCCCTTCCCATGATCCAGCCCAAGCTTTGGGTCCGCTGTGTGGATGATACCTTTATCGTCATGAAATGCAACAAATTAGAATAAACCCACAAACACATAAACAACATCCTTACAGGTATAAAGTTCACCAAAGAGGAAGACAACAATAACAGGCACCCCTTCCATCACAATAGAATGAAAAACCAATGGAGAGCTACAAACCAGCATCTACAAGAAAGCCACATACACTGACTGCACCTCAACTACAGGAGCAATCATCCCCACACCCACAAACAGAGCTGCATCAGGACATTATTTAAACAAGCCACAACATACTGCAGCACCCAGGGACTAGGAGAAGCCGAGTACAAACACCTATATAACGTATTCAGGAATGACGGGATAAGCACAGTCCGCAGATTCCTGCACAACAGACCTAAACAAGAAGACACAACACGCCCTGAGACTCTAGCCACCCTGCCATACATCAAAGATATCTTGGAGATAATGACCAGCTACTCTGGTCCCTCAGTATCATGGTAGCCCACAAACCTACCACCACACTGAAACAGCTTCTGATAAGTTAAAAGGAATCTGTACCATCAACCAGCAGAATGAATATTATATACAAGATACCCTGCAAGGACTGCAACAAACATTACATTGGACAAATGGGCAGGAAACTAGCCACCAGAATACATGAGCACCAACTAGCCACTAAAAGACATGAATAACTATCGCTGGTATCCATACACACAAATGAAGATGAACACCAGTTCAACTGGGACAATGTATCCATCCTGGAACACACTAAACAAAGACACACAAGAATTTCTAGCAGCCTGGTATTCAAACCGGAACTCCATTAACAAACATATAGATTTGGACCCCATTTGCCAACCTCTCAGAAACAGAAACAGAAATGATATCACCCACGACAACAGACTGATAAATAGCAGGCGGGACAGAACACCAACGCTTCAGCAGACGCTCACTGCTGATGTTGGCTAGCATGGTGACAAAACATCTGAGAACAAATCTACCAGCTCAGGAGCAAATTTATAACCTGCTAGATAAAATAAAATCTTCAGATCCATTGCGAAGCAGCATCTCGATGTGGTCTGTAAGTCATCAACTCATCGGAAACATTGAATCTTACAAACAAATGCCTCGCATAAATCAATTGAAGTACCCAATAAGCTACAATTCTACAAGTATTGTAAAAAAATAATATGAAAGTATGGCTGAAAAGCATGAAGGACATGTTTGATGCCACAACATCATCTTGGGTAGAAACATGAATTGGCTGCCGAAGACAGCATATTGTATAAGGGAAATAATCATTATCTCTTAGGAGTTAAAAGGACAGATACTCAAGCACATCATGCAAGCCACCAAAGAATTGAGCCGAGTCCAAAACCAAACTCTTCAAACAGGTTGATCAGAAATATCTAAAATATCTCAAGAATTAAAAATATTTTTTAAAATCCATGAAAATATTTATTGTTTGGAAAATGGAATTTATTGTTTGATGAAAACATTATTGTTCTATCTCTGAAGAATTTTAAAACTTTTTACAATAGACATTTAAGTAAAAGACATCAAGATAATCTTGTAGCTAAGATTTGTAATTGTATAGAAAAACACAAACAGCATAATACTGGGGAGTAAGGGAAATAAAACCTTCAAGTAAAGTTGGCTATATTTTATTTACTATCTTGATAAGTTATCATTTGTGCCTTAGTTGATAGCAGATTTGACTTTGAGCCAGATGCTGCATTCCAGCAATTGCAGCACAGAAATTAAATCTGACATTATTTCCTCACCTCTTCAGATGTACTATCATCATTCCTCTCCTCAAAATTCCCATCCTTGGCCTCTCTGTTCTTCCAAATACAACCCATTTCCAAACTAGCTTCCCTATCCAACATCTTTGAATGTTTTGTCATCTCCTGAAACTCCCTGATTTTTCCAAAAATTCCACCAATCAGATTTCCAACCTTGACAGGGCACTGGAACAGTTCTTACAGTGTCACAGAAGACATATGCTGTGATCGTTAACTTAGTGAGTTAACCCTCAGTTTTCAAGGCTCGACTGCATCATTGTTGACCACATCATCCTCCAGCTTCTTCCCTCTGTCATCTGCTGGCTGGGATAGGCCTTAACTGATTCCATTCTTACCAAACCACTTACAGCCAGAAAATCACCTGCACAGGCTTCAATTTTTCATTCTCATTACATTGACACAAGGATCTATCTCTGGCCTTATCTTTTATTGTCCACATGCCATCGCTGGACAAAATTAAAAAAAACCTCAGATTTCAATTGCAAGCTGCTGAAAACTCTCTACCTCAACATCACCTGCTCCTAATCCTTTAAATTTCTCTAAATTGTCATACTGTTTGTCTGATACCTAGTATAGGGCAAGCAGATATGTCTTCCAATTAAATATTACAAAAATCATATAATTATCTTCAGTCCCTATCGCAAACTCTGTTTCTTTGTCTTTGATTCTACCCTCTCCCTAACAACTGAGGCTGAACCAGTCTATTCATTTTGCAGTCTTACGGGGCCCAGCCTCTGACCAAATAATCACTCGATTGCCTGAATCCACTCAGTAATTTAGCCTCAAGGGTGCCATTTTTGTAGCTCATCTCCGAGTGAAATCCTCAATCATCCTAATAAAGCTTCCACATTTGAAATTCAGGGCTTACCCTCCAGCTTTTCTTCTACGACCCTGGAGCAAAATTCTGCTGCTTGTATCCAATTTCAGATTTTGTTCATCCCTTATCTCTGTGCTTGTTAATATATATTAGCTCCCAATCCACCAGTACAAGATGAATTGGTGGTTATGTAAACTTATTACTACCTCCATTTAGTCACCTAACTCACCTTTGCTTCTATCTATCTGCATCTGAAATTGTCATCCATGCCTTTGTGACCTTCAGACTTGGAATTCAAATGCTGTCTGGCCAGGCTACCATCCTCCATAAAACTCAGCTCACCAAAAGTTGCTGCCTATGCCTTAATCCTCATCAAGATCTTTGCCCCATTATCCCCATACTCTGTGACATGCAGTGGCTCCCAAATCCTTAATGTCTCATGTATTCTTCATTCCCTTTGCTGCTCCATTGATAGCTGTGCCTTTTGATGTCCAGGCCTCCCTCAATGGAATTTCTTCCTAAATCTCTCCACATTTGTACTTCATTATCCTCCTGATACCTTCAAGAACTATCTAAAGTTTTGCTAACCCTCCTAATGTTTCAATCTTTAGCTCAGCATTCACTTTTGCCTTTTACTCCACTGAAGTGTTTTGGACATTCCTCCTATGTTAAAGACACTATACAATTACAGGTTCCAAAGTAATGCATTTGGATTATGATAGTTTCAAGCACATACACATATGCATAACCTAAGCCAGTTTACTTTCTAATAGCTGTGGATCAGGCAAGGCTCATTGTTTATAAAAATCTGAAGGTCTGTGGACATTGTTATGAGGCTATAATGGGGTATAACAATGTATAACAAAAATATTTAACTGCATAACCAGAGATACAATACTTCTCCCATTGTAACACAATCTGAATATTGTACTCAATTTTGTCCCATTCGTGCTGGGAGATATCTATGTTGAGCAAAAATCCAGAGTAAGGTCACCCGTTTGACATTTAACTCTTAGGGCATCAACATGTTTAGCTGAAGGAATGTAGTCTTATAGTGACATGACAGAGGTCTCCAAAATTATGAAAAGGCTGTATTGTGGGTGGTTAGGATATTTGAGCTAGATTGAGAAAGAAGACCTAAGGGGCACAATACTAAAGAAAAAACAGTGGAGGCAAGACCTACACTTGACAATACTTTTAAACACTGACTCCTGGCACAGTTTGCCATGACTGTGGTGATTGTAGATAGATTTGTTATAGGTTTACAAAATGAAACAAGATGACTTTCTATGAGAAGAAGAAATCTCGCATGATGGAAAGTAGTTGGGTCTCATAACTATTTGCATTACATTAAGATAGTCATTTGGAACTTGCTTGATTGCTTTAAGAGATCAGAGAGAAATATTTAAAATAGTTCATGTATCTCTCCAAGAAGATGGTAGGTTGGTTGCTGATGCACACATGCTATACCCCTTGTCTAGATGGGACATGCCACATGGTCTTTCCTTGTCCGTCTGTTTCATATGTTTGTAAACATTGGTAGCTAATTAATGGTACAGTTTATCAATACATTATGAGATATACTAATGAAAGATGCAAGCTGTCAAAACCATTAAGGCAAGAAATTGTCATTCACTTTTTTAACTTCACCGGCAAAAAACAACATCCAAACTAACTGAACAACTTAATATCAAACATCTCAAATATACAAACGTATAATTAGAACTGTGTAAAGACATTATAATCACATTAGGGATAAAACATTGAAGTTGAGTGGGTACTTTCTTGTAACAGCATGTATCATGTTTCAGCTGCACATTCAAGAAAATACAGCAAGATTGATTTAGAAATATGATGCAGAACCATGCACAGCAACTCTTCTAAAATTAACTGAAATGGAGTCAGAATGATGAAGAAAAGGAAAGTACCTGGACAAGTGAATTAGGTATGTGTACCGGTTACAAATTTTTTTTTTGGTGAAACCATAGAGGCAGTCACTTTGATCTTTTTGAATCTCTGAGGTGTAACCATTGTTATGAAATACAAATGAATTAAAGATATGTGGCATATGTGGATAAGATGCCAGAGGGTTGCTGGACCCCAAGAAATTGTACCCAACATAAAAAGCTACATAAAAGAAAAATTTGGGCAAGAAAATGTTAATATTAATTGTTTCAATAAGAAATTATCAAAAATTTATTACAAATAAAGCATTTTTTTTCCTGTTTGGTATGCTACAAAACACTTCTTGGATAAGTGGGACTTGAACCAATATCTTTTGCCCAGAGCTTGGGATAATACCACTGCTCCACAAGATCTCTTGTTGGAGAGACAGTTAGAAGCAATGAAGAATTTGCAACAGCAACAGTATGTCATTTGATGGCAGTTTTAGGAAGAGGGTCAGTCTCAGATACAGTCACATAGATGGGTTATAACTCCAGGAAAGGTAAGAGAATAGGCAGCTAGGGCAGGAGCCTTCTGTGGCTATACCCATTTCAAATAAGTATGCTGTTTTGGAAAATGTAGGGGGTGATGGATTCTCAGGGGAATGTAGCACGACCAGCCAAGTTTCTGGTATTGAGACTGGCTGTAATGAAATGAGTGGTACATTGGGTTCCAAGAGATCAATTGTGTTAGGGGACTCTCTAGTCTGAGGTACAAACAGATGTTTCTGTGGCCAGCAGTGAAAAATCAGAATGGTGTGCTTCCCTGGTGCCAGGCTCAAGGATGTCTCAGAGATAGTGCAGAATGTTCTCATGGGGGAAAGGAGCCAGCAAGATGTCATTGTCCCCATTGGAACCAACGACATAGGAAGGGAAAAGGATGAGATTCTGAAGGGAGATTACATAGAATTGGGCAGGAATTTAAAAAAAGAGGTCCTCAAGAATAGTAATATCTGGATTACTCCCGGTGCTATGAGCTAGTGAGGGCAGGAATAGGAGGCTAGAGCAGATGAATGCATGGTTGAGGAGCTGGTGTATGGGAGAAGGATTCACATTTTTGGACCATTGGAATCTCTTTTGGGGTAGAAGTGACCTGCACAAGAAGGATGGTTTGCACCTAAATTGGAAGGGGGCTAATATACTGGCAGGGAGATTTGCTAGAGCCGCTCAGGAGGATTTAAACTAGTAAGGTGGGGAGGGGTGGGGGGTGTACCCAGGGAGATAGTGAGGAAAGAGATCAATCTGAGACTGATACAGTTGAGACCAGAAACGAGTCAAATAGTCAGGGACAAGGTAGGTATAATAAATTAAACTGCATTTATTTCATGCTATGGGCATAACAGGGAAAGCAGATGAACTCAGGGCATGCTTAGGAACATGGGAATTGGGATATCATAGCAATTACAGACATATGGCTCAGGGATGGGCGGGACTGGCAGCTTAATGTTCCAGGATACAAATGCTATAGGAAGGATAGAAAGGGAGGCAAGAGAGGAGGGGGAGTGGTGTTTTTGATAAGGGATAGCATTACAGCTGTGCTGAGGGAGGACATTCCCGGAAATACATCCAGAGAAGTTACTTTGGTGGAACTGAGAAATAAGAAAGGGATGATCACCTTATTGGGATTGTATTATAGAACCCCTAATAGTCAGAGGGAAATTGAGAAACAAACTTGTAAGGAGATCTCAGCTATCTGTAAAAATAATAGGGTGGTTATCATAGGGGATTTTAACTTTCCGAACATAAACTGGGATTGCTATAGTGTACAGGGTTTAGATGCAGAGGAATTTGTTAAATGTGTACAAGAAAATTTTCTGATTCAGCATGCGGATGTACCTACGAGAGAAGGAGCAAAACTTGGCCGACTCTTGGGAAATAAAGCAGGGCAGGCAACTGAGGTGTCTCTTTGGGGGACACTTTGGGGCTAGCGACCATAATTCTATTAGATTTAAAATAGTGATGGAAGAGGACAGAACTGATTAAAAAGTTGAAGTTCTAAATTGGAGAAAGGCCAACTTTGACGGCAAAAACTTTCAAAAGCTGATTGGAGGCAGATGCTCGCAGGTTAAGGGACGGCTGGAAAATGGAAAGCCTTCAGAAATGAGATTACGAGAGCCCAGAGAACGTATATTCCTATTAGGGTGAAAGGAAAGGTTGGTAGGCATAGGGAATGCTGAATGAACTAAAGAAATTGAGGGTTTGGTTAAGAAAAAGAAGGAAGCATATATAAGATATAGACAGGATAGATCGAGTGAGTCCTTAGAAGAGTATAAAGGAAATAGGAGTATACTTAAGAGGGAAATCAGGAGGGCAAAAAGGGGACATGAGATAGCTTTGGCAAATAGAGTTCAGGAGAATCCAAAGAGTTTTTTAAAAATGCATTAAGAATAAAAGGATAACTATGGAGAGAATAGAGCTCCTCAAAGATCAGCAAGGCAGCCTTTGTGTGGAGCCGCAGAAAATGGGAGAGATACTACATGAGTATTTGATTAGATTAGATTAGATTCCCTAAAGGCCCTTCGGCCCTACCAGTCCACACCGACCCTCCGAAGAGTAGCCCACCCAGAACCATTTCCACTCTGACTAATGCACCTAACACTATGGGCAACTTAGCATGGCCAATTTGCCAGACTTGCACATCTTTGGACTGTGGGAGGAAGCCAGAGTACCCGAAGGAAACCCACGCAGACACGGGGAGAATGTGCAAACTCCACACAGACAATCACCTGAGGCTGGAATTGGACCTGGGACCTGGTGCTGTGAGGCAGCAGTGCTAACCACTGAGCCACCGTGTATTTACTGTGGAAAAGGATATGGGAGATATGGAAAGTAGCGAAATAGATGGTGACACCTTGCAAAATGTCCATATTACAGAGGAGGAAGTGCTGGATGTCTTGAAATGCATAAAGGTGGATAAATCCCCAGGGCCTGATCAAATGTACCCTAGAACTCTGTGTGAAGCTAAAGGAGTGATTGCTGGGCCTCTTGCTGAGATATTTGTATCATTGATAGTTACAGGTGAGGTGCTGGAAGACTGGAGGTTGGCTATCGTGGTGCCACTCTTTAAGAAGGGTAATAAGGACAAGCCAGGGAACTACAGACCAGTGAGCCTGATGTTGATGGTGAGCAAATTGTTGGAGGGAATCCTGAGGGACAGGATGTACATGTATTTGGAAAGGCAAGGACTGATTAGGGATAGTCAACATGGCTTTGTGCATGGAAATTCATGTCTCACAAACTTGATTGAGTTTTTTGAAGAAGTAACAAAGAGGATTGATGAGGGCAGAGCGGTAGATGTGATCTATATGGACTTCAGTTAGGTGTTTGACAAGGTTCCCCATGGGAGACTGGTTAGCAAGGTTAGGTCTCACAGAATAAAGGGAGAGCTAGCCATTTGGTACAGAACTGGCTCAAAGGTAGAAGACAGAGGGTGGTGGTAGAGGGTTGTTTCTCAGACTGAAGACCTGTGACCAATGGAGTTCCACAAGGATCGGTGTTGGATCATCTACTTTTTGTCATTTACATAAATGATTTGGATGTGAGCATAAGAGGTACAGTTAGTAAGTTTGCAGATGAGACCAAAATTGGAGGTGTAGTGAACAGTGAAGAAGGTTACCTTGGATTACAACAGGATCTTGATCAGATGGGCCAATGAGCTGCATTTTGGGAAAGCAATTCTTAGCAGGACTTATACACCTTATGGTAAGTTCCTTGGGAATGTTGCTGAACAAAGAGACCTTGGAGTGCAGGTTCATAGCTCCTTGAAAGTGGAATCACAGGTAGATAGGATAGTGAAGAAGGCGTTGGTATGCTTTCTTTTATTGGTCAGAGTATTGAGTACAGGAGTTGGGAGGTCATGTTGCAGCTGTACAGGACATTGGTTAGGCCACTGTTGGAATATTGCATGCAATTCTGGTCTCCTTCCTACCGGAAAGATGTTGTGAAACTTGAAAGGGTTCAGAAAAGATTTACAATGATGCTGCCAGGGTTGGAGGGTTTGAGCGACAGGGAGAGGCTGAACAGGCTGGGGATGTTTTCCCCGGAGCGTCGGAGGCTGAGGGGTGACCTTATAGAGGTTTACAAAATTATGAGAGGTATGGATAGGATAAATAGACAAAGTCTTTTCCCTGGGGTGGGGGAGTCCAGAACTAGAGGGCATAGGCTTAAGGTAAGAGGGGAAAGATATAAAAGAGACCTTAGGGGCAATCTTTTCACACAGAGGGTGGTACGTGTATGGAATGAGCTGCCAGAGGAAGTGGTGGAGGCTAGTACAACTGCAGCATTTAAAAGGCATTTGGATGGGTATATGATGATGAAGGATTTGGAGGGATATGGGCTGGGTGCTGGCAGATGGGACTAGATTGGATTGGGATATCTGGTTGGCATGGACGGGTTGGACCGAAGGGTCTGTTTCCGTGCTGTACATCTCTATGACTCTGTGACTCTATAACCAAATGATGCGGAATGATGATGTGGAAACTTGACATTTGCTTGGATACCAACTTGTTTAAGTGGGTGGACAAGAATGTGAGCTGTGCTGAGTGGACAGCATGGTTTTATAGCTTTGTAGAACAGGCGATATCCTATTAATTTTAAAATTTCACATGGTGTTTACATGATGAGGTGCTTCATCTGAACTAAAAATTGGTAAAACTTAGCCCTATGGTTGAAAGCATATAGTGTAAGTACTGAAGCACTGATCACCCCAGACAATCAATTTACAACTTAAATATTTGTGTGTTTTCTCATGAAAGCAGTCAATATGTACATTGATGGAAAACAAGGTAAAGTTTAATGACTAGTTAATCATGAAATGTTTACTGATGGTACTTTTTACTAACCATTGTCTTGATTCTCTTGAAAACTAGGAAGAAGTAATTTTCACAAAAGAACATTGCTTATTCAGTCATCTGGACTCTTCATGACTCAATGTCTAACAGCAAATCTAAAACGCTCAGGATGAAAGTAGGAGCAATACAACCATATCATAACCAGAAACACAACAGTCCAATCTCCAGTCCTGACATACCCATCAATGACCCTCCAGACTTTACTGGTATAACTGGTGTAGCCATGTCCATTCCAGAAGCAAAACAACCAACCTTACATTTTGATACTGTTAAAATACAGAAGTTGACACTATCAAAAAAAAACTTTGAAAGAGAAAAACATGACATTTCTGCCAAGGATGCCTCAAACAAAGTAAGATGAAATTTTCTTCATACCCTGACTTATGAACAATACTGGGAGAAAATGAGGACTGCAGATGCTGGAGATCAGAGAGTGTGGTGCTGGAAAAGCAAAGCTGGTCAGGCAGCACCCGAGGACCAGGAGAATTGATGTTTTGAGCATAAGCTCTTCAGGATTCCTGATGAAGAGCTTATGCTCGAAACGTCGAGTCTCCTGTTCCTCAGATGCTGCCTGACCAGCTTTGCTTTTCCAGCATCACACTCTCGATTCTTGTTAACAATACTGCCTTCTGTTGACCTTCGAATGTTTGCCCTACAAGTTCACTCCTGTTATTGTTGCTTCATCAGTATCTTGCAGCATATCATCCTTTCTTGAAAATTTGGTCCTTTCACCCATCTCCAAGAAAAGTGTTGTCTCTTACTGTTTCAACTGCTACAATATTATTATTATACCTGTGCTTTCCAAAGTTATCAAAGTTGCTATGAACTCTCAACTTATTTTAATTCGAGATGCACAGTTAAAAAAGAAAGGCCGCCATGTTGTATAGTGTCTTTTAAGATTTCTTTCAGAAAATTAAATACTTTTAAAGTGTCATTGCTGCTACAAAGTTAAAAATCACACAACACCAGGTTATAGTCCAACAGGTTTAATTGGAAGCACACTAGCTTTCGGAGCAACGCTCCTTCATTTGGTGATAGTGATCAGGACTATCACCTGGTGAAGGAGCGTCACTCTGAAAGTTAGTGCTTCCAATTAAACCTGTTGGACTATAGCATAGTGTTGTGTGATTTTTAACTTTGTACACCCCAGTCCAACACCGGCATCTCCAAATCATTGCTGCTACAGTGTAGGAAATTTGATAGTCGATTTGCTACAACAAATATGGGTGGGATAATAACCTGACAATGTTTTTTTTGTGACATAGATTGAAAGACCCATATTGTTCAGGACACTTCAGAGTAGTGCCATGTAATCTTTAATGTTCACCTGAGGTGACAAATGTTCTTTGGTTTAACATCTCATCTCATCAAGATAACATCTCTGATATTGCAGCATCATTGAAGTGCATGTCTGGAATTCATAGCCAAGTTTCTGGAACATGGTTTGAACCCACAACCTTCTAACTCAGATATGAGAATGTTCCTACTGAATCACTAAGGCACAATAGCAAGTGTAGCTTTTACAATAGTCTTTCCACTGATGAATTTGTTCTTGTATATTCCTGGAATTTTATCGTTGAACAAATTAATGAATCATTTACCAATGTCTTGCATATCATCTTTGATGAAGTGTGACACTGTTTGATTCTATGTAAGTATTTGTCATGAGATCACTCTTTGAAGTAAAGTCATTGTGGTTATCTCTTTGCTTTTCAAATCACTTTTAGCTGTGTTATGATTTGCATTACTCTCTCCCTGACTATTACTGCTGATCATCCAATGAAATCCATGCCATTGCTGATACATTTATTCAGTATTCACTAAATTCCTACAAATTGCATATAATTCTTGTTTATCATCATAAAAATATGTATCCATACTCACATAAAATTGATGGGCATTTGACAAATTTTGTGTCCATGCTATATTTTATGCAGTGGTGAGAAGTTCTGAATGATTATATAAACATGCCTATTAGTGAGTTTTGAGAAGATTTGTAGGTCAGGTTGAGGTTCTGGATGTAAGTTCGCTCGCTGAGCTGGAAGGTTTGTTTTCAGACATTTCGTCACCATACTTGGTAACATCATCAGGGAGCCTACAGTGAAGCGTGTGTGTTATGTCTGGCTTTCTATTTATGTGTTGAGCTTTCTTTGGGTTAGTAATGTCATTTCCAGTTCTTTTTCACAGAGGATAGTAGATGGGGTCCAATCGATGTGTTCATTGATAGAGTTCTGGTTGGAATGCCATGCTTCTAGGAATTGTCATGCATGTCTCTGTTCAGCTTGTCCTAGGTTGGATGTGTTGTCCCACTCAATGTGGTATCCTTTCTCATCTGTATGGAAGGATATGAGTGATAGTGAGTCATGTCTTTTTGTGGCTAGTTGATGTTCATGTATCCTGGTGGCTAGTTTTCTGACTGTTTGTCCAATGTACTGTTTGTAATGACATCACCAACACAGGAAATGACACCACCAACCCAAGGAAACCTAAACACATAAATAGAAAGCAGGACATAGTACCTGTGCTTCACTGGAGGCTCACTGATGATATTACCTAGTATGAAACGTATGAAAATGAACCTTCCAGCTCAGTGAGCAAACTTACATCCAGAAACCTGCATATTTTGTGCTGCACTTTATTGGCAACAAAAATGATCAGTTTGACTGCAATGACGAAACCTTTGCATCTAGAAAAGTTTGATGAAGATACTAAATGGTAGCAAATAGTGAGGAGAAGGTATGAAGATTGCAAACCATTTTAAAAGGTTAGGGTCAGCAATGTGAAAAAAATGAGGAGCTGATGCAGTTTAGTGTGATGTAATATGTTCTGAAAAGGTAAGAGTGAAACCAAAGAATATTCATATAGCAAGATATGACCGAGTGAAGGAATGGAGAAGTCTAGGAGTGCAAAGTAATGGATCTTTAATGGCAAATGTGCAGTAAACAACATAACTCTAATAATATAAATGCAATTAATGTTTTTATTACATAACAGCATTGAATATAAAAACATTGAAGCCGTATTGAATGTTTTCTAAACTTGGAAGAGGCTGAAGTTGGATTGTGTACCTTTATATTCAGAATTGGAAGAGTACACTAGAATGATAGAATGAATGAGCAATTATATTGATAAGGATTTGGAAGTTTGGAGCATTTTATTGCAATAGAAGGGATTAAAAGGTGTGACGAAGCTGCTGATTTAACAAGGTTTGCTGTCCTTGGCTTTTTATTTCAGCGAGGTTATAAATGACACAGACTCCAAAAAAATCTGGGATTGAAGAGTTTTAGTGCCAATTTGATAGGAGCTAACAGATACTGCCTCAGGCAGAAGGATTTCACATTTTAAAAAAAAACTTGTACAATGTGAGTTCCACCAGCTCAGATTTTCTCTGGTTTGATTTGGTTTTTAGCAGTAGTGTGGAAAAAGCTGCTGGATCCAAAAAAGTAGGTCCAGGCTGGTACTCTCTTTCTGACTTCTATCCTGTAAGAATCTGTGTTTGACTTTACCTTTTGTGCAAAGGGGTGTTTCTGGGGATTGTTGCAAGTATTTTGAATAGCATCATTAAGTTGGGATGATCTGTTGGGTTTTTGAAGAGGTTAAGTTTCTCAGTATTCTGTTTTCTGTTGTTTATGTTTCATTCGGTAATCTTGCAAATAAATTCTGTTTTATTTAAAACTAAATGGTTTGATACGCAGCATTTATCCTGGACTATCCACTTTACACCTGCTTAAAGCAACTAGCAAAGTTAGAGTGTGGGTTACCTTCTTGAAATGCTTTGAGGGGTCTAGCGTGGTCCATAACAGCGGCGTCTAGTAAATTATGAAATTTTTGAAAATCTAGTTAAATGCTGTTTATAATATTTGGTGATACAATAGTGAGGATGAAGATTCAAACTTAACACAGTAAAAATGGAGTTGGAACATATTTTGCAAATTTATTAGAAAATAGAATACGTCACATTATATGGCTATCGAGGTTCAGATTAACATAATTTAAGGGAAACTGAATTAGTATATGAAAACAATAGATAAAAAGTAACATATTCTGGATCACTTAATGTTAAAATCAAATGTGACTCTTCTGCAGAACATTTAAAATAAAGGGTCATATTCAACTTGAAATGTTAACCCTATTCACAGATGCTGCAAAACATCCTGAGTACTTTTAGCACTTTCATTGTTACTCACAAATGGTATCCTGGACCAAGTAATGATGAATTTTACACATGCTCATGTGTAGCAGAGAGTTATTTATTCAAATATCCTCATCTTTTGAATTGAGTACAAAAATGTTCATTATATTTTATTACACTGTCATTCATGATTTGTAGGTTTCTATGTATGATCAAAAACAGCTGATGGAAAGAATCTGTACGCTGGAAAAAGAAACAGCACAACTGAAAACACAGCTAAAAGAAAAAGATGTAATCATAACCAATATCACTGAACTAATGCAACATAAGGTAAAGCAGGTTGAACAGCAATGTTCATCAATTCTCAGTGTGGTTTTATTCTCTGATCGTTCAGAATAAAATATATATTTAACATAGGAACATAAGAATACAGGGACAGAAATGGTACATTTATCACTTGAAACTGTTTTAGCCATTCATTGAGATTATGGCTTACCTGTGACCAAATGCCTTTACCCACCTTTGCCTTGTATTACTTAATCCCTTTGATAAATAAAAGTCGATCAATCTCCTTTTTTAAAATTATTAAATAGTGAATTATTAAATAGTAAATTGTAATGTGCAAAAAAAGTTCTAAACTTCTACCACTCTCTGTATGAAAAGATGTTTCTTATTTCACAGCTGAAAAGCTTGGCTGTTTATGTGTGGACTGTGCCACCTATTCCGAGAGTACACAACTCGTGAAAATAGATTCCTTCTAATCTAGCCCATCTATTCCCCTTCGTGCTTGAAACTTCAATCAAATTGCCCTTTAATTTTCTGAATTTCAGGAAACACAATTCTACTTGTCCTACACAACAGTGTCTACTCTTGCTGAATAGCACATGGAGATGTATGCTGGTCATGAAAATGATATGTAAAAGCAAACATTCCTTCTTTGCTATCCTTCCTTCTTTGTCTCCATCCTTCTCCAGAACCATTCATAGTAAATGAGCACTTTAAATAGTGAATTCTATTTCATGAGATATAAATAATTTTATTAGCTTTTTTGATTATATTCTGTACTGAAGAGGAAAGAGCTGAAGCAAAAAGAGGAAAAGAAAAAGAATATCAATAATGGATGACTTGTAAAATTATGGAAGTTCTTAGAAAATGAAAATATCTACAGAGGAAAGAGACGCAGGGAAGGCAATGAGAGAGGGACCTTTGAACAGAATACATGTGATGATTTAAATCAGCTTACCTTATCAAACTATCTCATGGCAATACTTATGTAAATTGCTGTCAGCTCAATGTGCTGCAATTAGTGCTGTTAGAATAACATCATATGAAAATAATGTCAAAGTTCAAGATTATATGTTGTTATTACTGTTACAAGAACCGTGGGGTGGAATTCTACGATGACTGATGGAATGGTGGTAAAGGCTCACAGGAGTGCTGAATTGTAAGGAAGGAAAGTTTCAGTTTCCTGATGTTGGAATGAGTTGGATTGTATCAGTCTTAGCTTGGTGGCAGGGTGACATTCAAGATAGCAAAAAGTGGAAATGTGATTGAAGTACATGAACATGCAATTATATTCTCATTAAAGTGCAAGCTTTCCAGTTTAACTAACACCTCCATGAATGTTAGACAAATGGTGAAGACAGACCTTCGGTCACACACCTGGTTAAAACTGGCAGGAAAGCCTGTCCTTGAGTTGGATTTAAGTGATTTGGATCTGCTTTTTGTTCATTGGAAATGCTAATGGAGTAGGGAAGAGGATAATGAGGAATTTCATTGTGCAGGCTCTTGTTGATGAAAGAAAGAATGTTGGCTGAGAAACAGAGTAGGGCACATCTCAAAAAGAGAAGGCAGGTCATGTTAGTTCAAGGGTATGTCGAGAGTGATGGAAGGCAAATTGCTGGTGACCAATGGAAATAAAACAGAAATTGCTGGAGAAGCTCAGCTGGTCTGGCAGTGTCTGTGGAGAGAGAAACAAAGTTAACATTTCATGTTGAATATGACATCTTTGGAAGATGTACTGAGCTTGAAATGCTAACTTTGTTTTTTTCTCTGTTGCTGTTATCTCTTTCAGTCTTTATTTCAGTTCTCCAATATCTGCATATTTTAGTGACTGACAAAAAGTGGGACCGAGGTAAGGGTGGGTAGGAGATTGTTGTGTGATACAGGACAGCTCATGCATGATGAAATAAAGGCCAAATGTGATGGAAAGAGTTTCAAGGCTGATACAAGTTGAGACGGTAGACGATAGGTTGATGGTTGTATAAACATTGTGTAGTGACATTGCAGCATTATGAGTGTGTAATGGTAGGATTAGCAAAAGATGCCCAAAGTGTTCAGCAGGTTATGCAGTGTTTGTGAAGAGAAACAAAGTTTCAGATTGAGATAATCTGTGCATTTATCATTAATGACAGACTGGCCAACATCCTGTCCATTCCAAGTGCATAATTGGCTAACGTTCTGCAATGTCTGTCCACTGTATAATTGCACACAGAAAGTGTTTCTTGCTGGGAACAGCAAGTCCACCCACTCTTGGATATATTGGCAGGATCTGCATCTGGTGCATTAAGTTCCACCTTTGATGTTTATTGTTGTGTCGTGAAGGACCTACTACTTGTGTGATTCGACAGTTGACTCAGATGCTTTGAGGAATTGTTTAATTAAGTGTTATTTTGCAAATTTTATAACATGGCATACCTAAACTTCCAGAATGCCTTTGAAAATGTCCTCACAGTGGATTACTACATCAACTTAAATGTGTGAGAATTGTTTCTGGATATTAAAATATCTAACAAATAGGAAGTGTGCACTTGTTAAAGAATTAATGTAAATGATGGGGATTAGAAAATAAAGGGTTTCAGGAATTGTAGCTGAGATAGTAGTGCTTATAGTTCATAGCAATTACTTGGATTTAGAAACTCGACTTGCACTTGATATTAGATAGCGGGAAATACAAGTAAATCTCATGAAGCAGCGAAGGACTGAAGAAAAAGGAATGAGATAAAGTTTGTAAATGGGCACAATAACAAAAGATGAAATTATACACACAAAGCAAAATAACAATGGACAACATCCTGAACTAATCAAAGAAGAAATTGAAAAGTGCAGAATATATACAAAGGGAAAGGGGTAAGTCAGATGTCATGGTACAGATCAGCAACAAAACCATAGAAGGCAAGTGTTGAGGCCTTATGGTCAGACTTTCAGAACCTAAGGAAGAAGTTAAAGAAAGGATCTCAGAGGTAGTAATCTCTGAATTATTGATAGTGCCACATGTCGGTGAGAGTAGAAATAGGAAGAAGGGGAGAATCAATGCATAGGGCAAGAGGGCAGACTTCAGTTTTTTGGAGCATTGGGGCGATTTCTCAGACAGAAAGCACGTGTTCAATAGGAACATACTGACCCTCAACAGAATTGAGACTAATGTGCTCGGGGGAATTTCAGTTTTGTGTTTGGAAAGGGTTTAAACTAAATTTGCATGGAGGTGGGCATCAGCTTATATAACGTAAAAAGACGCACAATGTACATAAAACCATGTCAGAAAGAAGTAGCATGATTTTAGATAGCAGGAAAAGAAAGATCATGTTTGTTTGTCATTCATATAAATGATTTGGATGAGAATATAGAAAGCATGGTTAGTACATTTATGAATGACGCCAAAATTGGTCACCTAATAGACAGTGAAGAAGATTTTCTAAGATTACAAAGGGGTGTTGATCAAATGGGTCGATGGACTGAAAAATGACAGAGTTCAGTTTAGATACAACAAAGAGAGGCAGAACTTTTAGATTAGATTAGATTAGATTATTTACAGTGTGAAAACAGGCCCTTCGGCCCAACAAGTCCACACCGACCGGCCGAAGCGCAACCCACCCATACCCCTAAATTTACCCCTTACCTAACACTACGGGCAATTTAGCATGGCCAATTCACCTGACCCGCACATCTTTGGACTGTGGGAGGAAACCGGAGCACCCGGAGGAAACCCACGCAGACACGGGGAGAACACGCAAACTCCACACAGTCAGTCGCCAGAGTCGGGAATTGAACCCGGGTCTCAGGCGCTGTGAGACAGCAGTGCTAACCACTGTGCCACCGTGCCGCCCACAAATTAATTAATGGTAAATTATGCAATTAATGGTAAAGCTTTGGGTTGGGTTGTAAAACAGAGGGACTAAAGAGAGTTCAGAGAAGTAATTTTCTTAAGTTTGCATCACATATAGACAAGGTGGTTAAAAATGTGTTTAACACACTTGCCTTCATTGCTCAGTCCCTTGAGTATAGCAGTTGGGAAGTCATGTTGAGATCATGCAGGACATTGGTGAGCCTTTGCCTGGCATACTGTGTCCAGTTCTGGTTGCCATATTATACGAAAGATATTATTAAGCCAGAGAAGGTTCAGAATAGATTTACCAGAATGTTGCTGGGTAAGGAAGGTTTGAGTTATAAGAAGAGGCTGGGTAGAGTCATAGAATCATAGAGATGTATAGCACGGAAACAGACCCTTCGGTCCAACTCATCCATGCTGACCAGTTATCCCAACTCAATCTAGTCCCACCTGCCAGCACCCATCCCATTTCCCTCCAAACCCTTACTATTCATACACCCATCCAATGTTGTAATTGTACTAACCTTCACCACTTCCTCTGGCAGCTCATTTCAAAGATGCACCACTCTCTGCGTGAAAAAGTTGCCCCTTGGGTCTCTTTTATGTCTTTCCCCTCTCACCCTAAACCTATGCCCTCTAGTTCTGGACTCCCCCACCCCAGAGAAAAGACCTTATCTATTTACCCTATCCATGCCCCTCATGATTTTATAAACCTCTGTAAGGTCACTCCTCCAATGCTCCTGGGAAAACAGCCCCAGCCTGTTCAGCCTCTCCCTATTGCTCAAATCCTCTAACCCTGGCAACATTCTTGTAAATCTTATCTGAACCCTTTCAAATTTCACAACATCTTTCAGATAGGAAGGAAACCAGAATTGCAAGCAATATTCCAAAAGTGGCCTAATCAATGTTCTATACAGCCGCAACATGACCTTTGACCTCCTGTACTCAATAGGCTGGGACTTTTTTCACTGAGTGTAGGACGTTGAGAGGTGACCTCATAAAGGTTTGTAAAATCATGAGGGCTATAAATAAGGTTAATGGTATGTGTGTTTTCCTTAAGGGTGGTATTTCAAGACGTGAGGGGCAAATATTTTACACAGAGAACAGTTCGCGATTAGAATGAACTTCCAGAGGAATGGTGGATGCAGGCTCAGGTACAATGTTTAAAAGATATGTAGCTAAGTACATGAATAGGAAAGGTTTGTATAGGGCTAGGAGCAGGCAGGTGGGACGAGTTTAGTTTGGCATTATGTTGTCATGGACTGGTTGGACTGAAAGGTTGGATTCCTTGCAGTGTGACTGTATGACAGGTGTAGAATGCATGTACGTACGGTCACAAAGTATAGTGAGTAGGATTATTGAGTGACAACATACATTTGACTGTTGTGGCAATAATGGAAAATTATGTAAAAGTAGTACAACTGAGGTTGCAGAAGTATACCATTTCCTTTCCAGTTCCAATCTTCCAGTGATCATATAAAACTTCCAATTTATCAAGTGTGGTACTATGGCCAATTATATAGATTTTAGACTAGATGTAAAAACAATTTAGCTAGGTTTCTTCCATCAATTGAATTAGTTATTACATATTAAAGTTACTGAAACAAACTTGCAAAAAAAATTGACAAAAAAAAGGTTTGGACCATGTAAAGATAAATAACACATATTCTAACATCCCAAACTTAACATGAGGCAAATATAGGTAAGAGACAATCAATGGTGGAACACCTTACACAACATGTCAGATAGCAACTGTCATTAGACAAATCCCGTGTATTTTTCAGCAATCCCATAGATACTATTGACATAGTTAGTAACCAAATCTCACTTAAAGTTCACAAGGGATCACAATTCTTCACTTTCAATGACCTGGCCTTGAAACTCTCAAAAGGTGCTCTGTCATGCACTGTCTTAATGACGCTCAAGATGTGTAGTCCACAATATTTAAGCATAGATACAAATTTAGCTAGTCACCAACTTCCCCGAATAAGAACAGCCCCTGGATTTTTCTTGCTCTAATCTTGCTCATTTGCACAAAACAAATACTGCTTGTGAATTTTCAACCCCTATTCTCTGCTGCACTGAACTATTTGTGGCCCAGAGCCTTTTCTGAACTCCAAGGTTCCCTGGAATTCCCTGAGCTGTCACTACAAAGTTATTCCTCTGATCTAGCCCCAACTACTCTGAACCCATGTGGTGCAGTTGCCTTTTGAAACATAAGTAACAGCAGCACGGACTAACAGAGAGTCTGCTTCTCTCTGTTCCTCTTCCTCATTACTTCCAGCCTTACTGTCTATTTCCTTTGAAATCTTCTTCAGTGATCCCTGAACTGTCCTGACTGACCTATTAAAGCTTTTGGAAAAGAGTCCACCCCTAATTCCACGCAGAATTAAATGGAATACTTTGAACTCCCTTGGAACTGTCTATACACATTAATGTTCACAAAGTGCCGGCTCTTGTGGCAAAAATGGATACATCATGAAAGAGTTCATTACAACAGATACAAAGTGCTTGGAACAAGAAAGAAAAGACACATGAGGTGAGGTGATGGAAGAGAAGATCAAAAACAAATTTGAAAGGAAATCAGAAATCTGTAAGAATTCTTGCGTGTTATTTTATGGGAGTAGCAGGGGAGGGGCTTTAATTACCCATGTGTCAATTGAGATAATGTTAGAATAAAAGGAAAGGAGGGAAAGAATTTCTGAAGCTTATCCAGTAAGTTTTTGGTCTAATGACTAAAGGGGTATTGCTGAATCTGATATTGGGGATTGAGGTGGGTCTGGTGAACTGAAAGTCTGAACAAGACGAGAATGCTGAATCAATACTTGACCAAGGAAAAGGATGCCTATAAGGTATTAGTGAAAATGGAAATGGTAGAGGTAATAAGTGGGAGGAATACTGATAGGCAACATATATTAACATAAAGACAGGGACAAAAGTAGGCCACTTGGCCCTCTGCGATTCAGAACTATCATGGTTAATTTGATTTTCACCCTCTCTACATTCCTGCATATCCCCGATAATCTTTCATCCCCTTGCTAATCAAGAATCAATCCACCTCTGCTTTAAAAATACTTAAAGATGCTGCATCCACTAAGGAACGGAATTGCAAAGACTCACAACCCTCTGAGAGAAAAAAAACTGTTTCCTCCTCTCTGTTTTAAATAGATACCACCCTTATTTTTGAACTATAATATCTAGTTCTCGACTCTTCTACAAGAAGAACCATCCTTTCAACATCCACCTGGTCAAGTCCCCTCAGGATCTTTTGTGTTTCAATTAAGTTAGTTCTGATTCTTCTAAATTCCAGAGGATACAGACCTAGCTTGCCTAGCCTTACCTCATCTCTTCTTTCCAGGTATTCATCTAGTAAACCTTATTTGGACTGCTTCCAATGCATTAACATCCTTCTGTCAATAAAGGATGTATATAGAACTCCAGAAGTGGTCTCACCAGTGCCTTGTATAACTGAAGCATAACCTCCCTACTGTTGCATTTAGTTACCCTTGGAATAAAGCATAACATTCTATTAGTTTTCCTGATTGCTTGCTATACCTACATACTAATGTTCTGTGATTCATGCACTAGGATATCTCTGCATCTCAAAGTTCTGCAACATCCACCATTTAGATAATGTACTTTTTTATTTTTTTTGCCAAAGTGGACAATTTCACACTTTCCCATATTGTATTGTACTTGCCAGATCTTTGCCTGATCACTTAGTTTATTTATGCCCCTTTGTAGACTCCTTATGTCCTCTTCATAATCCACTTGCCTACCTATGTTTGTGTCATCAGCAGGTTTAGCTACTGACCTCCATAAATACCTCCATCCAAATCAGTCAAATCAACTGTGGAGTTGATACTCCAACACTGCCTCCTGTGGCACACCACTTGTAACATCCTGCCAGTCTGAAAAAGACCCATTTACTTCTTTTCTCTGATTCCTATGAGCAAGCCAATCTTCCATCTATGCCACTATGTTATCCCCTGACACCATTAGCAATAATCTTATCAAATACCTTCTGGAAATCTAAATGCAATATATCCACTGGTTTCCTTCATCTACACCATAATCTATTTCTTCAAAGAAGTTCAATAAATTAGTTAAACATGATTTCCTTTTGACAGAACCATCTCTGCCTGATTGTCTTGAACTTACCGAAGTGCTCTGTTATAACATCTTCAATAAACTTTCTTCACAAATATTTACTATGGCAGACGTTAAGCTAACTGGCCTGGAGTTTCCTGCTTTCTGCCTCCCCTACCTTTTGATTAAAGGAATTACATTTGTTATTTTCCAAGCTAAAGAAACCTTTTGCTAATGATACCAAACTTGGTAGCTTGGAAAACAATGGGGAAGATGTCATTTGATTGTAAGAGAACATATGTTAGCTGGCAGATTGGCTAGAGACTAGTGGTGGATGGAACTCAGTGTAAAGAAATGCAATGTGATGTATTTTAGCAGAAGGAATATAAAGAGGTAATATATATGCTTAATACCACAAGAATGTGTAGGGAGAAAGAAATCTGGGGCTTTATGTAAGGCAATGGGACGCAGTGAGTAACTAGTTAACAGAGCATTTAGGACCTTGGGTTTTACAAACAGAGGTATTGAATACAAAAGTATTGAGGTGATGCTGATCCTTTATAAAAATCTGGTTAAGCCAGAACTGTGGGTGTCCAGTTCTGATCCCCCCATTTTAAGAAGGTGTGAAGATGCTCGATGGACTGCAGAGGAGATTAGCCAGACTGGTTCCAGGGTTGTAGAAATTTCGAACAAAGTTAGTTTGGAAAAACTTGGGCTTTTTGACATAAAAATATTTTAAATAAGAATGAAAAACATTCAATGTCTCAAGCCTGGTCTATCATTCAAAAAACTACCTTGTCAGCTCCGCATTTATTGACTCTGACCTCTAGCCTCTGGAGTCCTTAATTCTCTCTGTGGCTAATCAACTTATATTTTGAATTCCACACTGCCATCTACCCGATAGATTTTTTGTTGAGCATTGGAGTCAAAGGTTATCTACCTCTGCCTTAAACATTTTCAATGAAATGTGAATGAAATAATAATGTTCAATAGCTTCTGAGAGTTGATGCAAAGTAGAAGGAAGGGAGATCAGGTAGAGATGTGCAAAGTTGTTATTCCGGTTTGGATAAGGTATGCAAAGAAGAGCCATTTCCATTAACTAATGGTACAATAGTGGATTTAAGGTCATGAATAAGAGATGTAGGCAGAGTGGGTGGTTGGGAAGATTTGTGAAGAAGGATCCTTTTATACAGCAAGTTAATAAAATCACAGTGGAAGCTGTTTGTACTTCGAGATCATAACATCATGTTAATGGAACTGAGATTGAGTGTTAGAGAGTTGTGTACAAATAGAGCTACTAAAAGAGATACACCAGAATGTTTGGTGTTGTGAAAGCCATAGAAAAGAAACAAAGAAGCAAGTCACAACTGAAACACTGGGTAAGACGTAATGGTCGCAATAAGAACGGCGATATGAAGAAGAACTAGCAATTTTTCCATGCTGTGAAATTGTGACACATTTAGTCTAGAAGCCACAGCATCTATGAATAGTCACACTGTTATTCAGTTTGGGAAACTTTATCAAAATATTTTCAACCCTAAAACTACTCAAAGAACAGAGAAAATAGATGGCAGAAATTTTGAAAGCCTTGAAGTCACATACTGAATCCCAAGTGAACATCATTTATAAACATTGCATTTTTAGTATCGAGGTCCAAAATGAATAAATACCCTGTGATAAATACGTGACTGCATTAAGACAGCTCGCTGAATCCTGTGAAATTGCACAACTGAAAGGTGAACTATTAAAAGTAAGATTGTGGCAGATATGATCCTACCAAGATAGTGCATTTACTGAGAGAAGGGAGACTTGCTCTCAGAAAAATAGTCAATAGGTGTAGAAGTACTGAGGTTGTAAATAAGCAGATAGAGCATATTTATGGTAGAACAAGGTACACCTTGTATTCTTCTCATAGGCATTCGAGACCGAAAAGATGGAATGATCACAGACAAAATGGAGGATGCAAATATGTTGGAGACCAACACAAAAAGGAAAAGATGACCTATCAAGCAAGGAAAAGAAAGTATGTCTAGAAGGAAGCAGTATGAGCAGGGTCAGATGGAGAGATTTAAGACGAAGAATTTGATGAGTCACTGTACACCATTTAATAGATTGATTTAGTCAAGTTGATAGGTAATAAATTGTTTATGACAGTTGGAATGATGATTGCAGAACAAAACCATTGAGTCAACATGAAGTGTCAGATACACATTGGTGTGTCAAGCAAAATTATGACCTTCATAAAGTTTGTGTCATTACAGTGAAATCCCAGATTAATTTGTCCCTTCACACAGATATGGTGGCTGTAGTGATTGCAACGAGTTCCCCGTTTGGGGCTGTTAACATGGTCTAATCAGGGAGCCCCGGTTTATAGATATAAACACGATCGTTCCCGTCCGCGCTCACCCCAGCCCGGACAGAATTTCACATTGGCCCCAAGGTCCTGTACTTCCCGCGGGAGCCTGTGCCCCACAACCTGAGCCGCCTCCGAAATTTTAATTTTGTCCCCTTCAAGGACGTAAAAAGGCGTGCCCTATATAGACTGCTGCTGCACACCGTTCACCTCTTCTCCCTCATCCACCGTCCGGACACGCCTTGGCATGCCCATTTGCCACCAGGCGATGGGGATCCCCAGTGGAGGGCTCTCTACACGGGAGTCCTCCCCCTTTCTCTCGGGGATCTGGGGTGGAGGGTGTTGCACGCAGCAGTCCCCTGCAACCGCAGATTGCGGTGGTTCACGGACTCCCAGCCCAACTGCTTGTTCTGTGGCGCTGTGGAGTCCGTGGACCATGTGTATATTGGGTGTGGGCGTTTGCACTCCCTTTTTGATTTTCTCAAAAACCTCCTTCTCTGCTTTTGGTTGCACTTCAGTCCCACGCTCCTGATCTTCGGGCACCCGGTGCGGAGGAGGGAGGGCAGGTCTGAAGACCTCCTCATGGGTCTGCTCCTGGGCCTGGCCAAACTGGCCATAAACAGGTCCAGGCAGCGGGCTGTGGAGGGGGTCGTTAGGGCCGACTGCCTGCCCCTCTTCCGCGGTTACGTTAGGGCCCGGGTGTCCCTGGAGAAGGAGCACACAGTGTCCACCAACAACCTGGAGTTGTTCAGGGAGAGGTGGGCACCGCGAGGAGTGGAGTGCATCATTTCCCCCTCCAACTCTATTTTGATTTAGCCCCTGCCCTCCCCTTCACTGTTTGATCACACAGCATTGCCCTTTGATATGAAAGGCACTGCTTGTCACTGGCCACTCGGGTGTTTTCCTATTTTTCCTGGTGGTGGAAATTAAATAAAGATTTGTGTACCTTGTGTCTCTCACTGTGTCTCACACCTGCACACATACACCATGGGTGTTGGAGGAAAATAAGCACTACCCCAGTTAGGCAGTAGTGTGGGGTGGAAAAGAAAAAAAAGAAAAAAAATAAGAACATGAGTGCTTCCCCCTCCAACTCTATTTTGATTTAGTCCCTGCCCTCCCCTTCACTGTTTGATCACACAGCATTGCCCTTTAATGTGAAGGTCAGTACTTGTCACTAACCACTCGGGTGTTTTCCTATCTTAGAGAAAAAAATAAACACGATCGTCAGAGGTTCTGTTCATTGAATGCTGGCTCTGAGAAAGCTGGACTAGTGTCATTTACTATGTACATCTAAATACAGGATGACTTGGTGATAGGAGACTGGCCTCTTTGGAGTTACTTCAGTGGTGTCTTACAGCTGCAATACCCAGATTCCTCTGTACTACAGAATTTTGCAATTTCTCTCTATTTAAATAGTATACCACTTTTCTAGTTGTCTTGACAAATTGGAGAAGTTCACATTTTGCCACATTAGATTTCACCTGCTACACCTATGCCTAATCACTTTACCTATTTACATCTCCTTTGTAGGCACTTTACCTCTTCTTGACAATTTCTTCAACCTATCTTGGTGTCAGTGCAAATTTATCTTGCAAATATTTGGTCCCTTCCTCCAAGTCATAAAGCATCTTATGCTAGTGTGGATGGGGCTGGAGTTTCCTTGTCCATTCTTATCCATTATTCCCTGTTGATGAGGACAAATCATACTCAGTAGTGATGGCCCCACAGTCAAATACTTGTTCAGACAGTGGAATTATCACCTGCAGCAGATAATCTCACAACCATTTTTAATTCTGAACTTTTTGCCTTTTGGAACAAAGGAATAATAAAAATCAAAGATAGCCATTTTAGAGCAAATAGTACTTCATAAGGTAGTTGTTGAGAAATATGACTTATATCCCACAATTATTGTACTCAATAGCAAAAAGATTTTTTGTACACCATAACTTTAATTGGAGATACTCTTGAGAAACAAGTTTTTAATCCTTATTAACATTTCCACAGATTTCTGAATACAGTCAGTTGGTTAAAGAAGAACAACAATCTCATGAACAAACGGAAAGAAAGTTAACACAAGCAGAGACATTAGCAGAAGAAAAGCTGCAACAACTTCAAGAGAATAGAAAGGAATTCGAAGAAAAGGCTGAGCAAGTCAAAAAGTTGGTTAGTGTTTTTTATCATAACATTTTATATGTTTTTGACAGGATCCATCTTATTCCAAACCTTACTGTGATTTTATTTTGCTTAATACAGCATGAGGAAAAATTAGCCGCAGTGCTAAGAAAAAGTGCGTCAGAAGTCAGCTGCAGAGATGAGAAGATCAGCAAACTGAAACAACAAATTTCAGAGATTTTACAAGGAAAATCTTGGTACTTTTTTTTCTGCACCAATTTTCTTCCTCTTTTGAAATCTGTTGTGAGTCATATTGGATTATATTATACAGTTATCTCTGGTATCTGTCTTAATTAGTTATCCTTTACATGAATTTAAACAGCAACTGCAGCAGGCTAATGACGTTAGAGATATTAGTATTGCCTCTGCTCATAGTTTGTGGACCATAAGATTCCTGGTTTACTTTCTTTCCTTTCTATGTGGAGATACCAAACCAACTGTAAAATCTTCACAACTGTTCCAGCAGAAATCAGTAAGGCCAAGAGACCAGGAATATTTCTCCTGTTCTTAAGGTGATTCTGGAAATTATTTGCATCAAACCAGTTGGCAGATGGGCCTTGGTTTGGCATCTTGTCTGATGTATGGCACCAGTGATGGTGCTGTTCTTCCTCAATTTGACAAAAATTGTGCAGGCCATGGAGTGGGATTTGAAATTGGGGTTTTATGATCAATGGTGAGACAGTGCAATTAGTAGTGCTGCTGCTGAACCACTCTTGGTGGTGGAAATTGAAACCCCCACCCAAAGTACATTTTGCATCTTTGCCATCCTCAGTGCTTCCTTGAAGTGTTGTTCCACATAGAGGATTACAGATTCATCAGTCAAGGGAGGAAGTGGCTTTTAGCAGAAAGTTTCCTTGCTCATGTTTAACCTGAAGCCATGAGACTTCATTGGCTCTGGAGTCAATGTTGAAGACTCCCAGGGCAACTGCCTCTTGACTGTATACCACTGTTCTGCCATCTCTGCTGAATCTGTCCTACCACTGGCAGGCAACAGCCTGACATAGTCATACTTTCAGAATCACATCTCATAGACAATATCCCAGACACCATGATGGTGATGGTGGTATCTGGGATATTATCTGTGAGATATGATTCTGTGAGTATGATTATGTCAAACTGTTGTTTGGCTAGTCTTTGAGACAGCTCTGTCAATTTTAGCACTAGCCCACATCTGAGCAAAACTTGGTCCAATTGACTGGGCTGTGTCTGCCGTTGTCTTTTCTGATGCTTAGTGGATGCCAGGTGATCTTTCTGGTTTCATTCCTTTGACACTTTGTAGCAATTAATACAACTGAATGACTTGCGAGGCCATTTCAGAGGGCAATTGACAGTCAACCATATTGCTGTAGGTTTGGAGTCACATGTAGGCCAGACCAGGATGGCTGATTTCATTCTTTGAAGGACATTAGTGAACCTGATATGTTCTTCCAACAATCACCAATGATTTTGTAGTCATCATTAGATTCTTAATTCCAGATTTACTTTTATTCAATTCAGATTCTACCATCTGCTGTGCTAGGATTCAAACCTGCATCCCCAGAACAATGGCTGAGTTTCTGAATTAATAGTCTAGCAATAATACCTCTAGGCCATCGCCTCCCATATTGAATGGTGAAGCAGGCTGGAGGGGCCTAACAGCCTACTTCTATTCCTATTTCTTATGGTCTTATGATCATTGCAAACCGATCAGTATTCTTGGGTACAACTGAATTTCTCCAAGCATCTCCCTTCTCATTAACTCAGATCCTTGGCACTTGGCAAGATCATTCTCACTTGCCTTCAAAATGTGATTTCTGCTGGTGATGATAATCCCATATCCTCTAAGATGTAAGGTGTTATCACAAGAACCTTGTATTGTTATCCGACACTTCAGGATAAATGATTTAATGATGCAAGTCTTTTGCTCCACAAGATTGTTTCATCAGGGACAATGTGATGAGAGTCACATGGATTGTGCCCCATTTGACAGATACATCCCCAGAAGGTCAGCACATACATTGCAGCCCATTGTCAGAAATTATTATTTCAGGTAGACCAAACATCTTAAGTTTCACTAGCCACCTCATTGAGTTTCATAATCATCTGAGAAATACAAGATCTGAATTGATTATGTACCTTATAACAAATTATTTTTATTCGTTATAGATCATTTACAAAGCAAAATACAATCAGTAGGTTCATTTGGTGACAGGAACATAAAGAATTTTATACTCAGCCAATATTATCACATGTAAATCATATGAATACACAGGAACCAGTTTGTCTCTGAGACAAATACATTGGCATTATGGATGTAGTTCCTAGGTTGGACTATTTCTTTAAACAAATACAATTGTAACCTTACAGGTAAATAAAAAGGCATAACAAGTCATAAACCACAGACACTATATTACATTTTCTCACACTTGGCTTTGAACATTCCAGGGTATATTGATACTGTATTGAGAGGCATTCAATAACTTCTTAAAGTTAGGTGCCTGGTTGTATCCCCATCTTGAGTCCCATTGCCAAATGAAACCTTTCTCTAAATAGTTGAAGCTCAAATTACAGGAATGCAATGGAAACATTCCATTAATATTTCCTTTTCTCCTCACATTATCCCATGCAGGTACCTTGGAGTGGCTATCAATCAGGCTACTTTGTTAAGTCTTGCAAATATTATTGGAAATATATTTATCCAGTTAAGTGGAGAGTATTTCCCCACACTCCTGACTTGTGGACAGGCTTTGAAGAGTCAGGAGGTGAGTTACTCACCACAGAATTCCCAGTTTGACTTATCCTTTGACCTAGCCACATTACTTGTAAGATTCTGGATCAGTGGTGCTGGAAGAGCACAGCAGTTCAGGCAGCATCCAAGGAGCAGCGAAATCGACGTTTCGGGCAAAAGCCCTTCATCAGGAATAAAGACAGAGAGCCTGAAGCGTGGAGAGATAAGCTAAAGGAGGGTGGGGGTGGGGGAGAAAGTAGCATAGAGTACAATGGATGAGTGGGGGAGGGGATGAAGGTGATAGGTCAGGGAGGAGAGGGTGGAGTGGATAGGTGGAAAAGAAGATAGACAGGTAGGACAAGTCTGGACAAGTCATGGGGACAGTGCTGAACTGGAAGTTTGGAACTAGGGTGAGGTGGGGGAAGGGGGAATGAGGAAACTGTTGAAGTCCACATTAATGCCCTGGGGTTGAAGTGTTCCAAGGCGGAAGATGAGGCGTTCTTCCCCCAGGCGTCTGGTGTAAGGGAGGGCAGTGAAGGAGGCCCAGGACCTCCATGTCCTCGGCAGAGTGGGAGGGGGAGTTGAAATGTTGGGCCACGGGGCAGTGTGGTTGATTGGTGCGGGTGTCCCGGAGATGTTCCCTAAAGCGCCTAGGGAGCTTTAGGAGGCTCCTAGGAGGCGCCTAGTCTCGCCAATGTAGAGGAGACTTCATTGGGAGCAATGGATACAATAAATGATATTAGTGGATGTGCAGGTAAAACTTTGATATGTGTGAAAGGCTCCTTTAGGGCCTTGGAAAGAGGTGAGGGAGGAGGTGTGGGCGCAGGTTTTACAGTTCCTGCGGTGGCAAGGGAAAGTGCCAGGATGGGAGGGTGGGTTGTAGTGGGGGGCGTGGATCTGACCAGGTAGTCACAGAGGGAACGGTCTTTGCGGAAGGCGGAAAGGGGTGGGGAGGGAAATATATCCCTGGTGGAGGGATCTTTTTGGAGGTGACGGAAATGTCAGCGGATGATTTGGTTTATGTGAAGGTTTGTAGGGTGGAAGGTGAGTACCAGGGGCGTTAGACGCCTGGAGGAAGAATGCCTCATCCTCTGCCTCGGAACACTTCAACCCCAGGGCATCAATGTGGACTTCAACAGTTTCCTCATTTCTCTTTCCCCACTTCACCTTAGTTCCAAACTTCCAGCTCAGCACTGTCCCCATGACTTGTCCGGACTTGTCCTACCTGTCTATCTTCTTTTCCACCTATCCACTCCACCCTCTCCTCCCTGACCTATCACCTTCATCCCCTCCCCCACTCATCCATTGTACTCTATGCTACTTTCTCCCCCACCCCCACCCTCCTTTAGCTTATCTCTCCACGCTCCAGGCTCTCTGCCTTTATTCCTGATGAAGGGCTTTTGCCCGAAACGTCGATTTCGCTGCTCCTTGGATGCTGTCTGAACTGCTGTGCTCTTCCAGCACCACGAATCCAGAATCTGGTTTCCAGCATCTGCAGTCATTGTTTTTACCACATTATTTGTAAGGCTGATCCAGAGAAATTTCAGATCAATAATGACCACCAGAACGTTGACAGTAGGATATTATAGAATAATAGAATAATACTGAATGGAAACAGACCCTTTGGCCTCCTCATCCATGCTGACCAGGTTTCTTAAACTGAATTAGTCCCATTTTCCTGCATTTGGCCCATATCCCTCTAAACTTTTCCTATCCATGAACCTATCCAAATGTCTTTAAAATGTAATTGTACGAGCCTCTACCTCTTCCTCTGGCAGCATGTTCCATATATGTACCACCTACTGTGTGAAAAAGTTGCCCCTCAGGTTCCTTTTAAACCTTTCCCCATTCACCTTAAACCTATGCCCTGTCATTTTGGACTCCTCTATCCTTGGGAAAAGACTTTGGCTATTTACCTTATTTATGCGATGGCAATGCTAAATAATGTCAATGGAAGATAATTAGGTTCTCTTTTATTGTAAATAGCCACTGCCTGGCACTTGAGTGACGCAAATATTAACTTGCCACTTACTAGTCCAAGCCTGAATGTTATTCAAGTCTTGTTGCATTTCAGTATGGAAGTGCAAATGATATTGAACACTGTTCAATCACCAGAGAATATTCTGACTAATGAAGATTGTTAGACAATAGATACTATCTTGTGTAATTCCTGCAGTGATTTTTCAAATTAAATAACAGCTTAATTAAGTAATACATAGCATTTTATCTTTGCAAATTAGTCCTATATTTGTTTTCCTGATCCATAACAGGGAACGACAGCGACAGATATATGAATTGAAAAAGGAAGTAACGCGATTATCAGAGGAAGCCAGTAGACTTCAGAGAGAACTTACGTTGCAGAAATCTCTCAAGCAGGTAAAGCTTTAAAAATGTATATATTATGAATAACTCATTCACAATAGCTTTAGATTTTTAAGATAGGTCTTGTCACTACTGGTGACATAATTTCATTCAACCAATTATCATTAGTGCTCTCTAATGAAAGATCAAATACTGCAAAACTAACCCAGCATCATCTTTTCACTCCAAATTATCACCTAAAAGGAAAACTTTAATTTTGTGCTTGCCAATTACAGTACCACATATAATTTTAATGCCATTATTTTGTGCTTCTATTGGTATGCACTTTATTCCTTATATTTGATAATTAATTTCTAAAAGTATCCTAACTACTTTTTGTCACCTGTTCCATCAGTTCTCTTGCTATGACCAAAATTTAAGATACATTTGTTCTTACATCGGCCTGATCTGCGCATTAAATGTCATTGCTTATGTTTCAAATTCCTGATTTCTTCAAAGATTGCCTTACAGTACTAAATAACCCAAATCAGCATATCTATCAGTTTGAGCTTCCTTAATGTGAATTGAACAAAGAACTATGGATGCAAGAACAAAAACAGAAATTGCAGGAGAAACTCAGCAGATCTGGTAGCACTTGTTAATGTTTCAAGACTGGTGATTCTCCTTCAGAAGTTGAGCTTCCTTACTGTGTTGTAAAGATACCATATGTAAACTATATGTTTCAACAAAGATTGACTATATTGTCATTTTCTTCATCCCAATTTGCCTTTAAACTATACCCCAAATGCTGGCATTTTTGTTTTTAATTGGCTTTCTTTCGTCTCTTACCCCGTAAAGGTGAAACATAACAGTTAAAATATAATTATGCAAATGTAGATCCCAAATGTTTCCATACTTTTACTTTGCTTGTTATTTCTTCCCCTTTCCGTGGAACAAGATCCCATGTTGCAATAATTCTTCTGAGTTCCTTAACATACTATTTTGGAACAAAGTTCCTCAGAATTTTGGCAAATTCCTTTTTACGTAAAGAATATATGTGTTGAATGCTCCAGTCAGTTTGAGAAAGACTAAAATATAAAATGCTTATTCTTCATGTTTGATTTTAAATGTCTCTGGTCTCCCAGAACATTGGATCACCATCACTTTGAATATTTAATGATCTGTTGCATCTTCACTATTTTCTCCTTTTAGTATTTTTTACTTACAGATGGCTCAGTACCATTTACTACATCCAAAATATTGCATAAACAGTCCTTTGTAAACAATACAAACCCTGTGAAGCAACTCTCAATTATCAAATGTTTTAACTAAGTTTCAGTAACTTTCATGTATCACTGTGAGAGTGAACTTGAAATCAAGTCTTACTACTCTTGAAGTCATTACAATAATTAAAGATTTTATAAAAGTGTGCAAAATTCTCTCATTTATCTGACCTTTAGCCCCTGGTTGACAGAAAGCAAGGTTTGGAAATAACTAGATTCTCACTACAGATTAACAATTATGAACCATTTATATATAACTTATTAGATAAAACTCTAACCCCATTACAAAATGCCCATGCAGACACATGCAGACGTAGATGGATGCAAAATAAATTGGTGTTATGAGCTGAAGGAAAAACTGGGAAGGGAATTCAACAATCTATGTCCAGAGGGTTCACTGAGATGATCATTTTAGTCTGTCAGGACTTGCTGCTCCTTGATCTTTCTTCTCCAGATACTTTCATTTGCTTGCAGGTGGCACACCGTTTTGATTCATACTTGCACAGTCTCTGACATATCAGTTAAAAACCAAAGCTCACAGCAACTGATTGGAGGAAATTATGTGGCTTTCTTCAGACTTGAAGTGTTTTCTCCACCTCATGCTCTTTCTCATCTGATGAATGAGTATTGTTATACACTTGGAAGAAGCACCCAGGAGTGCAGAACGTACTTTAGATAGAGTACTTATTTACTAACTGAGCTGATCAAGTCCTAAGAACATATTCATTAGACTAGCCTTGCAGCAGATGATAAGGGAACCAGTAAGAGGGAAATACCTACGTGATCTGGGTTTCCTCTGGGTGCTCCCGTTTCCTCCCACAGTCCAAAAGATGTGCAGGTTAGGTAAATTGCCCATGCTAAATTTCCCATAGTGTTAGGTACATTAGTCAGGGGTAGGGGAATGGGTCTGGGTGTGTTACTGTTTGGAGGGTCGGTGGGCCGAAGCGCCTGTTTCTAACTCTCATTCATCTACCTGTTGCAGATTCACATATCCACTGAGTTGCGGGAGAAGTGAACTCCGAGCAACCTTTGTAGAGATAAAACCTCATCACACTGAGGATACCATCAATTGTGTTGTATTACATGTGAAAAATTCAGGTCGAAACTAGATTTCTGTAAAGTGCTGTCAGCCATCACTAGCACAATATCTAACCTAATCACCAAGCATATACCTTTTTTTTACCATTACCATCAAGCCATGGAACCAAGGCTGGTTCATTGAGGGGTGTAGGAGAGCCTGCCAGGAACAGCACTGAGTATACATAAATTTGAGATGCCAACCTAGTGAAGTTACAATGTAGGAGTACATGATATTAAACAGCAAATGTAGCATGCAATAGGCAAAGCAAGTCCGAAATCGAAAACTCAGGTCAAAGTTCTTCAGTCCCACTACTTCCAGTCCCAAATAGTGGCGGACAATAACAACCTGGAGGACAGGCTCTAAACATAAAACATATTCCCAACTTGAATAATGGGGGACCCTAATATGTCAGTAGATAAGGCATTTGCAATCACCTTCAGCACAGACCCTCCTGCTGAGATCACACAATCACACATACCAGTCCGCAGAAATTGGATTCAGTTAATGTGATACTAAGAAATGGCTGAAGACAAAAAAGACTACGAGTCTTTATAATATCTTGCATTGTCATCTACCTGACAATGCACAAAGTTGCCTGAGTATATCCAAAAAAAGGATAAGTTCAAACAGCCTCATATCATCCACCCTCAATCATTAGTAAATGGTGGAAGGTGAGCTGAAAGTGCTATCAAATGGCACTCAACAACAATGTCCCGCTCACTGACACTCATTCAGTTTGCATTTTGTCAGGGTCACTCAATTCCTGATCTCATACAGCCTTGGTTCAAATATGGCTAAAAGAACTGAATACTCAATATGAGCTGATGGGAACCAGGGGAAAAGAACCCATCTATATTGAGAACAAAGGAAGATGATTGAGGTTGTTGGAGTTCAATCCATCTCTTCCTCAAGAAATCAGTGCATTAATTCCTCTGTGTAGAGATCTAGGTTCAATCATTTTTAGATACAAGTCAGCGTTGTGTTGCATGAGGTACCGTGTTAAGTAGCATTTCACTCTCCTCTGATACTGGAGAAGTCTCTAGTCATATATATAGGAAGATCTTGATAAAATTTAGCTTTAGTCTGATAGATGGCAAATAACATTTGAACTGCACTAATGGCGGTAAAGACTACTTCTGATAAGGATATAACCATCTCCCCTTGACATTCAATGGCATTACTATTGCTGAATCCACCACCATCAACATCCTGCAGACAAACAATACAGGAGGCAGAGGATGAATCTGCCCCAAAAAGTTTCCAAGTCACCCAAGAAAATCCACTTATAGGATTTTCTAACCAATCAAAAAATGTTATTTTTGTATATATATTAGATGGAAATGTGTGGAATTATTTCCTGCATTGCTGCCCGCACATTTTCCCTTCTCTGCCAAAACAATAGGGTCCCCCGCTCCTCACATTCCCCCTCACATTCCTCCGTATCCAAAGGACCATAAGACACTAAATACACATAGCCCTCCACGCTCCTCTCTTGTCAGCATTCCGCAGAAATCATTCCTGCAAGACCACCTTGGTTGACTCCTCCACTCTCTACATCATCCCACACATTCATGGCAGCTGTCCATGAAATTGCAGATGATGTAACACTTGCCCATTTACCTCTTCCCTCCTTACCATCTAAGAAACCAAACACACCTTCCAAGTGAAGCAGTGATTTGCCTGCACTACTGTACTCGCTGCTCACATTGTGGTCTACCGTATATTGGGGAAATGAAATACAGACTTGGTGATTGTTTTGCCAAACATCTATCCTCGGTCTGTAAAAATGACCATAAGCTTCCAGATGCCACTTCAACAAACATTCCTGTGTGAGGTCTGCTGCACTGATCCAGAGAAGCTCAATGCAAGCTGGAAGAATAACACCAACTCTTCCATGTAGGTACTCTATAGCCTTCAGGACTCAACATTGAGTTTAATCATTTCAGGACATGATCACCCTCCTCCATGTTGGTTATCCTCCCTCTACATCTTATGCCCTGCATTTAATGTGTTTCCTCCCTGCGCAGCCAACCTATTTTCAAGTATTCGCACTTTCTGTTAGCACTGTACTGAGTATTTATCTCGCTGTCTCAAGTATCTCCGTGTTGACCTTTTTTCTCACTCTTTTTCTGGGTTTTGTTTCCATGTACTCTATTCACTCCCTGCACACTCCTCCCACCGACCCCAGTCTTCCAATCTCCTCACCACTGATCTCCCACCACCCTGTCATCACCTTAAGTACCATACTTTCCCAGTTATTGTGAATTCTAATGAAGGGTCTCTGGACTCAATACTCTAACTCATTTTTCTCTCAACAGATGCTGCCAGACGTGCTGTGTTTCTCCAGTACTCACTCCAGCATCCACAGTTCTTTGTGTTTATTGAAATCTTATAATATTGCCAATATTGCCAAACAGCAGTCATTTTGAGGATTGAGAAGATTTTCAAATTTAACATAAGTGGACCAGACAGTTGTGATTGATAGAAAAAGAACATAGAAGTTAACTAGAAAGAAACAGTAAACAGATTGTAAATATTTCTATAGACATGAAGATCCATTGGAGATGAAAACTGGTAAAATTATAGTGGAGAATAAGAACATGACAGAGACATTAAACAAATAACTGCTTCCATCTTCATAGTAGATAACACAACGTATGTTTATAAAAATTGCAAACCAATGATCTAGAGAAACCTAAAGAAACTAGTAGAATGTTATGATATCTGGTCATGATAGTTAATACTAAACAAGTTAGATTCCAGAGTGAAACTTGACTTGATGGACCATAGAATCAGAGAATTTTACAGTATGGAAAAATTCTATTTGATCCATCACATCTATCAGTTCCAGGATGAGCTATCCAGCAAGTCCCATTCTCCAGAAACAAAAACCTCAGCAGGTCTGGTAGCATCTGTCGCGGGAAATCCGAATTAATGTTTTGGGTCAAGTGCCCTTACCTCAGCACCCCATTCTCCAAGCTACCTCTGTAGCCTTCTACATTTAAAACTTCCAAGGATATATCCAGTTCTCTTTTGAAACCTCATATGGAATCCGCCTCCACCAATCTCCCAGGCAGCGCATTCCAAATTCTAACAAAGCTCTGAGTAAAGAAGTTTCTCCTCACCTCACTTCAGCTGTCTTGCTGACAATCTTGAAATTTGCAATTCCTAGTTACTGACATAGTGACATAGTAGAAAAAAGAATATCCTTTCTTACCAGTCAAATTTGCTCATAATTTTGAACACTTCAAAAAGGTCACCTCTTAATGTTCTCTGCTCCTTAAGCTTTATTTTTGTGATTTGGTTACCATGGCGGTCTGTCATTGAACATATTCCCTTTTTAGGTCCACGCCCCCCCCCCCCCCCCCCCCCCCCCCCAACCCACCAACCCACCCTCCACTCCTGGCACCTTCCCTTGCCACCGCAAGGGATGTAAAACTTGCGCATATACCTCCCCTGCAACTCCATCCAAGGCCCCAAAGGGTCCTTGCACATCTGGCAGAGATTTTCCTACACATCAAAACACCTCATCTAATGTATCCATTGCACTTGATGTGGTCCCTCGACATTGGGCAGACAGAATGCCAAATTGTGGAACATTTCAGAGAATATCTTTGGGATACCCGCACCAACCAAACACAACACTCTTTGGCCGACCACTTCAACTTCCCCTCCCACTCCACCAAGGACATGCAAGTCCTCGTCCTCCTTCACTGCCAAATCCTAGCCACTCGGCGCCTGGAGGAAGTACGCTTCATCTTTCACCTTGGGACCCTCCAACCACACGGCATCAACGTCGATTTCACCAATTTCCACATCTGCCCTCCCTCACCTCATCCCAGATCCAACCCTCCAACTCTGTACCGCCCTTATGAACTGTCCTACTTGTCCATCTTTCTTCCCATTTATCCACTCAGACCTATCACCATCAGCCCCATTCTGCTTCTAGCTATCGCCTTCCAAGCTACCTTCTCCTCAGCCCCACTCCCCCCATTTATCTCTAAGCTCCGCCTCCCTGCCCCACATTCCTGATGAAGGGCTTATGCCTGAAACATCAACTCTCCTGTTTCTTGGATGCTGCCTGACCTGCTGTGCTTTTCTAGCATCACACTTTTCAACTCTGATCTCCAGCATCTACAGTCCTCACTTTCTCAATACAGTATTCACAGAGTGTTGCCACGCTACCTTCAATGCAAGAACCTATGCTTATTACACCAAAGAAAGGGGAATAAAATGTATGTCTAATAGAAACTTTGAAAAGATATTTTGTAACCAGCAAAAAGAGATTAAAATCTTTTTCTCAGTGATATCCTTTACAGGTACTTGCCCAGTGAAGTGTCATTCCTATCTTTAAATTAAAATTTCTTACTGAGTGGCAAGTTCACAGTGCTTTCTTTCAGCAAATTTCTGTGCATTCACCAGATTTGATTCTCTCCATTACTGTTTTGCTTTGAGTACACCCTAATCCTCACCCTGATACAATTCTGAAGCAGGGTCTCTTGACCTGAAACGTTAACTCTGCTTTCTCTCCAGATATGCTGCCAGACTGGTTGAGTTTTTCCAGAAATTTTTGATTTAGTTCCTGATTATCACAGACTAACTCACTGATTTGTCTTGAATGTTTCTGGTAAACAGCAGATTTGTTGGCACAGATCTTTTCTTCTGAATTGAATCTGCTTTTGACCTTTGACCCCTTTCTTTAGGTCATAAAATCTCAACTTGGCAAACACCTCAGCAATTATCTCACCAGGTAGCTTCTCATTTAGCTTGAGTCACACAATTTCTCCAAAATGTGATCCACTGCTTAAGAAAATGAATTTCTAGCTCTAAGAAAAAAAACAAGACACCTTTACAGAATTAAAACCCAAAATCTTCTTACATCTGGTTCAGAAACCAATTTCCTAAAATTACTATTTTATTTACCTTCATCACAATAAGCAAAAAAAACTAAATAAATTAATGGGACAAAGTAGGGATGAAACTCTTGGGCCTGAATACCTATATCTTAAAAGTGGTAGCTGCAGAGGTAGTGGATGCTTTGTGTTTGAGCATCAAAAATCTCAGAGATTCTAAAAGTTGGAGTTGGCATAGTGATTTGTCATGATCTTGTTTAGTAGAGGAGGCTCAAATGTTCAAATGGTCTGCTCCAGCTCCTATGTTTTACATTCTAATTTCTTTCAAAGAAGTACAATTCAGGATATCTTTTAATATTACTACTCCCACTTTTAACATTAATCTTAAACTACAATAAAGTTGCTTTCCCCTCCTATTATCAGATGGGTACGAATCAACTGCTCTTGTCATATCTCTCAACTTCACATGGACATTGGTACCTTTCTAGTTCAGATGAATTCCACCCCTCCTGCATAATTTTTCTTGTTCTAGGACTGGTCAATGTTCAAGGGAAATAATTATATATTAATAATTTTTGGATTTTCTGTGATTTTGATAAGTGTTGTGTTAATTCTGTCTTTGCTTTCTTTCTAAGTGATTCTAATCTCTGCCTTGTTTCTCAATAATGTAAGTGCTTGCCTTTTCCTCTTCACTGTTTCCTACTCCTTCAATCCATTTTCTATCCAATTAATCCCTTTATTACTTTACAAAAAGGACTAGGAGGCCAAAGTGTTGAACGGCAGGAAATCTATTAAAGAGTGTTTACTTTGCAGACAGCAAACTTAGACAAGCTATTTCTGTTCCAAAATGACTGATGATATCATCATGATGTCACATCTTGATCAGAAAGTGACAGTCCACTATATTTACCAAATATACAATATCCTACATTTCCAAGCATCTTACAGAATGACCTGGAGTTGGAGAGGCTAGGAAAATGGCCAAAATATTAGATTACTTACAGTGTGGAAACAGGCCCTTCAAGTCCACACCAACCCGCCAAAGCGCATCCACCCAGACCCATTCCCCTGCACCCAATTGGCATTGAGCATGGCCAATTCACCTAACCTGCATGTTTTTGGACTGTGGGAGGAAACCGGAGCACCCGGAGGAAACCCACGCAGACACGGGGAGAATGTGCAAACTCCACACAGTCAGTCGCCTGAAGCGGGAATTGAACCCGGGTCTCTGGCGCTGTGAGGTAGCAGTGCTAACCACCGTGCCGCCCACTATAACAGTAAAGCTGTTAGCGATTTTCCGCTCGGGAGGCGAACACCACCATGACAGCAGAGACACTTTGAAATAGTTGGCACTTTCCCACACCACAGTTAATTCCCCAGGCAGCCAACCCATTTTTCTTTTGTTTTGAATATCAATGCAGCAGGGATCGTAACAGCATTATAACAAGCGGCGGAGTTGGAATTGATCAGCAGAAATGGCAGTGGTGGGATACGCATCAGAGGATTCTCGGTAATCCAAGATGGAGGACAGGAAAATTTTCTGGCTGTAAGAGCTGCTCCTTTTTTTGAGGTATTTTAGGTGTTGGAGGTGATTTCCTCGAATTCCAGGAGCAGCAATTACTGTTTTATATGCTGTTGCAATGTTTTGGAACTTTGGAAAAGAAAAGTCAAAACAACAGCAGTTTTAAAAGGGAGAAGAGCAGACAAAGGAAGCACATGGTGAGGACAGTGCAGGAGGGAGAGAGAGAGACAGAGAGAGAGAGAGAGAACCTGCACAGTTACCACCTTTGCTGTTTGAATTTGTGTATCGCTGGACATCGGAGTGCATCTGGGAAAATTAACAAACGACGAAATTCACAACTAATCTTGGAGGAACTGTTCGGCAACGTTCACAGCACAGAATCCGATAAATTAATTGTTGTTTTAAGTCTGTCCAAGAGAAAGGCTGCAGTAGTGAGTACAACAGTTTCTTTCTTGATTATATGTTCTCGAAGACAAGTCTCTTGATTAAACTTAAAATATAAGCCATAGCTATTAATTTAACCCAGAGCAGTGTTTGTAGAGGAATAAGACGGTGTTATTTTCTGGGTCTGTAGATTGTGAAGGAGCAAAAATGGCCTTTGCAGTGATATGTACTTCTTGTCAGATGTGGGAGTTTAAAGAGAATTTAAGGGTTACTGCGAATTATATCTGCCATAAATGCTGTTGGATGCGAATCTTATCAGATCGAGTGGATTGGTTGGAGAGACAGATAGAAGTGATGAGGAATTTGCAACAGCAACAGTATGTGATGGATGGCAGTTATAGGAAGGGGAGAAAGTCTCAGATACAATCACATAGATGGGTTAACTCCAGGGAAGGTAAGAGAGGTAGGCAGCTAGTGCAGGAGTCTTTTGTGGATATACACATTTCAAACAGGTATGCTGTTTTGGAAAATATAGGGGGTGATGGGTTCTCAGGGGAACGTAACACGAACAGCCAAGTTTCTGGTATTGAGACCGGCTCTAATGCAACGAAGGGTACGTCGGCTTCCAAGAGATCAATTGTGTTAGGGGATTCTATAGTCCGAGGTCCAGACAGATGTTTCGTGGCCAGCAGAGAAAAAAGCAGAATGGTGTGTTGTTTCCCTGGTGCCAGGATCAAGGATGTCTCAGAGAGGGTGCAGAATGTTCTCATGGGGGAGAGGGGCCAGCAGGAGATCATTGTCCACATTGGAACCAACGACATAGGAAGGGAAAAGGTTGAGATTCTGAAGGGAGATTACAGAGAATTAGACAGAAATTTAAAAAGGAGGTCCTCAAGGGTAGTAATATGTGGATTACTCCCAGTGCTACGAGCTAGTGAGGGCAGGAATAGAAGGATAGAGCAGATGAATACATGGCTGAGGAGCTGGTGTATGGGAGAAGGATTCACATTTTTGGATCAGTGGAATTTCTTTTGGGGTAGAAGTGACCTGTACAAGAAGGATGGATTGCACCTAAATTGGAAGGGGACTAAAACTGGCAGGGACATTTGCTAGAACTGCTTGAGAGGATTTAAACTAGTAAGGTGGGGGAGGGGTGGGGGCGGGGAGGGGGGGGTGCGGATGGTAGGACCCAGGGAGATAGTGAGGAAAGAGATCGATCTGAGATGGGTACAACTGAGAACAGAAGTGAGTCAAACAGTTAGGGCAGGCAGGGACAAGGTAGGACTAATAAATTTAACTGCACTTATTTCAATGCAAGGGGCCTAATAGGGAAGGCAGATGAACTCAGGGTATGGTTAGGAGCATGGGACTGGGATATCATAGCAATTACAGAAACATGGCTCAGGGATGGGCAGGACTGGCAGCTTAATATTTCAGCATACAAATGCTACAGGAAGGATAGAAAGGGAGGCAAGAGAGGAGGGGGAGTGGCATTTTTGATAAGGGATAGCATTACAGCTGTGCTGAGGGAGGATATTCCTGGAAATACATCCAGGGAAGTTATTTGGGTGGAACTGAGAAATAAGAAAGAGATGATCACCCTATTGGGATTGTATTATAGACCCCCAATAGTCAGAGGGAAATTGAGAAACAAACTTGTAAGGAGATTTCAGCTGTGTGTAAGAATAATAGGGTAGTTATGGTAGGGGATGTTAACTTTCCAAATTTTGACTGGGACTGCCATAGTGTTAAAGGTTTAGATGGAGAGGAATTTCTTAAGTGTGTACAAGACAATTTTCTGATTCAGTATGTGGATGTACCTACTAGAGAAGGTGCAAAACTTGACCTACTCTTGGGAAATAAGGCAGGGCAGGTGACCGAGGTGTCAGTGGGGGAGCACTTTGGGGCCAGCGACCATAATTCTATTCGTTTTAAAATTGTGATGGAAAAGGACAGACCAGATCTAAAAGTTGAAGTTCTAAATTGGAGAAAGGCCAATTTTGACGGTATTAGGCAAGAACTTTTGAAAGCTTATTGGAGGCAGATGTTCGCAGGTAAAGGGACGGCTAGAAAATGGGAAGCCTTCAGAAATGAGATCATGAGAATCCAGAGAAAGCATATTCCTGTCAGGGTGAAAGGGAAGGTTGGCAGACATAGGGAATGCTGGATAACTAAAGAAATTGAGGGTTTGGTTAAGAAAAAGAAGGAAGCATATGTCAGGTATAGACAGAATAGATCGAGTGAATCCTTAGAAGAATATAAAGGAAGTAGGAGTATACTTAACAGGGAAATCAGGAGGGCAAAACAGGGACATGAGATAGCTTTGGCAAATAGAATTAAGGAGAATCCAAAGGGTTTTTACAAATATATCAAGGACAAAAGGGTAACTAGGGAGTGAATAGGGCCCCTTAAAGATCAGCAAGGCGGCCTTTGTGTGAAGCCACAGAAAATGGGGGAGATACTAAATGAATATTTTGCATCAGTATTTATTGTGGAAAGGATATAGAAGATATAGACTGTAGGGAAATAGATGGTGACATCTTGCAAAATGTCCAGATTACAGAGGAGGAAGTGCTGGATGTCTTGAAACGGTTAAAGGTGGATAAATCCCCAGGACCTGATCAGGTGTACCCAAGAACTCTGTAGGAAGCTAGAGAAGTGATTGCTGGGCTTCTTGTTGGGATATTTGTATCATCGATAGTCACAGGTGAGGTGCCGGAAGACTGGACGTTGGCTAACGTGGTGCCACTGTTTAAGAAGGGTGGTAAAGACAAGCCAGGGAACTATAGACCAGTGAGCCTAATCTCAGTGGTGGGCAAGTTGTTGGAGGGAATCCTGAGGGATAGGAAAGGCAAAGACTGATTAGGGATAGTCAACATGGCTTTGTGCATGGGAAATCATATCTGACAAACTTGATTGAGTTTTTTGAAGAGGTAACAAAGAAGATTGATGAGGGCAGAGCAGTAGATATAATCTATATGGATTTCAGTAAGGCGTTCAACAAGATTCCCCATGGGAGACTGATTAGCAAAGTTAGATCTCATGGAACATAGGGAGAACTAGCCATTTGGACACAGAACTGGCTCAAAGGTAGAAGACAGAGGGTGGTGGTGGAGGGTTGTTTTTCAGACTGGAGGCCTGTGACCAGTGGAGTGCCACAAGGATCGGTGCTGGGTCCTCTACTTTTTGTCATTTACATAAATGATTTTGATGCGAGCATAAGAGGTACAGTTAGTAAGTTTGCAGATGACACCAAAATTGGAGGTGTAGTGGACAGCGAAGAGGGTCACCACAGATTACAGGATCTGGACCAGATGGGCCAATGGGCTGAGAAGTGGCAGATGGAGTTTAATTCAAATAAATGTGAGGTGCTGCATTTTGGGAAAGCAAATCTTAGCAGGACTTATACACTTAATGGTAGGGTCCTAAGGAGTGTTGCTGAACAAAGAGACCTTGGAGTGCAGGTTCATAGCTCCTTTAAAGTGGAGTCGCAGGTAGATAGGAAAGTGAAGAAGGCGTTTGGTATGCTTTCTTTCATTGGTCAGAGTATTGAGTACAGAAGTTGGGAGGTCATGTTGCAGCTGTACAGGACATTGGTTAGGCCACTGTTGGAATATTGCGTGCAATTCTGGTCTCCTTCCTATCGGAAAGATGTTGTGAAACTTGAAAGGTTTCAGAAATGATTTACAAAGATGTTGCCACGATTGGAGGATTTGAGCTACAGGGAGAGGCTGAACTGGCTGGGAGTGTTTTCCCTGGATCGTTGGAGGCTGAGGCGTGACCTTATAGAGGTTTACAAAATTATGAGGGGCATGGATTAGATAAATAGGCAAAGTTTTTTCCCTGGGGTTGGGGAGTCCAGAACTAGAGGGCATAGGTTTAGGGTGAGAGGGGAAAGATATAAAAGAGACCTAAGGGCCAACGTTTTCACGCAGAGGGTGGTACGTGTATGGAATGAGCTGCCAGATGATGTGGTGGAGGCTGGTGCAATTGCAACATTTAAGAGGCATTTGGATGGGTATATGAATAGGAAGGGTTTGGAAGGATATGTGCCGGGTGCTGGCAGGTGGGACTAGATTGGGTTGGAATATTTGGTCGGCATGGACAAGTTGGACCGAAGGGTCTGTTTCCATGCTGTACATCTCTATGACAATGACTCTATGACTGGTTTGTTTCCTTCTCTTCACACTTTTACCAGAAGTGGCTTTAGATTGGTGTTGGCAATTCCCTACTTAGCAGCATTGAGAAGCCAATTTGGATTTATGCGGAGGAAATGAACAACACTGTTACATGGCTGTGGAATTATTCTCACAACAACCAAGGCGCTTGTTGTATCTGCAGCTCATTTATTCACTGGCGGGTAGAGGAGCATTGGGGAAAAGCATCTTGAGATGCATCTCACCATTCTGCAATTACTTACCTGTCATCTGCAGATGAATCGACAAGTTAGTGCAGCATGTGAGGAAGTGGCTACTGATCCTACGAGCAATATCTTATGCCATCTTCTACATCTCCTTTCATCTCAGTAGCATTCATAATGGGTCTGCCGATTACCCTTTGCGATTCTGATTAGCCTTGCACATCCTTGGACTACCATATCTCTCTAATTTGACAGTTCCCATGGAGGAAGCTATTGAGCTGTTTTGGGAAGATTCCACCTAATGCCCTGCCATGCATTTGTCAGAGCTCATGAATTAATGGGAAAATTCAGCTTACTGTTTCTATTCAGCAACACTCCTTTTACTCAGTTCAACCTGGCCTGAGCCTCCAAACCATTTTGTTTCTGAGCCAAAGAGGTTGCCTCACCTCTCTTCTTTTCCTCACTATTAACACAGTATATCTTAGTTTCTACTTCTCAGTGAACCATAAATCTAGAAAGAGGGAAGAGACAGATGTGGAGCATATCTAAGGTTACGCCAAAGATATTAAGAATAAGAGTGGAGAGAAGAAGAATGAATTAGAAACAAATTAAAGACATCAAACAAAATTGAAAAGATAGCACAACCAGAAAAAATTACCACAGATACTATCTACTTATTTCACAGTAAGATGCATATGTTGGGTGAGAGATGGATTAGCTTATGTCCCAGCAAAAGAACATGCTACTAAAAGTAATTTTTCAGGCTCACACGTGAAGCATGTCCAGAGTAGATCACACCTTAACATACCTCTCAGAATAGAAGGATAGAAAATTGGCAACCACAAAATTACAAGCTTGTGATCTATATATTTTGAATATCAGTGAGAAAGGTTTTGGAGATTACATGATTGCTACTGCATTAAATGACAAATGAATTTATACATTGCTCATTTTCTTTAGGAATGTAAAAGCTGCAAATCCCTGCCATTGAAGAGAAGACCCTACAAGTAAGCTTTATAACTAAAATAACTGATGAACCACAAACATCTTCGTTGATTTGAAGAACAGTTTTTGCAACAAGTGCAAAGGAACACACAACAAATTTTTTACAATTACAAATCAGTTGATGAAGCATTTAAACTTTTCCTTTGCTATAACAGGCAAAAGAGAGTTCTTTCTATTTTATCAAAATGTCATGATAATATCAACAGTGACCAGTCGCAAGCTATCATTCCATCAGAATGTAGTTTAAACTTCATTTTAACACTGAGAACTGCAGTTTCCACAGCAAAAAAATTAGGTGTATTTTATTGTAATTAAAAGAAAATACAATTAACTGTGGCCAATCTTACAACTTCAGCCCAGAGATTGAGGTGTCCCAAGACACAAATTTATTTTAGCAAGTTTTTTGAATCAGTAGCACTGTAAATAAAAACTTACATTGACTAATTTTTCAAAATATAATGGCACTAAACATTGTGAAAGCTAAAATTCAAGGAGCACTTTCCTTTGACTGACACATTTATTAAAGTTACTTTCTTTTCAGTTGAACTTCAATCTGTTTAAAAATGATAAAGTTCTATTGTAATAATGAATGTAAATTATGTATAATAAAATCATATCTATCAACATTTTGGAATGGAAAACATTTTCAAAGCATCGCTCTCTACTCAACACTTCCTTGGACTGACAGTCAAGGTGAAACTGTCATTTTTAGAGGATGGTCTACTCTTGATAATAGGCATGATTGTAAACAATAATTGTTCAGTAATTCCAATTAGGTGACACAATTAAGACAGGCTTTACCTTCACCCACCCAGCCACAAAAAGATTTGAATCTTCACAGCTACACATTGTGAACTTTTAGAAATACTATCTGATGCAGTTTGCAACTCAAGATTCATTTTCATGGTATAGAAATTAATTTCAGAGATATCCATTATATTTATCATTATGATTTATTGATAATGTACATAAATCACATCTATGCTGTGCTGAATGTGTTCTTAATTTGCATTCAAGCCATAGTTACAATGTTAGTACATCTAACAGTTGATGATTATGATTAAGATTCTAAGTAGCAGCAGATATCATCAAATGGAGCTCACTGACAATATATTTTCTTAATTTGTTCTTTCATGCAATGTGAGTGTCACTAACCCTAATTTCACCTGAGAAGGTGATGGTCAGCTATAGTACCATTAGGAAGGGACTTCTATGATTTTTACCACGAAGAAATGGCAGTATAGTTCCAAATCAGGATGGTGTAGGGCTTGGAGGGGAACTTGCAGTTGGTGGTGTAGTAATGCATCTGTTGCATTTGTCCTTCTAGTTGTGTTATCCAACACATGGACTTTGACTAGTTGATCAGAGTCTCTTGGCAGTTGATTTCACCACTTATCTCGGTTCCCTCACCACGCTCACATTGAATGCAGACTTCATCATTCTGTATTATATTATATTATATTATATTCCCTACAGTGTGGAAACAGGCCCTTTGGCCCAACTAGTCCACATCAACTCTCCGAAGAGTAACCTACCCAGATCCACTCTCTACATTTACCCCGACTAATGCACCTAACACTATGGACAATTGTGGAGTTTGTGGAGTTTGCACATTCATCTGGTTTCTGCACAAAAATGTGCAGGTTATTGCCCATAGCGTTAGGTAAATGTGCTAAATTGCCCATAGCGTTAGGTAAATGTAGGGGAAATGGGTCTGGGTGGGTTGCTTTTCAGAGGGTCCATGTGGACTCATTGGGCCGGAGGGCCTGTTTCCACACTGTAAGGGATCTAATCTGTCGGAGGAAACCCTTGTAGACACGGGGAGAATGTGCAAACTCCACACAGACAGTCGCCCGAGGCTGGAATCAAACCTGGGACCCTGGTGCTGTGAGGTAGCAGCGAGCCACCGTGCCACTCATGTTTCAGTTTGAAATGAGGAGACTATCAATACAGGGTAAAGCACATTTTGTGGTGGCAATGCAAACAAATGAATAAGAAATATAAAATGAACTGAAGTGTGCAGCCAGTATATCATAGTCTTGGAAACAAAGGTGGCTGTTCAGCCTATTGTTTTTGTGCAAACTCCTTGCAAGAGCAGCTCAACTAGTTCTGTTCCTGTGCCCAATCCTTGTAGACTGCAGTTTTTTTACTTCACCTGCTTATCAAATAGGTCTGCGAAGGATGAAGAAAAATTACAGGGATTATTGCACAGCGCTGCTGCAACAACGTCCAATATCGAGCAATGCAAGTTGACCAGGCTTCCTGCAACAAATTGTGACCACAGAAATGACCACTCATGCCTCCATACTTGAAAACAGCCAGCAACATTCTGGATATTCCAGAGATGTTGATCTAGAGATCTACTCACAGCTCTCCTCATCCTCAGATGCTGCCTGACTGGCTATGCTGTACCAACACCACACTTTTTGACTCTGATGTTCAACATCTGCAGTCCTCACTTTCACCTACTCACAGCTGCAGAATGAAGTCACAACTAAAAGGTGGACCATTAATACTGAGTGATAAACCTGGACCATCTACAAAAAACCCAAAAGTGTACAGTTTCCGTGTGGAATGGGAAAGTTAATTTCTGTTCACAACTCTAAAAGGTGAGAGCATTGCCTTATATGTCACCAAAGTATATTAATAAGTAAAAAGGGGAATTTTGAATGATATCACACAAAGGTGCACAGAAAATTCAAAGGTAGTTTTTGATTGAGCAGCATGTTCAGACAAAGAAAGTTGATCAGCTGAAGGCTGTTTTGAAACTCAAGTAATTTCTAGCAGCAAAAGTTAAGACCCGTTTCCGGCAAAACACAAGAAAACATTAATTGATAGTGAAGTACTTAAAGAATCAATGACTGTGGCCACTAACTCTTTATTCAAAAATTTTAAGAACGAAGAATAAATTATAACAGTAAACTGTTGAGAATGCCGCCTGGTGCTTCCACAATTGAAAGATCAGTGGTAACTTTCGATGATGTCTTTCAGCATCTACATTAGAACCTGAAGGATTGTGAATACTTCTGACTGCAGTTCGGTGATTCCAATGACATGACCAATGCAGCTCAGTGATTGTTTTCATGCACATGGTTTTTAAGAATGTAACAGCTAAAGATCATCTTCTAACCTTTTGTCTCTTAAAAAGACAATAAGGAGTGAGCATATCTATAAGAAATTTAAAATATTTGTGCTTGAGAAAACATTCCATTCAAGAAGCTGATTTCCATTACAACCGGTGGTGCACTAGTCATGCTTGGCGCAGGTATGGGCTTTCTTCCCCTCATTTGTCAATTATCACTCTATAACCTACCAACAAGCGTGAGCAAATAAAAAATTATGGATCTTCCTCATGTAATTTAAGTTATTGTTATGATTGTAAATTTGATTTGAGTAAGAGTCCTTCAGCATTACTTGTTTAAATCACTAATCAACAAACTTACTGTCTATCTTGAACTAGAGACAAAAAAAAACTGTGGATGCTGAAATCCAAGGGAGACAACCAGGAGGCTGGAAGTACACATCAAGCCAGGCAGCATCAGGAGGTGGAAAAGTCAATCTTTCAGGTGTAACCCTTCAGAACGGTTACACCAGAAAGATGGACTTCTCCAACTCCTGATGCTGACTGACTTACTGTGTTCTTCTAGCCTCCTGCTTGCCTATCCTGGACTAATCTTCCATACCAATGAGAGGTGGTTAAGTCCAGGAAAGGACTTACAAGGGTTTTTAGATCTAATGCCTGAAATAATCTATTTTCTTAAATCAAGGAAGTATGTAGTTAGCTATCAGATAATGCATCCTTGCTCAACTTTGGGTTCTTTAGAGTCAACATGAAAACTGAAGGAACTGAACTGTGAACTTAGTGCATATAGTCACTTCTGTGATTGGCACTGAAATTGAAAATGGGTCTGTGGTCCTCTAAATTTAAAAAGCAAAATGCTGTGACACTTAGTGAGTCTGGAACAAAATAATCAAAAGAAAATCAAAGTAAAAGAAAAATGGTTCCACCAAGAAAACTTTTGTGTACAGCTGAGGAAGTTGGTGAGGCGATAGCGGTGTTAACTCTCAACTATTAATCCAGAGACCCAGGGAATGTTTTAGACATCCAAGTTTGAATCACGCCATGATAGATGGTACAAATTGTACTTAATAAAAATCTGGAATTAAGAGTCGAGTGATGGCCATTAAACAATTGTCGTGAAAAACCATCTCGTTCACTAATGTTCTTTAGGGAAGAAAAGCTGCTGTCCTTACCTGGTCTGGCCTACACATGAGGCCAGACCCACAGCAATGTGGTTGATTCTCAAACTGCGCTCTGTGCAATGAGGAATGGGCAATAAATGTTTGCCATCTTGCCTGGCCAACACCCACATCCTTTGAATAAATAAAAGCATTTTTAAAAGTTATCAGAGGAGTTCAACAGATGGTTTCAAGAATTAGTGTTGAGGACTCAAGGGGAACTCACTTCCAAAAACTGTGTATCAATTTTACCACCTCTGGCAGCTCCATCCTGTTGGTGGAAGAGGACATACCAGGGAAGGTGATGGTGGAGCTTGAGACACAGGCATACCAAAACAGAAGATTTCAGGCTGCTGCTTCACAGGTTTGTGGCACACCCAATTTCAGTGCAAGCTCCACCATGTAAGCTAGGAAGATGTAAGCAAGGAAGATTTTGCAAGATTGACTGCATCATCATTATTTCCTCTAAACTGATGCCACATTGTATACTTCATTCCTTTTTATTTTTGATTTTTATATTGTGATTTGGTGCAACCTAGTGGATTGCTGAGCCATTTCAGAGAGTACTCAAGAGCCAGACGGTTATGGATCTGGAGTCAAATCTAGACCAGACTCAGTGAATATGGCAGATTTCCTTCACTAATGGACATTAGATGGGCTTCTACAACAACTGATGATAGATGTCATTGTCACCACCACTGAGACTAGCTTTACACTCCACAGTTGGTGGGACATTTTGTACAGGTAGGGCCTGTACAAGCGAGACTGGTTGCACCTGAATTAGTTTGGACCCAATACCCTTACTGGGAAGTTTGCTTGTTCTTTGTGGAGATTTTAAACTGATTTGGCTGGGGAATGACAGAATAGATGTAAAGTTGGGAGCAAGGTCCTGTCAGATGCAGAAGAAATGCTAGGACAGTCCAATAGGCAGAGGAGATAGTGCAGGATAAGACTCAAGGTGTGTCTAGAAAGCTAAATTGTATCTATTTAATGCAAGGAGCTTGACTGATAAGGCAAATCAACTTAGAGCATTGATCAGCACATAGGAATATGAGTCAAGAGGTGTGGTTCTAGAAAAGCCAGCCGGTCAGGCAGGCTCTGAGGAGCAGGAGAGTCGATGGTTCAGGATGAAGAGCTTATGCTTGAAATGTCGACTCTGCTGCTCCTCAGAGGCTGCCTGACCAACTGTGCTTTTCCACATCACACTATTGATTCTGATCTCCAGCATCTGCAGTCCTCACTTTCACATAGGAATATGATATTATTGCAATCAGTGAGACATGGCTGAAGGAAGGACAGGACTGGCAGGCCACCATTCGAGGGTATAGAAGTTTCATGCACAATGGGGGTGGGGAGTAAGAGAGTTGGGGGCATTGCATAATTGATAAAGAAGCCATCAGTACATCAATGAGGGAGGATCTCTTCAAAGGGTTTTCAAATGAGGCCATCTGGGTTGAGTTTAGAAACAAAAAAGGAGGGAATACCTTGCTGAGATTACACTACAAGCCTCCCAACAGTCAGAGGGCAATAGAGGAGCAGATATCACAGTAAGGCAGAGGAGAAACAGGGTTACAGTTATAGGCAACTTCAATTTTTCAAAATTAACTGATACTGTCTTAGTTTGAAAGCATTAGGCGGGATGGAACTTTTAAAGTACATTCAGAAGAGGACTTTCTGCCAGTACATAGATGTTTGTACTAGAGATGGGGCAGAGCTAGATTTAATCTAGCAAGTGGTTCAAGCTTCAATAGGTGAACATTTTTGGATAGTGACCATAACTTTGTAAGTTTCAAAGTCATCATGGAAAGAGATAAGGATAGTGCAGAAATTAGGTGTCCAAATTTGGAGAAGACTGATTTCAATATCATTAGACTGGATCTGGCAAACATAGATTGTGAGTATCTAGTTGCATGTAAATCTATATTTGGAAAGTGTAAGTCTTTTAAAAGTAGTACAGTGAGAATTCAGGACCAGTGTATTTCTCTAAGAATGAAGGACAAGGGCAGCAAGTTTAGGGAATCCTAGATGTCAAGGGATACTGAGGCTGAATAAAAAGAGAGGAAAAAGTGAGGACTGCAGATGCTGGAGATCAGAGCTGAAAATGTGTTGCTGGAAAAGCGCAGCAGGTCAGGCAGCATCCAAAGAGCAGGAGAATCGACGTTTCGGGCATGAGGCCTTCTTCAGGAAGGGCTCATGCCTGAAACGTTGATTCTCCTGCTCTTTGGATGCTGCCTGACCTGCTGTGCTTTTCCAGCAACACATTTTCAGCTAAAAAGAGAGGAAGCATATGTCAGATCCAGCACATTAAAAACTATAGGCCCTTCAAAACTATAGAGAGTGTAGGAGGTTGACTAAAAAGGCATTAGGAGGCAAATTGGGGGGGGGCATAAAAAATCTTTGAGAGATGGGATCAAGAAAAACTCCAAGGATTGTTTCTAAGTACTTGAAGAGTAAGAGGTTTACCAGAGAAATAGTGGACATATTAGAGACCAAATGAGGAAGCTGTGCATGGAACTGGTGGATGTGGGTGGGGTCTTAAAGAAATATTTCTCATCTGTATTCACAGATGAAAAAGATATGAAAGACAAGAAATTATTTAAAATGGTGAGGTTCTAGAACACCTTAAAATAATAGGGAGGAGCTAACAGATGTTTTGGCTGGCATCCAGGTGCATACAAAGTTCCAGGCCTGATGAGATTTATCCCAGGTTGCTATAGGAGGCAAGAGAGAAGATTGTTGGGGCCTTGGTGGAGATACTTAATACTTCACTGTCCATAGCTGAAATGCCAGATGACTGGAGGACAGTTACTGTCGTTCTTTTGTTCAACAAGTGCAAAAGGGCAGATAATTACAGATCAATTGGTCTGATATTAGCAGTAGGGGAATTATGAAAAAATTCTGAAGAACAGGATTAATCAACACTTGGAAAGGCAGGGATTTATCGGGGATAGTCAGTACAGATTTGTTAAAAACTCTCATCTCTGTCTTAAACGGGAAACCCCTTATTTTAAAACTGTATCCCCAGTTCTAGTCTCTCCCAAAAAAAGAAACCATTGATTCAGCATAGATCCTAGTGGTGCTGGAAAAGCACAGCAGGTCAGGCAGCATCCGAGAAGCAGGAAAATTGACGTTTCGGGCAAAAGACCTTCACCAGAATGTAAATCCAAAACAAAAATAGTATTTGCTGGAAAAGCTCAGCAGGTCTGGCAGCATCTGTGAAATCAAAGTTAACGTTTCGGGTCTAGTGACCCTTTCTCAAATCTGATGGTAGCGAGGAAAATGTTGGTTTATGTGCAGAAGATAGGAAGGGGAGAGGGGGCAAGGACTGGTAGGGTGAATAACTGTTAATAAAGACTTTTAGCGGCTAATAATAAGTAGTGTGGAACGGCAGACTATGTGATAACAAGGCATAGTGTGTGTGGTAGGGGGCTAGGACATGGGGGAGTTCAGACCCTAAACGTATTGAACTCAGTATTAAGTCTGGAGGGTCTCCAATTGGAAAATGAGGATTTGTTCTTCCAGCTTGCGCTCAGCTTCGCTGGAATGCTTTCACCTGCCACTTTAACACACCATCCCATTTCCTGGCCAACATCTCTGTCTCAGGTATGCTGCAGTGTTTTGATCTGTCAGTACTCCTCGAAGTTGAACCCTCTTGGAGGAAGCATTTAAGGTAAAAAGGGCTCAGAATTTAGTTTGGGTGGGGGACTTTAATGTCCATCACCAAGGTTGGCTCAACAATATCAATGCTGACTATAATGGTTGAGTCCCAAAGGACAATAGTTGCTAGACTGAGTCTGCCAGACTGAATCTGTGGCTTGGAAGGAGCCAATACAGGAAAAAGCATATTTCACCTCAGCTTTATCAATTTGCCTGCTGCAGATGCATCTGTGCATGACAGTAACGGTAAGAATGACCATTGCATGGTCCTTATGGAGATGATGTCCCATCTTCACTTTGAGGACAATGTATGGCATGATGATGCATGAATTAGGATAAATGTTCAACAGCTGCGCATGGATCATGGAGATCTGCAAAGCAGTAAAGCAACTGTTAGGAAAAGCTGGACATGGTTAAGCTGTTCTACAACCAGGCATTCCTGATGAAGAGCTTATGCCCAAAACGTCAATTCTCCTGCTCCTCGGATGCTGCCTGACCTGTTGTGCTTTTCCAGCACCACACTTTTGACTCTGATCTCCAGGAGCTGCAGTCCTCATTTTCTCCACAATTCTGGGGGAGCCCACCACATCACTGCAGACAATAAGGTTGAAATATTTGCAACAATGTTCAGCCACCAGTCTGGATAGATAACATCTCAGCCTTCACCAGAGGTTCCCAGAATCAGAGATCCCAGTTTTTAGCCAATTCATTTCATTCCATGTAATATCAAAATATGTTTAAAGGCATTGGATACTGCAAAGGGTATGGCCCTGATAAAATTTCAGTAATAGCACTGTTCTTCAGAATTTGCTGCAATGTCACCCAAGATGTAATAGTATAATGTCAATACAAGCATCTACCCAGTTATCTGGAAAATTGCCTATTCATGCCTTGTGCAGAAAAAAAAACAAGACAGATCTGCCTGGTCAATTGTTACACATACATAGCACAAAGAAAGATAGCTGTGGTTGTTGGAGGTCAGTCATCCCAGCTTCAGGATGTCTCTGCAGAAAATCCAAATTGTTTCTTAAATGATCTTCCCTCTATTATAAGGCTGGAAATGGAGTGTTCACTGATCGTTGCACAAGGTTCAGCACCATCCTCTGACTCTTCAGATGTTGAAGCAGTTTTTGTCCAAATGCAGTAACTCCTGGACAATATCCAGGCTTGGTCTGACAGGTAACATTAAATCCACACAAATACCAGGTAATGACTGTCTCAAATAAGAGAAAATCTAACTATCATCCTTTGATATTCAATGGCATTTCCATCACTGAATTTGTTATTATTGATTAAACAATGAACTGGAGTAGCAAATAAATATGGTAATTACAAGACCAAGCAAGAAGCTAGAAATCCTGCAATGAGTAGTCAACCTCCTGACTCCCCTTGAACAGCACCTTCCAATCAGCATTCCCTTTAATTTTCTTTCTAGCTGCACAGTCCAGTAAAGTATGTGCAGAGCAGTGACCTGCAGAACCAAAGTCAATGCCACCATCAGTGTGCTGACATTGATTGCCATGCACAGAATCTTGGAGCAGCTGGATGCATTTACAGCTTAGAGGGAACATTGATTCCAACCCATCTACAAGGAAAACGGCAGCACATTCATTGGAACACCATGAACTGCAAGTTAGCCCTCACCTGTCCCAAACACACTTGTCATTCAGTAGAAAGTGAGGACAGCAGATGCTAGAGATCAGAGTTGAAAAGTGTGGTGCTGGAAAAGCACAGCAGGTCAGGCCACACCCCAGCATCAGGAGAATTTCAACATTTCAGGCATAAGCCCTTCATCAAACTTGGAAAAATATCACCATTACCTCATTACTGGGTCATTACGACATTACTGGATCAATATCCTGGAAATCCCTATCCAGCACCTACACCAAATGGACCCTAACCACCCAAATCTTTTCAGAAAAGCTGCCAAGGAGTCCACATTATTGCCTGTGAAACAATGCATCGTGAAAGCCATTTAACTAATCTGACCAGTTTTATTTTTTATTTTATCCCTTAACTGTGTTGTGTGTTTGTCTTTTGTGTGAATGAGGTATGAAAACAAATGTTTTGGGTTTAAACAATAGATTTTTAAGATGCAAAACCCATTCTCTAGAAATTAATTGTTGTAAAGATTGTGACTGGTTATTCAAAGCCCGATCAGGAACTATTTAGAGGTCTTCAATGGATTAATGTTACTTGTTGAAAATACAGACGTAACAGACTGATTTCGTTTGGCTGTCGTCTCCAACCATAACAGAACTTGATGAACAACAAAATTGGATTCTAAAAAAGGATGACAAGAGGAAGATAACAATTTCTGAAATGTGCATTTCGAGTCACAGAGTCATAGATTAGGATTTCAAGACTTGGAGTCATATTTTAAGATGAGAGGTGAAAGATTTAAAAGGACATGAGGGCAGTGTTTTCATACAGAGAGTGATTTGTGTGTGGAATGAACTTTCAGAGGGCGTTGCAGGTGTGGACACAGTTATAATGCTTAAAAACATTTGGACAAGTACAAGAATAAGAAAGATTTCAAGAAATATGGGCCAGGCACAGGCAGGTGGGACTAGAACAGTTTGGGATTATGGCTGGCATGGACTGGGTGAACCAAAGGATTTGTTTCTGTGCTGTATGATTATATCCATTCAGATGCCTTTTAAATGTTGTATTTGTACCCCGTCCACCACTTCTTCTGGTAGATTGTTCCGTACACACATCACCCTCTGTTTGAAAATGTTACCCTTCAGGTCCTTTTTAAATTTCTCCCCTCTCACCATAAACCTATGCCCTCTAGTTTTGGACTGCCCAATCTTTGGAAAAAGACCCTATCCATGCCCTTCATGATTTTATAAAAGGTCACTGCTCAGCCTCTGACATATCAGGAGAAAAAAGCCCATCCTATTCCATCAGTACTTTCACAGGAAATTGAAAGATGGAATTAAGTGTAGCCTTGCCAGAGTTATTCTGGCAAGAATAGGTCTTTTAAAAGATCTCTTTTTTGGCAAATTTAATCATATCATATAATCTTATGCTTCAATTTCATTTTTCTTCAGAATCATTTGTGATCACTTCACAATTTTATTATTTTGGTTTGATTACCTTTCTTGGGAACTTAATTCCACATAACTGAAAATTGTCATACAGTCATAGATCATAGAGAAGTACAGCTCAGAAACAGACCCTCCAGTCCTATCATCTATGCCGACCAGATATCCAAACCCAATCTAGTCCCACCTGCAGGCACCTGGCCCATATCTCTCCAAACCCTTCCTATCCAGATATCCATCCAGATGCCTTTTAAATGTTGCAATTGTACTAGCTTCCACCACTTTCTCTGGCAGGTCATTCCATTCATGTACCACCCTCTGCGTGAAAACATTGCCCCTTAGGTCTCTTTTATATCTTTCCCCTCTCACCCTAGACCTATGCCGTCTCGTTCTGGACTCCCACACCATACCCCTCACAATTTTATAAACCTCTATAAGGTCACTCCTCAGCCTCTGATGCTCCAGAGAAAATAGCCCTAGCCTATTCAGCTTTTCCCTATAGCTCAAAACCTCCAACTCTGGCAACATCCTTGTAAATCTTTTCTGAACCATTTCAAGTTTCACAACATCTTTCTGATAGGAAGGAGACTAGAATTGCATGCAATATTCTAACAATGGTCTAACCAATATTCTGTACAGCCACAACATGACCTCCCAACTCCTGTACTCAATACTCTGACCAATAAAGGAAAGCATACCAAACGCCTTCTTCACTATCATATCTACCTGCGACTCCGACTTCAAAGAGCTATGAACCTGCACTCCAAGGTCTCTTAGTTCAGCAACACTTTCTAGGACCTTACCATTAAGTGTATAAGTCCTGCTAAGAATTGCATTCCCAAAATGCAGCTCTTCACATTTATCAAAATTAAACTCCATCTGCCACTTCTCAACCCATTGCCCATCTGATCAAGATCCCCTGTAACCTGAGGTAACCTCATGCCACCTGCCAGCATCTGGCCCATATCACTCTAAACCCTTCCTATTCATTTACTCATCCAGATGCCTTTTAAGTGTTGCAATTGTACTAGCCTCCACAACTTCTTCTGGCAATTTTGGTGTCATCTGCAAACTTACTAACTATACCTCTTATGCCCACATCCAAATCATTTATCTAAATGGTGAAAAGTTGTCGATAAACTACTGCGTCCAACATTTTATGGAGAATATTTACATATGCCAGAAACTATAGCTACAATTTGAGGTAAATTTTTGTTTTACTTTAAACAGTTTGATTTCTTTATATGACTATTAGATCGAATAGAGATTAGATCAAATCCTCAAGACAAACTTTCCAAATCCAACATTACATTCAGATTACCAAAATTGAAAATAAAGTCAGACTATGAAATGCTACTCCATAAATAATAGCTAAGGTAGATGTCTTAAAGGGGCTAATTGCAAACATTTATATTTGTTATTTTAATAGCCTGGACCTTTTCTGTGCAGTTAACCCTCAGGGATTATATGTACACTTCCAACAGTTAGATTGTTTATTATCTGTGGTAGAAAAGACAAACTTTTAATTTAAACATCACACAAGAATCAGCTTGCGAATTCTTCCTCCTCCCATCCCAAGGTGTTTATAACACAGGAGAAAGTGAGGACTGCAGATGCTGGAGATCAGAGCTGCAAATGTGTTGCTGGAAAAGCGCAGCAGGTCAGGCAGCATCCAAGGAGCAGGAGAATCGACGTTTCGGGCATGAGCCCTTCTTCAGGAATTCCAACTTAGCTCAGTCAGCTGGATTGGTGGTTTGCAGTGCTATATAACACCAATAGTGTAGGTTCAATTCCCATCACCGGTTTGAGGTTACCATGAAGGACTGCTTCTCATACATCTTCCCTTGCCTGAGGTCTGGTGGCCTTCACCAACACTTGCTTTTCTCGAGAGCAGCCCCTATGGTCTGATAAGGTTATGGTGACACAACCAACAGACTCCTAACGGCCAATTCCCAAAAAAACTGCTGAGTTAATTGAAATTATGTAGACATTTGAGAGCAAATTTTCTTTTGGATGCATTCAAATAATTCTTGAGGGGTGATATTAGATATTACAGAAAGCATCCTTGGTGTTAATAAAATACATTTTAACAAATTAGTTTCTTTGCAGTAAGATTCAAACCACACAATGAACCAAATTTAACACAGGATTGGGCATTATGGAGAAAGGATTCTTCAGATAAATAACTGCTTCACAATAAGACAAGGACTCTGCAGCACAGCAATGTTAACATACTTTATTCTATTGAAAATATATCAGGTGATGTGGTTCCAAGGCAAGGAGTTAATAATGAATTATACAAATTTGAAAATTTAAAAGCCTTTGGTAATTACCTCAATGTCAAAACAAATAAGATTTTGGAAAGAGGCAGGTTTAATAGAGTTAGTGGAAGATTTTATTAATTTATGCAAATGAGTTGAGGACTATACCTATGGATTAAAATAAATTGGATTCCCTACAGTATGGAAACAGAGGTTGATAAACCTTATAGAGGTTTCATATCCATAAGAGCCATGGATAGAGCAATTATAGAACATAGAACATTACAATGCAGTACAGGCCCTTCAGTCCTCAATGTTGCGCCGCCCTACCATACTAATCTGAAGCCCATCCCACCTACACTATTCCATGTACGTCCATATGCCTGTCCAGTGATGACTTAAATGCACTTAAACTTGGCAAATCTACTACCGTTACAGGCAAAGCATTCCATACCCTGACTACTCTCTGAGTAAAGAAACTACCTCTGACATCTGTCTTATACCTATCTCCCCTCACTTTAAAGTTGTGTCCCCTCATGTTTGCCGTTTCCATGCTTGGAAAAAGGCTCTCCCTGTCCACCCTATCTAACCCTCTGATTATTTTGTATGTCTCCATTAAGTCACCTCTCAACCTTCTTCTCTCTAATAACGGGAACAGCCTCGATGTCCTCAGCCTTTCCTCGTAAGACATACCAGGCAACATTCTAGCAAATATCCTCTGCATCTTTTCCAAAGCTTCCACATCCTTCTTATAATGCGGTGACCAGAACTGTACACAATACTCCAAAGTGTGGCCGTACCAGAGCTTTGTACAGCTGCAGCATAACCTCCTGGTTCCGGAACTCAATCCCTCGATTAATAAAGGCCAAAACACTTATGCCTTCTTAACAACCCTGTCAATCTGGGTGGCAATTTTCTGGGATCTGTGTACATGGATACCGAGATCTCTCTGCTCATCTGCACTCTCAAGAATCTTACCATTAGCCCAGTACTTTGCATTCCGATTACTCCATCCAAAGTGTATCACCTCACACTTGTCCACATTAAACTCCATTTGCCATCTCTCAGCCCAGCTCTGCATCCTATGTCTCTCTGCAACCTACTACATCCTTCATCACTATCCACAACTCCACCGACCTTAGTGTCGTCTGCAAATTTACTAAACCATCCTTCTAAGCCCTCATCCAGGTCATTTATAAAAATGACGAACACCCAACACCGACCCTTGTGGTATGCTGCTAGTAACTGGATACCAAGATGAACATGTTCCATCAACTATAACCCTCTGTTTTCTTTCAGCAAGCCAATTACTTATTCAAACTGCTATGTCTCCCACAATCCTATTCCTCCGCACTTTGTACAATAGTCTACCGTGGGGAACCTTATCGAAGGCCCTGCTGAAATCCATATACACCACATCAACCGGTTTACTCTCATCTACCTGTTTGGTCATTTTGTCAAAAAAGTCAATAAGACAAGGTCTTTTCCCTGAGTGGGTGAGTCCAGAACTAGAGGGTATGGAAAATAAAGAGCATGAAAGTGTGGGAAGGGTTAAAGCGTGAAGACCACTGGCAATTTGTGATCTGTGAAAGGCATAATGGAAAAAGAATTGTAGAACATTCTTACACCAATTAGCAGGGTAAGGTTAAGGCTGACAGGTCACTATGGCGTGATGAGATAACACAAGTAATAAAGCAAGTTTCTCTGTTAAGTGTTATTATGACAGGATTGGGTCCATAAGTACTTGGGACATGACATTAAAATATCTAATTAATAGTTAGTAGAGTCAGCTTGAGACAAGAGACTATTGTAATAGATGGAATAGTTAAATATCTATCATGATAGGTTAGTCTGCAATGGAAGATCACTGTAGCAGAAGTGATAATAAATATCTAATCATGACATTAGGAAAATATTAAGTAGAGTCTGGAATGTAAGACCATTGTAGCAGAGCTAGCAATAAATATCTAACTGTGACATTAGAATAACAGTAAGTAGAATGTATAACTAAAGAGATAATGGGAACTAACATCACTGGTTTATTGTGTAGTTAGAGTGAGGTACTTTGATTAATATAGTTGGACATGATATTAGTTTGATAAGCTAACAGAAACATGATAAAAAAAATATAAAAATCCACGGACCCTAAGGTTCGTGGACATTCAAGAATCTGCTTTCTCAGTGTCATGGTTTTTTTGTTTGCAAATAAAATACCTACTTCTTGAAGAACTCTCTGCGTCTCCTAGTGGTTCTCTGTATTTTCTCCACAACAAATTTGGCGCTGCAAGCAGGGTCATGCAAAGACCCACTTGGACAGAGGGCGGCAGTAACAGGGCGCTTCTTGGTCCCCCGGGGGCGCTCCTGAGACTGACAGAATAAGGGTACCCAACGAAAAAAGTTAGCATTTTTGCTGTGCATTCGGACTATATTCTGTGGGCTTCGAGTGGTCCTTGGGGACTCAGAGGTACGGGAACCTACCGGAGGATCTCTCCGATCCAAGTTCCAAAGGCGAGGGGTAAATTGCTGCTGAAGAAGACGTGGAGAATTGGTCAAGAAAACTGCGCAGTGGGGTAAGGGGTGAATAAGAATAGAAAGTAGCAATTGTTGAGTAAAAATTCCACATGGTGTATATAAGACCCTATAGATAGATAAGGCAGAAATATAAGACACTATAAATAGATAGGGCAGAAATGGAAGACCCTATAGATAGATAGGGCAGAATAAAGAAGGTGAAATTGTTTTATAAGACCCTATAGATAGATATGGCAGAATAAAGGGCAGCATGGTGGCTCAGTGGTTAGCACTGCTATCTCATAGTACCAGGGTCTCAGGTTCAATTCCAGCTCTCAGTTGACTGTCTGTGTGGATTTGCTCTGGTTTCCTCCCACATTCCAAAAGTTTGCAGGCCGGGTGAATTGGCCATGCTAAATTGCCCCTAGTGTAAGATGCATTAGTCAGGGGGTGGGTTACTCTTTGGTGGGTTGGTTTGGGCTGAAGGGCCTGTTTCCACACTGCAGGGAATCTAAAATAAGAGGGAATTGCTGATGGATCTATTTAGAAAGCTGGCAGATTGGTAGTGGATGATTAAAAGTAAAATAACAGAGAATAGTCATAGTGTTAATAGACTGTTAAATGCTTTAGATAAGACCTATAGGATAATTAGACTTTTGGAAATGAACAAAGGGTCTGTTTAAGTAAGACTCTGGCTGACAGCGATTGATTTACAGCCGAGTTCATGTGTGTGTGTGTGTGTGTGTCAGAGAGAGAGCTGAAAATGTGTTGCTGGTTAAAGCACAGCAGGCCAGGCAGCATCTCAGGAATAGGGAATTCGACGTTTCGAGCATAAGCCCTTCAGGGCTTATGCTCGAAACGTCGAATTCCCTATTCCTGAGATGCTGCCTGGCCTGCTGTGCTTTGACCAGCAACACATTTTCAGCTGTGATCTCCAGCATCTGCAGACCTCATTTTTTACTGTCAGAGAGAGAGAGTTTATAGTTTAATCATTGTGATCTGATTTGTATGCATAATTGTTTGTTGGTGACTAAATATTTGTTTGTTTGTTTCCCTGGAGCTCACGATCCCGGGGTATTTTGATTTTATTTTGCACTGTAAGAATTTAAGACAGTTTTTTTTGAGAGAAATTTCTCAAGAAACCATTAGTGATTGATGCATTTTGAAGGTGCAGTGTTAGATTGGTTTAGGTTGAATGAATGAGAATAGGTTGTTTGTATTAACTAGCTGCAATTGAGGACATTTAGAAATTGATAGATTGGTAAGGGGCAATTGCAAGTTATAAAGTTAGGAATTGTTTATACTATTGAACAAAACACTACCAGACTTGAATGGTTTGAGGAAGTGATTTATGAGAGCAAAGATAATACATTAGTTGGACTGAAATATATCGTAGGCTGGATAAAGGGATTGCAGTTGAGATACTGAGTAAGAAATTTTCAGTGGCAAGAAATTATATTGTAAAAATTTCTGAGAAATGGGAAAAAAGAACTGAGGATTTATTGACTAAATGGCTAGAAAAAGGTACTTTTGATACACATATGTGCAATGAGATGGAAGGATTAATTAAGAACTATGAGCTGAAAGATAAATCTAAAAATAAAAACCAAAAGAGGGATCAGGAGATGGAAATACTGACACTTTTCAGGAAAGAGGGTGAGGAACTGAAGGTAGCTTGTTAGGCACCTGTGGTGACTGGGAAAGCTGCAAAAGAACAAGCTGAGCAGGTATGGGAAACAGAAAAGCAGGAATCAGACCCCCCTCTATACTGTTAGGTAGGATTAACACTCAGGCAAATGTAACACTAAAATGTTAGATAGAAATAGCTCTCAGGCTGAGGTGGCCAGGGGGCCCCAGAGGGGGAAACAGACACGAGGTCTGAGGGAGATAACTGAACCAGTGGAAAAGTACTGAAAGAGCAGTAAAACTTGGAAAAACAGAACAAAGGGGGCCATCTGGTACATAACAAGTTGAGCTAACTGATAGCCAAATAAGGCATGGTCAAACACTGATAAGAGACTGGGGCCAATGACAAACTGTAGAACCGACCATTACCAAATAAGGGAACGGTGCAGGAATAAGGGGGGTATAAGAATAAACAACTTAGAACAAAGGGGTCAGAACGCCTTCTCCAGCCAGACAGATGTCTTGCTGTAAACCGATTCTCTCTCGAATAAAGCAGTCTGTTTCTTAGAATCTGACCCGGTGTCTCATTCCTCCGAAACGAACACGGGGACGGTAGAACCGTCTTAACAATACCCAGATGTGGATGAGTTGAATAGACCTCCTCCCAACTCGAAGAGGCATTGAAACAGTGCCCAGTAATAAAGGGAACAGTAGAAATAGATGAACAGTTAGAATGGGATGGGAGTGCAGAAGACAAAAATGAACTGAGGGAAAGAAGAGAAAGTGAGAAAAGGGACAGGCAGGAGCCAATAGAAGCTATATGATGAGAGCAAGAAAAGCTGAAACATGAGATTAGTGTGCTGCGTGGGCTAAGGGAGCAAAAAGCAATTGAGGAATACTCATTGCGATACGAAAGGAGGGCTGAAGAGAAAAGCTGTGAAAGTGACGCAAAACAAGCAGAAAGGGATGATGAGAGACAAGGAAAGAAAAATGGCCCAGTACCTAAAGAATGGGAGGAATTAGAAATAGCATCGGACTCAGAGCCTGAGGGGGATTTATTGAGAAGTCATGTCAGTAAAGGGAAAACGGGCCAACAGGGAAGGATGCTACCGCTCCTTATGAAGGAGGGGAAAAACCCACAATACATTCCTTGGGGAACTCAGGATCTGGAAGGGCTGAAGAATGCACTGCTCAGTTTACATGAGGGAGTGGGAAAGTGGATCAGGGCTTTTGAAGATGAAACCACAGGGCGATTGCTGGCTATAGGAGACTTGAAGGCGCTGCTGGTGAGGTTGGTAGGGCTCCCGAGGTTAAAGGAAATAATGGTCCGAACCCGTTTGAAAAATGCAGCAGACAATCCAATGATTGATGGGGTCAGGTTTGATTGAGTGAGACAAAATGTATGGCAGACCTTAAGAGATTGTTATCCACCCAAAATGGACCCCCAGGCTCTGAGAGGGGATCCACTGGGAGAAAGTGAAAACCCGGCTGCCTACTTGGAGAAACAGTTAAAGAAGTGGAGGCTGGAAACAGAGCAAGACATAGAGATGAATCAGTTGCTGACCACAATGTTCTGAAATTCCATCATTGAGGCAATGCCCTCCCAAGTCAGGTCAAGGCTGGAGGAGCTGGTGGGTCTGACATCATCAATGAGCCACCAGGAATTTAGAGATCTTGTAGCTCATGCAGTTGAAAGGTTTTGAAAAGACGAAGAGAAACTGTCTGAACATCATGAGGAGGTGCAAAGGAAGCTGGTGCAAATGCAGCTCAAAGAGTTTAGAAAGAAAGAAAGAGAAAAGGCTAAAAAGGTGTTACCAGTAAGAACCGACACAGTAATCAACACTGGCGTGAACCAAGAGCCGGTGCAAGGGGAGGTCCTATCAGCTAGCCAGACAGGGGCCAGAAAGACCCATTCCAGCAATGGTTGTCTTTAGAGAAGCTTTCCTGCAGGTGACATATCCGGGGCAGGGCAGATTTAAACAACAACCTAAACAGACTGAGTGCCCAAGGACAGGGACGTAGGAAAGGGGGACTAAGGTACATGATAAATAATCAGGCTTAAGGGGGGGGCCAGAAATGATGTGCTGGGGATGCCATCAACCAGGCCACTTTAGGAAGATTTGCTCTTATTGGACTGGGCCTCTCTGCCCTACAGCGGGCCGAGACGGCGAGAATCCCCAGTGATCACTTCCCAGACACCTACAGGCCCAGCAGGACCTGTTAACCCGTATGGGATGTGTTAGGGATGCTCTGAGAACCTGGGTGGGAAAGGGCACTACCCTGTAGTAGCATGGGAGGCTGATCAAGAACCAGTAATACAAGTTAATACAGAAGGGCGGAGGACACCAGTGATGATATATACTGAAGCTACATACACTTGTGTACAGCTGCGGTATGTCTCTCACCTTCCCATGTCAAGTAAATGTGTTAAAACTGTAGGATTCTCAAGGAAATCACAGTTAACCCAATTTACAGCTCCAGTAAGATTAGAAATGGAAGGTAGGGAGATAGTTCTGCCAATATTAGTGTCTAAAGAGACGCCAATTAATTTGTTAGGTAGGGATGCTTTACTACAGTTAGAGGTAAGATTGGAGTGCACAAGCAGGGCTTGGTCATAGAAAAGGCCAATACACAATTAGTGATGCAAGAAGTTAACGATGTTAATGTTTATGGGATAGGGGATAGAGCAAGTGATATTCAGGACATTTAGGGGTATGGGAAGCAGAAGTGTTGACGATGTTGACTAAAGCAAGACCACCTAAGCCTGAGCTGCACTGTACAGTGATATTCGATGAGTCTCAGGATGAGGTGTTAGAGATGCAGTGGCAACAGGAAGTCCTTGCTCCGTAACATTTGAGAAGTGAAGCATTAGGGGAGCAGGGAGTGATCCTGCAAATAGAGAGAAATGCATTCCTGGAAAAGTGGCATAGTGTATCAGGTACTGCACCACATCTAACCTTACTGGTAAATAAGGGATATCGATCTAAAGACTTAGGACCTATGGCCAGGCATGTAGAAACAGTCAGGGAATGGCATATGCTCACGACAGGGGTTTGGGAATCCAAGGATGGCAGCTATATTAAAATCCTAGCAGGGAATCCGAATGAAGTCAAGGTAACACCCCAGCTGAACATGCCAGTGACAGTGGAGGAAGGTGGTCAATATGGTAATGGACAATTAGATGCATTATTAGCCACTTTGTGGTCACAGCATGATACAGATCTGGGGAGAGTGAAATCAGCTAACCCAATGGAAATAAGGTTGAAACCAGGAGCTGGGACAGGAGTGAAATTTCTGACAAATGAAGTTCTCCTAAGGTTTGGTATACCGTTGGAAATTAGTTCAGACAATGGGTTTGCCTTCATTCAGAAAGTAGTTAAGTTGGTGCTGCAGTTTTTGAGAATCAAACCGAGGTTTGGGTGCGGGATTAATGGGACATTGAAAGCCAAATTAAACAAGATCTGCACAAGCACCAACCTTAATTGGGTTGATGCACTGCCACTGGCGTTAATGAGTTATCGCATGCAGACAATCGCATGACCAACCTAACACCGCACGAGATGCTCACAGATAGACCTATTCCAGTGCCCAGGTGGAGAGGCCCATACGAAGGTCCTAGCTTGGAGTGGTTAAGCTTAGAACTTAAGCAATATATGCAGCAACTAACTATGATACATGAGACTATCCACTGCAGGAAACACAAAGGGAACTGACACCTGTCAACGAGGAAGGACGTATTAAACCTGGGGATTGGGTGTACGTACGGGTTTTTCGAAGATGCTGGAATGAGCCGAGGAGAGAGGGACCTTTCGTAGTGACTAAGGCATCACCTACTGCCATCCAAGTGGAAGGACAACACATATGGTACCACCTTAATCACTGTACTAAAGCTCTCCCACTAGCACAAACTAACTCTAACACTGAGGTAAGTGGAGCTGAGGCCGAGGAACTTGGACACGGGCAGGGCATACAGGGGGCTAGTACCCCTTAGCAGGGTTCCGAACAAGGTACAGGTGAAGTTCTTGAGGTACTGATCATTTAGAAATGATTGTGATGGAGATGTGGAGCATAGTTCTCCTGGCAGCAGGGATGGGGAAGACATGGGGGATGCCCCTGATACCCCCCTCTGTGATGCCAGGCCTGCATTCTCAGACTTGGAGACCATTAAGTTGGCAGACCTGGACTGCTGGGAGCCCTTCCTGATGAAGGACTTTTGCCCGAAATGTCGATTTCGCTGCTTGTTGGATGCTGCCTGAACTGCTGTGCTCTTTCAGCACCACTGATCCAGAATCTGGTTTCCAGCATCTGCAGTCATTGTTTTTACCTTGCTGGGAGGCAAAGGTTTTTTTTAAGATTAGATTCCCTACAGTGTAGAAACAGGCCCTTCAGCCCAACAAGCCCACACCGACCGTCCAAAGAGCAACCACCCAGAACCATTTCCCTCTAACTAATGCACCTAACACTATGGGCAATTTAGCATGGCCAATTCACCTAACCTGCACGTCTTTGGATTATGGGAGGAAACCCACATTCTCCCAAGGCTGGAATTGAACCTGGGACCCTGGTGCTGTGAGGCAGCAGTGCTAACCACTGAGCCAACGTGCTGCCCAAAGTATATTAGAAGTTCAGACCTCGCTGCCCTAACATGGGTATGCGCCCGTGACAATCACTGTTATCAATGGGCAAACTACACGGCCGTAATGATGGCTACACAGGACTGTTTCTTGTGTACAAAGGCGACCCCCTTATACTATGTTGTCCCTATGCCTTATAACTCAACCGCCTGTACTCAATGGCGTTTGCAGCACACTAGCCGACCTGTTAACCCAGATGATTCACCAACTTACAGGCAATCCCATTGCCCCTTTTGGTGCCTCCTACTTCAGGGCTCTATGTTCTATCAGCAGGATGATGTGGGCAGGCAGCAACTCCAACGGTGTATAGTACCCCATGGTCCACGGGGTAAGACTAATTACACGTTCCCTGTGGTTGCTTTCAGGATACGGGAAGGGTTGAGTTTTGAATGCTTTAAGCGAAACGGCTCCACACCAGTAGGCTATTTTAAGGGTCTTTGCGGGAATACGATTGAACTAGAGGTGGACACCACATTTGGGGCTGTTTTAAATTCTCAACGCATCAAACTGGCAGATATTTGGTGGCTGTGTGGTAAGAAAGGAGGGTTGCGCCCGATGCTGCCCGCTGACTGAAGTGGCAGCTGTGCCCATGTAATGCTCCTACACATAGTAGTTATATCGCCACACGCGCAGTTTGATGCGATGTCAGTCAGTTTTGTGTCGAACTAAGCGATGGTACATCCCTGATCTGACGATTCGGATTGATAGCATAGGACAGCCAAGAGGTATTCCTAATGAGTTTAAGGCCCGCAATGAGATTGCCGCAGGCTGGGAGGCTATCATCCCAGTGATAGGAGTTAGCAAGAATGCTGAGTGGATTAATTACATTTATTACAACCAGCAGAGATTTATCAATTATACTGACGATGCCCTTGTGGCCTTGGGAGAACAATTGGATGCTACTACCAAAATGATATGGCAAAACAGACAGGCCTTAGATTGGATACTGGCAGATAAAGGTGGAGTTTGTGTGATGTTTGGGGAACATTGCTGTACCTTTATACCTAACAACACAAGCCCTGGGGGATCTTTTAACTAAAGCAATGGAAAAACTAAAGAATCTAAGATGGGAGCTAAAAGACAATGCAGGGTTTGGTCATCAGGCTTTTGATTGGCTGAATAATATATTAGGGTCTTGGGGAGCATGGTTTGTCAAGATTGGTCTTATTGTAGGTGCAGTTTTGCTTGTTGTTGCCGCCTTCGTCTTTTGTTGTGCTTTACCTTTTATTAAGTCCTTTTTAGTTTGCGTTACTACACGGCAACTTGTGGTCATTTCAGCTACCCAGAAAGTGCTTGCTCCTTGGATGGAACCCCAACGCTCTACTATTATGATATGACAACCGCCACGATGCAAGGAATATGTCCACGTGGAGACGTTGATGATACTTTTGAAGAACGTCCGGGTCCTAGATTGTGAGGGATCTTGAGTCTTTTTTCCAGTTCTGGTTATTGGAGGACAGGTTTTTGACCCAAGGGACCAAGGAATGGAGGAAGAACCCTTTAAGGCTCAGATTCCGAAAATTATTTAGGTCTCAAAGTGGGGAATATGGAAAATAAAGAGCATGAAAACATGGGAAGGGTTAAAGCATGAAGACCACTGGCAATTTGTGATCTGTGAAAGGCATGATGGAATAAGAATTGTGGAACATACTTACGCCAATTAGCAGGGTAAGGTTAAGGCTGACAGGTCACTATGGCGTGATGAGATAACACATGTAATAAAGCAAGTTTCTCTGTTAAGTGTTATTATGACAGGATTGGGACCATAAGTACTTGGGACATGACATTAAAATATCTAATTAATAGTTAGTAGAGTCAGCTTGAGACAAGAGACTCTTGTAATAGATGGATTAGTTAAATATCTATCATGATAGGTTAGTCTGCAATGGAAGATCACTGTAGCAGAAGTGATAATAAATATCTAATCATGACATTAGGAAAATATTAAGTAGGGTCTGGAATGAAAGACCACTGTAGCAGAGTTATGTAAGAATACTAATGAGAGAGGGTCATGTCGTTTTGTGGCCACATACAGATAAGGAAGGATACCATTTCGACTGGGACAACACCTCCATCCTAGGACAAGCCAAACAGAGACACACACGAGAATTCCTAGAAGCATGGTATTTCAACCAAAACTCGATCAACAAACACATCAAGTTAGACCCCATCTACCACCCCCTGAGAAAAAGAACAGGAAATGACATCACCAACCCAAACATATAATTAGAAAGCAGGAATCAGCAGCAGTGCTTTGCCTGGAGGCCCAATAAAGATGTTACCTAGTAGGGTGATGAAACGTCTGGAAATGAACCTTCCAGCTCAGCGAGCATGCCTACATCCAGAACCTCAATCTGAGCTACAAATCTTCTCAAAACTCAATAGTGACCACAATTCCATAAGTTTACAGATACTTATGGATAAGGACAAGAGTGGATCTCAGATTGAGGTGTTAAATTGGGGGTAGGTCAACTATAAAAGAATTAGGCAAGAATTGGAGAATGTCGATTGGGAGCAGCTGTTTGAGGGTAATTCCACATTTGACATGTGGAAGTCTTTTAAAAGACCAGCTGATTAGAGTGCAGGACAGGTATGTTCCTGTGAAGATGAAGGATATGAATGGCAGGGTTCACGAACCTTGGATAACAGGAGAAATTATCAGCTTACTCAAAACAAAAAAGGAAGCATAGCTAGGCAACTAAAAACACACAAAGTCCTTGAAGTATACAGAAGGCAGGAAGGAGCTCAAACAGGGAGTTATGGGTGAGATCTTTAATGAGTACTTTATGTTGGTATTAACCAAAGAGAGGGATGCAAGGGATGTTGAGGTGAGTGAAAAGTATGCGAATATTCTTGGGCAGGTCAACATAATGAATGAGGAAGTTTTAGGTGTCTTGAAATACATTAAGGTAGACACGTCCCCAGGGCCAGAGGTCTATCCCATGATATTGTAAGAGGCAAGGGAGGAAATAACTGGGACCTTAACAGATATCTTTGAATCCTCTTTGGCCTTAGGCGAAGTTCCAGAAGACTAGAGAATGGCCAATGTTTTTCTTTTGTTTAGGAAAGTAAGCAGAGATAATCCAGATAATTATGGGCCAGTGAGCCTGGCATTGGTGGTGGGGAAGCTGCTGAGAAGGTAATGAGAGAAAAGATTTTTTCACATTTGGAAGCAAATGAACTTGTTAGTGATAGGCAGCGTGGGTTTGTGCGGGGAAGGTCATATCTCACCAATTTGAATAAGTTTTTTTTTAATAGGTGACAAGAATGATTGATATGGGGAGTTCAGTGGAAGTTGTCCATGTAGACTTTAGGAAGGCATTTGAAAAGGTACCTTACAGCAGACTGAGAAGGTAGAATCTCATGAGATCCAGATAAAATTTAGGGAAGAATGCGGGGAAAAGTTTTCATCCAAAGGGTGGTGGGTGTTGCCTGTGGAATGTGTTGCCTGTGGAAGTGTGGCTAGATAGATTCAAAACTAACTTGAACATAGAGGACAGACAGTAGCGGTGAAAGGGTTCTTTTCGGAATGGAGATCAGTAACTAGTGTTCTACAAAGATCAGTGCTGGGACCTTTGTTGTTTGCAATATCTATAAATGATCTGGAGGAAAATACAGGTGGTCTGATTCGTGTGTTTGTGGATGGTACCAAATTTGGTGAAATTGCAGACAGCGAAGAGGATTGTCAAAGGATACAGTGAGATATAGAGAGATTGCAGATATGGGCATAGAAATGGCTGATGGAGTTTAATCCAGACAAATGCAAGATGATACATTTTGGAAGATCAAATTCAGGTTAGATAAATGGTAGAACCCTTTGGAGCACCAATATACAGACACATCTGGGCGTACAGGTCCAGAGATCCTGGAAAGTGGCAACACAGGTGGTCAAGAAGGCAGACAGCACGCTTGCCTTTATTGGCTGGAAGACTGAATATAAAAGTTGGCAATTTATGATATAGCCACATTTGCAATACTGCATGTAGTTCTGGTTGCCACATTACCAGAAGGATGTAGATGCTTTAGAAAGGATGAGAAAAGTTGACCAGGATGTCGTCTGGTCTCAAGGATTTTAGTTATGAGGAGAGATTGGGTAAACCCAGATTGTTTTCACTAGGAAGACTGAGGCTAAGGGGTGACCTGATAGAGGTCTACAAAATTATGAGAGGTATAAATAGGGTTGACAATCTGAGGCTTTTTTCCAGGGTGGAAAGTTCAACTGCAAGAGAGCACAGGTTCAAGGTCTGGGGGTAAAATTTAGGGAAGAACGCTGGGAAAAGTTTTCATCCAAAGGGTGGTGGATGCCTGGAATGTGTTGCCTGTGGAAGTGTGGCAGCAGGCACATTAGTGACATTTAAGGTCCATCTTTATAGACATGTGAATGGGCAGCAAAGAGAAAGATGAAATTGCGTATGGGCAATAAGTAGTGGGTCTAAATAGGGATTAGGAATTGGCACAGACTTGGCTCCTGTGCTCCACTGTCCTGAATTGAATTGAATCTCAAGGGCAATGACCCATTCAGCCAACCCCTTGAAAATGGATGGAGTACACACAGACCAATGTGAGAGGGGGAAGCCTGATCTTCAAACATTACAATTTGATGTATTTTCTCAATGCAAACAGCACTTATTATGAAAAACTTTCCAATTTCTGTATGTAATATTTAATACTGTTTGAAAGAAATTTATAATTCCAAATGAAAAACTTCCGAATAAGTTTAGATTAACTTATGCAAAGACTTAGTCAGCAGACCTTCGACATTTTAACTTTAAAATTATGTTTCAATATTTAATTACTTCCATCAGGTAACATCCATACACTGTCACAATGAGTTAGACACTGTGTTCACCTTTTATCACAAGTGAGTTTGTTTTGAAACTATTACTCAGCTATGATTGCTTCAGTTTGGCTACTTCCCCTTGTTGGAAGTATGATACAGATAATATTTCAAAAGAACAGCAGCAAACTAACATTTTTATGGTTATCCAATCAATTAAGGATATCACGTCAGGCACATTAACTTCACTTGTGAAATTATTATCATGGATAATGTGAACAATTTAGAAGTATTCACAAGTTTGGTTCAAATGTTTGCTATAACTGATACATTTGAATTAATACATATTGTATTATAATGATCTAGTTAATTTCATCAAGCAGCAGTATATCACAAGCTACAGGTTTACTACCAAACTTACCAGAATATCACCAGTTTCATAAATACAAAAAACCTGAGTATTCAAATTTTATGTATGGACAGAGCTTTCCAAATGCTTTCAAATCACATCACTTGTCACCAGCTATGGCTAATTTTGTTGAATAAAATCCAGATCTCCTAAGAAGAAGAAATTAAAGACCACAAAAAAGACTAAAGGGCAAATTTTACATGGGGAATGACAGGGTTCTGGGTGTACTACCCTCACAGAAAAGTTGGTATTGAGCAGACTGACTTTAAACAAATAGTTATCTCCCAGTGGTAATGTACTGGGGAGAGGCTGGAATGAGCTGAGAGCAAGACCTCTGTTCCACAGGAAAAAAGAGTTCCTGCTCCCAAGACCTCCCAGCTATACGAGAACTCAGTAGTGGTAAGTGAAAAGATCCATGAATGCTGCACTTGTAAGTCTTTAGATTTTTGGTCAGGAAGGGAATCAGGGATCTGACGAGCACTGGGGAACCCTGTCCACCTCCTTCCCACCTTTAAGCTCCAGGGTGAAAAGTGCCATGCTAGCTTATTTGTTCCATGTTCTTCAGCAGCACAAATGACAGAAATGGAGGTGAAAACACGCTAGAAGCCCAATGGCTGATACCTTACCCACCCACAATAATATATATGATGATGTGGAAGAATGTTGTGCAGGCAGGCATCCATTTTGTATTTCCAAACTGTCTGCAAATATATCAGTTAGGGGGATGGGGGTGTGGAGGGGCAGGGAGCAGGGAAGAGCTGGAACATTGTCACTTTTTGTTTTTGACTTATGGGTCAATCACCAAATTTGTTGAAATTTCAAAAAGGTTTTAGATACGATCCAACCATTTTATAATGGTTAAGTACTGTGATTATCTGTTGTACAGTGGCTAAACAAAAAAAAAGTATATGTTGGCAAAAAATATAGACATTTAATAGGTGACAAATAAACATCTTATGTACCCTGATTTATTTTTCAAAAAAAATTGCTGAATTGAGGATGAAAAGATCATAATTTGGTACAACAGAAATCTAAAACCTATGAATATAATTTAATACACCAGTTCTACAAAAGGAAAGCTTTCTTCCTGTTAATAATATTAGTATTGTCAGACATTCACTACATCTTTACCAGTATGTGTGGATTCTGTAGTGCTAGAATCTTTATTATGTACTGGTGCTTCAGTAAAAACTGATTCAAAAGCTGCTTCTTGTTCCTCCAGTGATTCAATAACTTTAGGTCCATTTGCAGTTGTAGAACCTTCACGTGGCTGTTTCTCTGCCAAGCGTTGCAACACTGCTGGCCTTCTGCCCCGTCTTTTACCTAAAATTTTGACATAATTGGCTGGCACTAATCCTGTTGTTTGACCATCTAAACTGGCCATCAACCACCCACGTACTTTGGGTTGCTGTTCTGAAAAGAGAAGGAAAACGGTTAAGCATGCTTTATACCAATACCAAATGAAGTATTTGGGAATAGGTCTTACAACCAAGGTTTGAAATGATTTCACTCCAAACTGTTTTAAAGCCTTATTTTAAACTTCAATGAATATGAAATTCAAATCAGTTCTTTCACCATTTTGGACTAAGCATCAAATGTGATACAATTCATATTCAACTGTAAATTAGGTATTAATCATTTAAATACAAAATCCATTAGGATCATTTTACAGCATGTTTAAGCCTTTCAATATTATTTATTTCATACTAATACAGGCTCTTTCCTACCTTCTTTTTCCTATTTAAATTTGTTTCATTTGTTGAGCTTTCACAGTTTGCTCAATATTTAAATCTAATGTCTCTTGACCAAAAATGTTATTGTTATATTTCTTTTGAGTTTTTTTATCACCTATTCTCTTTACACCATCTGTCTTTTGTGCGCTCAGTTCCAATTTCTACTGTTTTTATGTCAATCATGGTCTGTCTTTCTTCAACACTGTGTCATTTCTCAGGTTAATTTTACATAGTTCATTGCCCAAATGAACATTACCAGTCTATTAAACAATGAACTATTCTATCTTTCTGGTAAAGGGCATTGCAGTTGGAGCATAAGGGAGGAAAATGTATCTTTAAAGTTGAGATAAAAGGTAACATTCTGAACCCCTTAGTCATTCATACTTGTATATTATAAAACAAATGATATTGGAAGGCTTAAATATACTGTAAAATGATCATAATGGGTTTCTAGTTAAATTATTTAAACCTAATTTATAGTTGAATATGGGTAATATCACATTTACTGCTTATTCCAAAATGAAGAACTGATATGTGATATTGATGGAGAGAATGTGGTGCTGGAAAAGTACAGCTGGTCAGGCAGCATCCAAGGAGCAGGGGAATTGACGTCTCGGAGAAGAGCCCTTCATCAGGATGTGTTGAGTGTTGGGGGAAATAAATTCTCGTGACTTACATGTGCAACTGGCCTACCAGCATTCATTGAAAATTGGCCAAGAGTGTAATGTGGTTACCAATAGAACCAATGAGTGACTGCTTTCAGAAGGAGAAAATAGTCTTAAAAATTGTAAATTAGCTCTTTTGTCATTCAACCTTTGTCATCTTCTTTTACTGCTTTGATATTCACCTTTTACCAGACTTAAGGAGAAAAAATGCACAAGTTGAATATGTTCATAGCTCTTGTTCAGTTTATTACACCAACTTTAAATTGTAAATGTAGTTGAATAATTCACCTTTAGGAGCTAGGTTCAGCAGGTCACCTGACCGAAATGTGATCTCTTCTTCTGAGCCAGCAGTGAAGTCATATTCTGCTCTTGCTACAACATGATCATCATCTCCATTTGCCCAACTTGTTGATTCGTCTTTCAAAATAGAGGAAAGTGTATCAGCAAATTTACATATACAATAACCAGCCGTGAAAACGGATGGAAATTCGAAGAACAAAAGTATAAACACTATGTAATTTGATGTCTGATTCTATACATTGGTAGCAGCTTAAACAGATAGCTAATACAGCAAAACTTATACAATTGGGCCCTTGCCAGCACAAAACTGGGCAGCACTGATTATATTTCAGGAAAGCCTAAGTAATTCTTCTAACAGACTGCTATTATAGTCATCAACTATATCGCTCCTTAGATTGATCATATTGAATGGTGGAACAATGATCTGATAAGCCTCAATTCCATTTTCCTACCTTTTACCCCATATGCCTTGACTCCCTTACTTATTACAAATCTGTCAATCTCAGCCTTCAACATACTTAAGCCCTCTGCAGAAAAGAATTCCACAGATTCATCACGCTCTGAAAGAAGATATTCCTCCTCATTTCTATCTTGAATGGGTGACTACTTAGTCTGAGCTTATGCACTCTGGTCCTAGATTATACCACAAGGTAAAATAACCTTTCAGTATCTAAGACCCCTATAAGAATCTTACACGTTTCAAAAAAGTAAAACCCCATTCCACTAAACTCCAATGAGTATAGGCCCAACTTATTCAACCACTCTTCATCAGAAAACCCTGCCATACTCAGGATCAACCTAGTGATCTTTTTCTGGACTATCTCCAATGCCAATACATCTTTTCTTAGATAAGGAGTCCAAAATGCTCAAAGTATATTGTCTAACTTGTGTCTTGTATAGTTTTAACAAGACTCTGATATTTTGTACTCCATTTCCTTTGAAATGAAGCCCAAATTCCATTTGCCTACCCATTACCTACTGAACTAGGATGCTAGCATTTTTGGATTTTGCACGAGGGACCCCAAGTTCCACTGCACTGCCGCTTTCTGCAGATTTTCTGTTTAAACAATATTTATTACTTCTATTCTTCCTGTCAGCATGTGTAACCTCCCAAAGTGCCACTCTGTATTCTATCTGCCAAGCTTTTGCCCACACATCTAACCTATCCTCTCCCTCTGCAGACTCGGTTATCCTCACCACTTGCCTTCTCACAAATTTGGGCCATAGTACATTCACTCCCCTCATCCAAGCCATTAATTACTTTTATTATTCAAGGCATATGGGCATCACGAGTTGGGTCAGATTTATTGCCAACCGTAAATGCTTTTAAAATGATGGCAGCAATGAGCTGTTTTCTTGAAACCCTGCAGTCCATTTGCTGTAGGGAGATATGCAATGTCATTAGCTGGATAAAATATTATTAGGTCACAATAGAGTGTTATATGCAGTTCTGGAATCCACAATAGAGGAGGGATGTGATAGCCCCAGAGAGGGTGCAGAAGACATTGACCAGGATGTTATTTGGGTTGGAGTATTTCAGTTATGAAGAGTAAAAAATGAGGTCTGCAGATGCTGGAGATCACAGCTGAAAATGTGTTGCTGGTCAAAGCACAGCAGGCCAGGCAGCATCTCAGGAATAGGGAATTCGACGTTTCGAGTTATGAAGAGGAATTGGACAGATTGGGGATGATTTCCTTCAAACTGAGGAGTTTGAGAGGGAACATGATTGAGATGTATAAAATTGAGGAGCACGGACAGGAACATTTCCCCTTGATAGAGGGATCAAGACAGACTTAAGATTAGGGGCAAAAGGTTTAGAGGAGATTTGAGGTGAAACTTTTTCACCCAGAGGATGGTGGGATCATTAAACTCCCTGCCTGTAAGGGTGGTAGAGGCAGAAACCCTCATAACATTTCAGATTTATTTAGACATGCACTTCTGGTGTCAAGACATACAAGGCTACAGGCCAAATACTGGAAAATGGGATTAGAATAATCAAGTGGTCGTTTTTGACCAGATGAGGACAGAATAGGCCAAAGGCCCTTCTGTGCTGTAGATCTCTATGTCGCTATGGAAGGAGTTAATGGATTTTGACACCATGATATTGAAGGAATGGTGATAATTCCAAGTCAGGATGACGAGTGGCTTGGATGAGAACTTGCAGACAATACTGTTCCCACATTTGTTGCCTTTGTCTTCTAGATCCTAGTGGTAACCGTTGTGGTTTTGGAAGTGCTGTCAAGGGAGCCTTGATGAATGTCTGGAGTGCAACTTGTAGATAGCAGACAGTGTGCATCTGTGGTAGACTAAGTGATTGGTACTTATTCCACAAACATCCAAACAGGCTGCTTTTTCCTGAATAGCGTCTAGCTTCTTGTGAGTTGTTGGAGCTGCACCCATCCAGGCAAGTGGGAAATATTCCGCCACACTCCTGACTTGTGCTTTGTAGATAGTTGCTGAAAATGTGTTGCTGGAAAAACTCAGCAGGTCAGGCAGCATCCAAAGAGCAGGAGAATCGACGTTTCGGGCGTGAGCTTTTCTTCAGGAATGAGGAAAGTGTGTCCAGCAGGCTAGGATAAAAGGTAGGGAGGAGGGACTTGGGGGAGGGGTGTTAGAAATGCAATAGGTCTACCTATCGCATTTCCAATGCCCCTCCCCCAAGTCCCTCCTCCCTACCTTTATCTTAGCCTGCTGGACACACTTTCCTAATTCCTGAAGAAAAGCTCACGCCCGAAACGTCGATTCTCCTGCTCTTTGGATGCTGCCTGACCTGCTGAGTTTTTCCAGCAACACATTTTCAGCTCTGATCTCCAGCATCTGCAGTCCTCACTTTCTCCTTTGTAGATAGTATACAGGCTTTGGGGAGTCAGCGAGTTATTCACTGCAGAATCCCTAGCCTCTGGCCTACTCTTGCAGTCACAGTACTTATTACTAGTCCACTTCAGTTTCTGGCCATTGGTAAACTCCAGGCTGTTGATAGTGGAGGATTCAGTGTTGGTCATAACACTGAATGTCAAAAGGGTGATAGTTAAATTCTCTTTCATTGGAAATAGTCATTGTATGGCTCTTGTGTGGCATGAATGTTACTTGCTCTTTATCTGCTCAAACCTGGTTACCATCTTAGTCTTACTGCATTTAAAGTTGTAAACGTGCTGAACAATGTGCAATTATCAGCCAATGCTCAACTTCTGGCCTTATGATGGAAGAAAGGTCATTGATGAAGCAGCTGAAGATGGTTGGGTCCGCAACATTACCCAAGGATTGACTGCAGAGATATTCTGGAACTGAAATGAATCCCTCCAACAAGCACAAACATCCTCCTTTATGCTAGGTGTAACTCCAAACAGCAAAGCATCCACCACCCCAATTCCAAATTACTCCAGTTTTGCTAAGGTTCCTTAATACAAAACTCCATCAAATGTGGCCTTTTTCTCAAGAGCAATCACTCTTACCACTCTGGAATTTATCTCTTTTGTCCATGTTTTAACTAAGGTTACAATGAAGTCAGAAGCTGAATTGCCTTAGTGGAACCCAAACTGGGTTTCAGTGAACAGGTTATTGGAAAGCAAGTGCTGCTTGATAGCACTGTTGCTGACACCTTCCATCATTTTACTGATAAATGAGAATAGTCTGCATGTTTGGCTGGGTCTTGCTCTGAGTACAAGACATACTTGAGCAATTTTCCACATTGTCACAAGACACCAGTATAGTAGCTGTACTGGAACAGCCTGGCTCAGGATATAACATGTTCTGGAACACAATTCTTCAGTAGGATTGCTGGAATGTTGTTGCAGCCTATATCCTGTTCCTTCGCCACATTCTTCATCATTTCTTTCAGCATAGCTGCCCTTGAGAAGGTGGTGTTGAACAGCCTTCTTGAGTCGTAACAGTCCATTTGATATAGGAAGACCCACAATGCTATTGGGGGTGGAATTCCAGAATTTGGACCCAATGACACGAAAGGAACAGCGATATATTTCAAAGTCAGATGCTAAGTGGCTTAAGAGGGAAATTTGCAGGTAGTATCTTTCCATGCTTCTGGTCTTCTTAATGGTAGTGGTCACGGGTTTGAAAGATGCTGTCTCAGAAGCCTTGGTGATTTTCTGCAGTGGATCTTGTAGATGGTACATAATGTGCTCAGTGGCTGAGAAAGTGGATGTTTTGGATGTGGTGCCAATCAAACTGGCTTGGATCTGGATGGTGCTAAGCTGCTTGAGTGTTGCTGGAACTACACTCATCTGGGAAAGATGGGAGCATTCTGACATGCTCCTGACTTGTACTTCGTATTTTCTTGGGAGGCTTTGCCTGTTCTTGTAGCTACAATACTTATAGTTCATTTTCTGGTCAATGGTCAACCCAATATTTTGATAGCAGGGGCACTCAGTGTTGATAATGTCACTGAAAGTCAAGGGGGAAATGATTAGATTCTCTCTTATTAGAGATGATCATTGCCTGGTATCTTTCTGGCACAAAGGTTACATACCACTTGTCATCCAAACTTGGCTACCATTTAGGTCTTGCTGCATTTGGACATGAAGTGCTTCAGTATTTTAGTCATCACATATAATGCTGAACACTGTGCAATCATCAGTGAACATTCCCACGTCTAAGTTCATGATGGAGGGAGGATGACTGATGAAGCAGCTGAAAATATTTGGGTCCAAAACACTACTCTGAAGAACTCCTGCAGGGATATTCTGAAGGGGAGATGACTGATGTCTACCAAGCACAACTACTCTCCTTTGTGCTGGGAACAACTCCATGTTTCAGTGCTATAATCTATCAGTTTCCATTAGAGCAGAATCATGCACTTAAAAAGAGATGCATTCCTATTATCTAAATATCATTTACATTGTTAAGCTAATAAACTATTGAACCAAATGCAGCAGAAAGTGTTTTGAAGATCATAGGTGAAAATGTGTTTTATGTATTGGGAAAAAGGTTATTCTCAATATTAATATAGGCAAAACAAGATGTTTCTTATGTACTTTCTGCACATGGTGTAATTGGAATATAAACCTTTTCATCATTTTACTTGTCATGCTTATAAAAAGCAAGTGTGTGCGTGGATGATTCACTAGTTAGTTGCTGGGGATCAGTTTAGCTTAGTTGGCTGGATGGTTGGTTTGCGAAGCAGTGTAATGCCAACAGGGTGGGTTCAATCCCCACTCTGGCTGAGGTTACCGTGAAGGACTCTCCTGCTCAATCTCTCCTCTTGGGTGAGGTATGGTGACCCTCGGCTAAATCATCTCCACCTACCTCTCTCTATTGAGAGCAGCCCTATGGTTCTATGATGAATACACTAATTAGTTCCCTAACCTTGTGGGCACGGTGGCACAGTAGTTAGCACTGCTGCCTCACAGCGCCTGAAACCCGGGTTCATTTCCCGACTCAGGCGACTGATTGTGTGGAGTTTGCACGTTCTCTGCGTGGGTTTCCTCTGGGTGCTCCGGTTTCCTCCCACAGTCCAAAGATGTGCGGGTCAGGTGAATTGGCCATGCTAAATTGCCCGTAGTGTTAGGTAAGGGGTAAATGTAGGGGTATGGGTGGGTTGCGCTTCGGCGGGTCGGTGTGGACTTGTTGGGCCGAAGGGCCTGTTTCCACACTGTAAGTAATCTAATCTAATCTAACCTCCTGAGGAATGCAAGTCCTTGGAGTGATGGGCAGTGGACATATTTATTACCTGTAGAATCTTCATTTTAGGCAATTAAGACTCAACATTGGGGTTAAACTGTCATCAGAGTATTAGACTTACTTCACAAATCAGCCTCTTAAATCTAAGGAGGATGATGGAGTGATGACAAACACAATGTAAAGTGAAACAAAATGTGTGTTTCTGATTTGTTTACAAGGTAATATTTGCATTAATAAGTTTTTATTAATAATCGGAAGGGAATTTGCAAGTGGTGGAGCTCCTATGTGCCTGCTGCTTTTGTTCTTCTACACAGTAAAGCTTATGCAAGATAAGTACATAAATACTTCTATATTTTAAAGAAGTGATTTGGGGAAAAATGACAATTGTTTCGCTGGATACAAAAATAGTTGGAAAAGGTTTTCATTCTAAATCAGTGTTTCCTTTATCAACTAAAGTCACATTCAAGTGGTGTTAACTCTGGAGACAGGTATCAAGACAGGAAAAATAAACTTCAATTGATTTCACAAGAACTGCCAGAATTAAAAAAGCTGCAGAAATCTATGAATACCAAATGCAGATCATTCAGTGAAGACCCGCTAATAACCCTTTACAGAATTACTGTCCTCACACAGGAGGACAGCAAACCTTTTCTTCTCACATTCAACAGTAATGTAATTAAGATGAACTCAGGATTTATACTTCTTGTTATCTGTCCCCTCTTTTGAGTAATATATAGATATACTCATTTAATTGCAATATTGTTACCTAATTTAACATCCTAACCAAGTCCATGACATTGAAGTGTTTTATCAACCGTTATGGCATCTCCCCATTGCCAAGATTACTCAAAGTAATAAAACTTTAAGCTCATTCTTTCATTGTCTGTGGGTGTCACAGACAAGGTCAGCATTATTGCCCTAGTACTGACTGGCTAGGTAGGCAATTTCACAGGATAGTGAACAGTGAACTATATTATTGTGTGACTGGATGCACAAATAGGCCAGGCCAAGTAGGGATGGCAGGCTTCCTTCAATAAAAGGACATTAGTGAATCAGATAAGGTTTTAAGACAATTGATGGCAGCTTCATGATCACTATTTACTGAGGCTAGTTTTCAAATCCAGAATTATTGATTTTTAAAGCCTGTCATAACTTCAGATCAGAGTATTATTATTGTTGTTGTTGTTGTTGTCCATCTGTACACTCTATCTGAAGTTTCAACATTTATCAGAGTAGATTTCACAAAGGAATACATTATTTCTAATTAACAAGAAATACTGAATTTGATGTAGAAATATTTTAGATTAAGAAAGAACATTGGTAGCTCATGGTTCTAGTTGATTATGGTCTAACTCTCATTAGTTTGCAGAATATTCCAGCCCTGCTGATTCAAATCTAACATGTCACTCTACCTTGAGTTGGAAGCAGCTGTAGATAAATAGATAAGTAGATAAATGAATTGATGTAGATAAATCGTCCCTCCCCGTGCACAAGCAGTGCATTCAACTTTCCCTCAATTACTTTACAACAAAAGACCCATGATTTTCTTCCTCCTGCGATGTATATAATGGAAAAGAATAATGTTTTGGACATTAGAATTTCACTATAGGACAGAATGGTGACAATTACCAAGTATTGAAGAAAACATTAATGTAAGAAGTGTTTAGCCAAATGTTTAAAGTGATTATTTCCCTGGTAGAAGGGCACTGAGTATTTTTTGTCCTCAGTCATAACAATTTCTAGATCTTTACTTAAAAGAGATTTTATCACCTGGTTCTTCTGAAGTAGCTGAGCTCAATAGTTTCCATATAAGATATGGACCTCCAAGGACAACTGCGAAGAACAGAAAGATGGGCCAGGATTTGCCTGACCCAGGTACTTTGTCTTCAGCACCTGCTGGAACCAGAGCACTGTCTGCCCATAAATCCTCAATCTCAGAGTTGTTCCGTAGGCCCAGTATCCTTTGTAACTTCCTGTACATGTACTTCAAAGTTCTGATCAACGCAAATGCCGAGAGAACTTTGGTAAAATGCACTCGAAGTCTGGAAAAGTGATTTGCAACATCCAAGACGGCTCTGAAACTGTTGTACACTGCTGAAAAAGTAGCCTCAAGCATCATACTGACAGAAGCGAATGCATGAACAATACTTTCAATGGACTGAAATGCTCCTCTACTGCTTTCTTCAGCCTGGCGTACAAACCTACTTGGTGGAATATCATCTGTTCGAAATCTGTTGTAGCCAAGACCTCCATGTCCATAATTATAGGGGCTATAGCTTCCATATAAAGAGGTTCCATATGGTGTATATGCTGGAGAGAAAGTATTATAGATAGATCTGTAAGAGCTGAAGTTACCAACTCCAGTCTGCTGTGTTGGTCTTGGAGGAAGAGGTGGTGGAATTCTTGCAATGACAGGCTGTCCTTGTCTTGTAGGTAGGCCAGATAACAGTTCAGCTGATCTGAAAAGCAGCAAGTGCAAATGCAATTTTAAAACATAAACCAAATGAACATCCCTCAAGAAAAATGGTAGCAAACTTGTGTATTTGGAGAGTCGTTTTTGCTTTTGGAATTAGATTATTTAAATTATGTAATACATATTTTGAAATTTGTGCTTCTAAACATAAGAATTATTTCACCAAAGACTCTGCTTTACATAAGTTGGTTACAACGATGTTGGTTGCAGGAGATTAACAATAATTATTAGAACAATATAATTTTAAAAGGTTAAAAAAGTCTGATTTGTGTTTTGTTTAAAAGAAGATCAGTTAAAATGAACTTTTCCAATTTAACTGTTGCTTTTAATCAGTTTTCTTAATGTGGAATACATTTTTTGTTCGTATTTATATAGTTATGTATCACATACTTCCACCATTTCGGATAAATTGGAAATAAATCTAAATAATAAATAATTCTCGGCTGACAAATGATTTGTTTGATTTTTTTTTTCCTCAGTAGTTACTGATACTTTGCAAGCAAATAAACAGAATATCATACTATCAACAAACACCTTAATTGGAGAGCCTGCATACAAAATTGAAGCAACAGAAGGCTATATGGCCCCTCCAGCGTGTTCGGCTTCCATTCTGCATGGCCACAGGTGATACAACCTTAGCCTCAACACTTTCATGTTTCCATAACATTCAACTCCTCTGTAGATCAGAAATTTGCCTGTCTCAGCCTTGTACACATTCAGTGCCCCATATTCTACACACTCTTGGCACAGAGAATTCCAAACATTTACAACTCCCTGACAAAAGAAATTCATCCTCACCTCCACCGTAAAGGGGAGTTGCTTTTATTTTAAAACACCGGTCCTCAAGATCTATAATACTCAATGATGGAAAACATCCTCTCAACTCTGTCCACCAGTCTACTCTGTTAAGCCACTCCAAATCTTATATGTTTCATTAAGATCATGTTATTCCTTAAAATCCCACAGGGTACAAGCTAAACCTGTTCAAAATTTACTCACAATAATCACTTGGAATCAACCTAGTGAATCTTCTTTGAATCAGTTATATTGCAAATATACACTTCTTAAATAAAGAGACCAAAATTGTATGCAAAACTCTGTGTGGTCTCACTAATGCTCTGTACAATTTGTAGTAAAACTGTACAAAGTTAACAAGATTATTATATTTGGAGATTGCCTGAAGCAATGAAAGGGGTCAGATGTCCTGTACTTAATCATTACTGACTACAAGATAAGATGGCTTCCTTGTTAAAGATTAAAGATGGGGCCCAGGTTGTCAAACTGAGAACAAAATGCAGTTTGTTCACACCTGTAAACAGCGACCGATGCAACTTAATTGATGATAGGCAGACTGGTAGTTTCCAAGTCTCAGAGGGAGATTTTTGGAATATCAGTTTTGTAAATAGTTATATGGAAGGAACACGCAGGGGGCATACACCTTCTAGTGGAGAGGAAAGACTGCAACCCCTAACTCTCATGTACATGCAGTTGGTTTTGCCATCTGGAATAGGACGTTGGCAGCATTACTCGACTCCCAAATTGGATATATAAAAGATTTGTGATATCCAGCTCAGTCATAATCAGTATGTCACAGTCAGCATCCCTTCTAATCCTTGCCTCAATTAATCTTGAAGTAGTCCTCAGTACCAGTTTGAAAGCAAAAACAAGAATCATCCACCTGGGGGATTTTAAAGCCAGGGATGACTGTGACTTCAAACTCTGTAGCTGGACTATTAGAAAATGTGAGTTAGTATTGGCCAAACAAAAAATGATCTCCTACTGACAAAGTGCACCCAGAATATAACATATCTTTTTCTACCAGTGGGTAGATACAAAATAATATGGAGGCATGTCTATTGGACATCTATGATATTTATTTCTACTTGAGGCATCAATTCATATATCTGCATGAATTCAAATAATGAGACTTAATAACAAGCAACCCTGATTGCCTTTGCAGAACAACAAAATATCACAAGTCAGTATTCCAACATCTCAGGAGTGATGCCCAAAGACATTTTGGAAGTTAAATGACATGTGCTAGGAAGAAAAGGCCTGTAAGATCCTCAACAATTTGCTGAACGTCATTACTTGCAAACCTTTCTTGAGGCCATTTACTGACCAAATTAAAATGGACAAAATCCTTTTTTCTCTCTTCTCAAGAATGTCAAAGCCAAATACTAATGTTGGAAACTCCACTGAAAACAACTCCTGAACTGCTAATCCACAGTGGAAGTTAATAACCCTCAGGCTATCTGCCAATACCATGTTAGAATCCATGGCTGAGTCACCAATGGAAGAGCTGCAAAAAGTTATCAAAAGAATGAAGTGCAACGAAGCCTGTGGCCCGGATGGTACTCCTATTAAGGCCTTCAAAGCTGCCGGGTTTTCATTCACATCAAGGCACCATACATTTATCCTATGATCTGGGACAGAACAAAAAAATCCTCCTCCCTGACTTCAGGAGTGCAATATATACGGATGCCTCTCAGAAGGGGGGGGGGGGGTAAGACTGTAGAGGTATTTGCCTCTTATCCAGTGCAATGAAAATCCTGGCATAGAACAGACTCCCATGGGAAACAGGCCATTTGGCCCAACAAGCCCACACCGACCCTGCGAAGAGTAACCCACCCAGACCTATTCTCCTACATTTACCCCTGGCTGATGCACCTAACCTATACATCCCTGAACAGTATAGGCAATTTAACATTCCAATTCACCTATGCTGCACATTCTTTGAACTATGGGAGGAAACTGGAGCACCCAGAGAAAACCTGCGCAGACAAGGGGAGAATGTGCAAACTCCACACAGACAGTTGCCCGAGGCTTGAGTCGAATCTGGGTCCCTGGCGTTGTGAGGCAGCAGTGCTAACTACTGAGCCATGGATTTTCCTGAATGACATACTTCCCGTGGCAGATACAATCCTCCCAGACACAGAGTAGCCTACAAGGAAACTCCGACATGGTCTCTGTTGCCAGACATAGCCAAGAAAAACATCAAGAATAGCACCAGGGACTCTTTGTTGTATTCACTGACCAGACCCCAAAGCATCGAACACAGTAAATGTGAAGTTCTATGGATCAGAATGTCCAAGTATGATCGCAATCCTGGAATGATCATGACGATGTGATTGCAGGTAGCTCTCCTATAACACTGTAGTTGCGTTCCAGCAAAACCTCGCTTTGTAGAAAATCGCTTAATATGAATAATGACACCTATGGGAAAAGTCGGGCATGGGGCAGATCAACAAAAATGATCGCTCATGATTGCTCAAAAATCACCCAAATGTCTAACATAAAGTATAGCACAGCCTGAATGAAGGTATTAATCATATTCCTCAATGAAACAAAAGTAATTTAAACACAGCACATATAAAAAATATTGTTAATGCAGGAACAGAGGGTCATCATGGTGCGTAAGGTAGACTTCCTCATTCCTGTTAAGCAAGCTATATCACATATTCCCTCCTTATATTCAAACTGCTTTATAATATCTAGCTTCTCTTCTAATGTTATAGCCTTTCTTTTGTATTCAGCACCTGCAATTTTATCACCAGAGCACTTCTTGCTAACATTCTTGTCACTATGCCACTCCATTTTTTTCCCCAAAAGGGATAATCTAGAAGTAGTGTACCTTTACGAGGAAGCTGCTCAATGAATCTCTCTCAGAAAGCTGCTCTCTGTACAGTACCTCTCACAGAATGCTGACTTAGCACATGCACAGAACAGCACGAAGACCAGTGCTGATATTGCCACGTGTACAGAATGAAGTGTGCAAAACAATCACCGCTGGAATTGCACTTTCACAAACAGAGGTACGCGTTCTCAAAAATACCATTCCTTAACTCCTCAGCGACATTATAAGCAAATTGCGCTGCTGGAATGCACATTATTCGAGAACTACCTGAATACAGGGGAACCTCGATTATCCGAATGCTAATTATCTGAAAATCAGATTATCCAAAGAAGATTTTGATGTCCCGATAGAAATACGATATCTGGATACAAGATGTGTTTCCAGCAGTAATCGCATCTTTTGTTTACAATGATTAAACAGGCACCATCTCCAAATGGCTGACCTCTCGCCCTCCCTCTCCACACATTTTCCCTGGATATCGACAGAGGGGTGTACTGTAACACCCTCACCACCCCCACCGGCTTCCCAGGAATAATCTCTCCAACATTGTCCTGTATAGGGCAAACATGGAACCTGTCAAAAATTTGCAGTAAAAAGTTGTGTGTGGGTGTATGTGTACGCACGCACTATTTGGAAACTTACCCCACAAAGACAGCAGCAGTGTTATTGTTGCTGTTCTGTCCGGATGCCCCAGAGAGGGGCAGGGGGTGGGGGGCAGCGGTGGAGGGCTGTGTTGAGGACAGGGGCTCTCGTACTTTGTGCTGTGGGGCAGAGGTAGTGTTGGACCGGGTTGGGGGCGGGGGCTCACACACTTTGTGCTGGGGGAAGGGCGGGAGCAGTGTTGGACCGGGTTGGGAGGGGTGGGGTTGGTGGCGGGGTCTTACGCGCTGTGCACTGCTGCAGTCTCCTGAATAGGGAGCAGACTTTAAAACTCTGAGCCCCAGTGGAAAGGCATTTAATCGATTTTCCGAATAATTGATTATCCGAATGAAATAGTGCATGCCCATTACATTCGGATAATCGAGTCTCCACTGTAACTAACTGCCTTAAGGAGGAGATCTGAAACAGACACCTTCTAAATCCAGGAGAAAGTGAGGACTGCAGATGCTGGAGAGTCAGAGTCAAAACATGTGGTGCTCTAAAAGCACAGCAGGTCAAGCAGCATCAGAGGAATAGGAGAGTCAACATTTCCTGATGAAGGGCTTATGCCCAAAATGTCAAGTCTTTAGTGAATTCTGTTTTCATAAACACTAGTTTCACACCAAGATTTCTCACCCTCAAGTGAGAAACTCAGACTTGTTATAAGTCAGTCCACCCTAGAGAATTCTTTACCACAAAATCATCAATTAATCCTGTTTCATTACACATTGCCAGATCTAAAATAGCCTGTTCCCTGTTGATTCCACATGTTCTGAAGACACCGGCCTAAAAACACCCTGGGAACTCATTTTCAAGACTACCTGTGTCAACAAATCTCACAGTATTATTAATCTCCAATTATTTATTCATTTCTCTATATGCTACTGTTAGGAGCTTACATACTATTTCAATCGTGATTTCTATCCCCTATTGCACAACATTTTGATCTTGAGTTAGGATCATTTCTCCTACTGTACTGAGCAACCCACCTTGTTTTTCTTTCGGACTGTCCATCCAAAATGTCAAGTACATCAGGATATGCCATTCCCAACCCTAGCCACATTGGAATTATGTCCCTGTGATGACTATCAAATTGTACCCATCTATTTCTATTTGAGATACTGATTTCTTTAACTTGTTATAAAAGGCTGCATTAATTCAAATACGGAGCTTTAAATGTAACTTTTTTCTCTACTCAGGCTCAATTTGCTAGCATGTTTCTATGCTCTGTTCCTTCCTGTCAAAACTCTGGTTACCATTACTGATATTGCCACCCTGCAATATTGCCATGTTCTTTCTCTTTAACTTCCTCAAATTATCTTCACATGATTCCTCATCTTTCATACTAGTTAGTTGAACTTAGTTTAGAATCATAGTGTTTTTACAACAGGGAAAGAACCCCTTTAGCCCACTGTATGAGCACCAGTCATCAGGTATTTATCTATTCCCAGTTTCCAGTACTTGGCTCATAGCCTTGTATGTTATGCATTTCAAGTGCTCATTGAAATACTTCTAAATGTCTTAAGGTTTCTGCCACTACCATCCTTTCAGACAATGACTTCAAGATACTCAGAGACCTCTGAGCAATCTTTTTTCCCCTCAAACTGCCTTTAGTTTTAAGGTGACCAAGAGACTATGCCCCTGGTTCCTGACCATTCTTCAAAGTGTGAAATTTCTCTCTGTCTACTTTGTCTATGTACCTCAGAACGTTTTACACCTCAATCAGATCCCACTTAGCCTTCTCTGCTCTAAGGAAACAAACCCAGTCTATCTAATCTCTTTTCACATCTGAATTGCTCCAGCCCAGGCAACATCCACATGAAACTCTTCTGCACCTTCACTAATGTAATCACAATCCTTCCTACAGTTTGGCAACCAGAACTGCACACAGGACTCAAGCTGTGGCCTAACTAATGTTTTATACAGCCTAATCATAACCTCCTTCCTCTTGCATTTAATGTCTTCATTAACACAGAGGAACTTGCATGTGACAGGAAGGCAAATGTAATGTTAGCATTCATTTCAAAGGGCTAGAATACAACAGAATACTGCTCAGGCAGTATAAGGCTCTGGCCAGACCACATTTGGAATATTGAGGACGGTTTTGGGCCCTCTACCTGGGAAGGATGTGCTGACCTTGGAGGTGGTCCAAAGGAGGTTTACAAGAATGATCCCAGGATGAAGTGTTGTCATATGGGGAGCAGGTGAGGACACTGGGTCTGTACTTGATGGAGTTTAGAAGGATTTTCTTTGGGGGGAGCAGAGAGAGAGAAAGAGAGAGATCTGATTTACACTTATAGAATACTGAAAGGACTGGATACAGTGGATGTTGAGAAGATGTTTGCACTAATATGAGACTAGGACCCGAGGGCACAGACTCAGAGTAAAGGCACGACACTTTAGAATAGAGAGAAAGAGAAATGTCTTCAGCCAGAGGGTGGTGAATCTGTAGTACTCATTGCTGCAGAGGGCTGTTAAGGCCAAGTCATTGAGTGTATTTAAGACAGAGTTAGATAGATTTTTGATTAGTAAGGGATCAAGGGACATTAAGAGAAGGCAGTGTGGGGTTGAGAAACATACCAACCATGATTGAATGGCAGAGCAGACCTGATGGGCTGAATGGCTTAATTCTGCTCCTATATCTTATGGTCCTATGGTGATGTTCCCATGTATATGCTGATCTTGTCCTGTCAGATGGAAGCTGTCATGGATTTGGAAGGTGCTGTCTAAGGATCCTTGGTGAATTTCTGCAGTGCATCTAGTAGATTGCATACACACTACTGCGAAAGAGCATTGCTGGTGGAGTGACTGAATGTTTGTTGATGTAGTGCCAACCAAGTGGACTGTTTTGCACTGGATGGTTCAAGCTTCTTCAGTGTTGTTGGAGCTGTACTTATTCAGGCAAGCGGGAATTACATCTCACTCCTGATTTATGCCTTGAAGATGGTGAACATGGCTTTAGGGAGTCAGGAAGTGAGTTACTTGCTGTAGCCCCTGACCTGCTCTTTTAGCCAGTTGAGTTTCTGGTCATTGCTAGAACATTCAGTGACAGTAATACCATGTAAAATCAAGAGGCAGTGGTTAGATTAGAGATGGTTATTGCCTAGAATTTGTGTGGTGCAAATGTGATTTGCTACTTTTCAACCTTTTCCATGTCCTTTGCTATGATGATAATGCCTACGTAGACCCCAACAACTGGATCATTACCTTTGCTTTTCCAGGATCATCTACAGGAGGAAGTGAGGACTGCAGATGCTGGAGAGTCAGAATCGAGATTGTGGTGCTGGAAAAGCATAGCAGGTCAGGCAGCGTCCGAGGAGCGGGAGAGTCGACGTTTCGGGCATAAGCCCTTCATCAGCATTGTGGAGGGGGAAGGGGGCTGAGAGACAAATGGGGGATGGGGGTATGGTTTGGGTGGGGTGGGGGGGGGGAAGAGAGGAGCTAGCTGGGAAGGTGATAGGTTGATGCAGATGTAGGGTGACAGTGATAGGTTGGTGGAGATAGGTGGGAAGGAAGATGGACAGGTGGGACAGGTCAAGAGGGCGTTGTCGAGTTGGAGGGTGTATCTGGGATGAGGTGGGAGCGCGGGGGATTTGGCAACTGGTGAAGTTGATCCTCTCCAGCCCCGACGAGATGTCCTTAATCCTGGCACTGTGCAGGCAACTCAATCTTAAACACTTATACTCTTGACTGTAGAGAATGTAGGCTATCCCCAATACAGTCTATACCAATCCTACTTCCTCTTTTCTTCCTCCAACTTATAATCTCTCAGGATCACAGTATGAGACCCTATATTTTTCTTTCAATCTTATCCCATAAATACAATGTTTATAATTAGTGATCATCATTATGGTCAAATAGTATGCTATTGCACACTGGGCAGATTCTTTCCTTGTCTATCCTTTTATTGCCACAGATTCACCTGTAACCATTTCTATTCCTGGACTACTTGTTCTGTTGTTCCTCAGCATTTATCCTTATCCCTCTTCTCATATACACACCGATTCTTGCGGTATCATTCAAAAACACAAAGTGCAACGATGGGGGGGTACTTGCCCTTTGAGATCTTCATTAAGATAGCAGTTGATCTATGACCTCAACTCCACCTTTGGACACTATCCCCATATACCCCAATGTCTTTAGCACCTAAAAAATCAACTCATTGTTTGGAATGTATCCAACAATTGTCTTTTGCTTTCTAGTGTTCCAAAGCATCACAATCCTTTGAAAGAAGAAATTTCCCAATTCACAACAAAATCAAAGAGCTATACAGCATGGAAACAGACCCTTTGGCCCAACTTGTCCATACCAATCAGATATTCTAAACTGTTCGAGAGCCATTTTCCAGCACTTGGCCCATATCCCTCAAAACCCTCCCTAATCATAGAGTCATAGAGATGTACAGCACGGAAACAGACCCTTTGGTCCAACTCGTCCATGCCAACCAGATATCCCAACCCAATCTAACCCCACCTGCCAGCACCCGGCCCACATCCCTCCAAACCGTTCCTATTCATATACCCATCCAGATGGCTTTAAAATGTTGCAAATGTACCAGCCTCCACCACTTCCTCTGGCAGCTCATTCCATACACGTATCACCTTCTGTGTGAAAAGATTGCCCCTTAGGTCTCTTTTATATCTTTCCCCTCTCATCATGTACTCAAGCACAAGCTGTTTAAATGGGATAATTGTACACACCTCCTAACAACTCCTCTGGCAGTTCGTTCCATGTCTGCACTACCCTATGTGTGAAAACATTGCCCCTCAGGTCCCTTTTAAATGGTGATTGATATTTTATTCTGAGACTGTGACCAAAGTGTCCTGCCAGGGGCATTCCTTTCTCTGCACCTAACCTGTCAAGCCCATGAAGAATATTTTATGTTTCAATTTCATCAACTCTAATTCCTTTAAATGCTAGAGAATAAAGATAATTTTCTGTTAATCTCTTCTTGCAGGACAATCCATCATCACAGAAAGAAATCTATTAAACTTTTGTTATACTCTGAATGTGACATTCTGACAAGTCTCTTTCCTCAAATCAAAACTGCACACAGTATTCCACATACAGCCATCACCCCCCCATAACTGTATTAATACATCTTTACTCTAAAATTCCAATCCCTTTGTAACAAACACTGATATACCATTTCCCTACATAATTGCTTGTTGTTTCTGCAAGTTAACATTCTGTGATTCAAATACAAGGACTTTTAAAATTATCTCTACACTCAAGATGGATAACTTTACACTTTGCCACATTCTATTTGTGCATTAGTTTTCACATGCACTAATAGCATCCAGGTCAACCTCACATGTCATTCACACCTTCACTACCTCTAAATTATCACACAGCTTGCCCAACATTCAATACTAGAAGGAGAGAAATTTAAAACATTTAAATATTGATAAATCCAAGGTCTTAATCTCTGGTGCATTCACAAGTGCCACCAATTCCATCCATCTCAATGGCAAGAGTTTGAGACAGAACCAGACTGCTACAACTTTAGTAGGTAAAAATAATGACTGCAGATGCTGGAAACCAGACTCTGGATTAGTGGTGCTGGAAGAGCACAACAGTTCAGGCAGCATCAATTTTAGTGTCATATTTGACTCAAAGATTAGTTCATGGTCACATATTTGTACTGTCACTAAGACCATATATTTCCAACTTCTTGACATTGCCTGACACATATAAACATACAAAACAAGAGCAGGAGTCGGCCATCCAACCCTCTGAGCCTGCTCCAGCATTCATGAAGATTGTGACTTATCAACTTGTAACATCAAACCACATGCTCAACCATCCCTGAAAATCTTCTGATTCCTTATGAAGAAAGAATATATCTATTTCCATTGTAAAAATATTCAAGGATTCTGCTTCCATCAGCGTTTCAGGAAGGGAGGTCCATATGCACAACTCTCCGAGAGGAAGGTTTTTGCCGAATTGGTGTTTTAAATGAATGACTCCTGATTTATTAATGGTGACCCACTATTATAGATTCTTCCACAAGAGGAAATATCCTCTTGACATCTATCCACTCAAGACCCCTCACAATTTTAAATGTTCCAATCAAGTCACATCTTACTCTTCAGCAGACACAGGTCAACTTTTCCAATGTTTCCTTGTAAGACAACCAGGTATTAACCAAGTAAACTTCCTCTCAACTGCCTCCATCACATTTACATTCTCTCTTAAATAAGGTGACCAATACTATACATAGTACTACAGATGTAGTCTCATTAGTGCCCTGTATAACAGAAACATAACTTCCCTATTTTTGCAATCAATTTCCTTCACAATAAATGATACTATTTTATTAACTTTCCTAATTATTTGTTATCTTCGAGGAGAAAAAGTGAGGTCAGAGCTGAAAATGTGTTGCTGGAAAAGCGCAGCAGGTCAGGCAGCATCCAAGGAACAGGAGATTCGACGTTTCGGGCATAAGTCCTTCTTCAGGAATCCCGAAACGTCGAATCTCCTGTTCCTTGGATGCTGCCTGACCTGCTGCGCTTTTCCAGCAACACGTTTTCAGAAGCTAATTATTTGTTATACCTACTGTACGCTCTTGCCTTAGCCTATCAGATGCAGAAGTCAGATGATGAGGTTTATTCGAGATTACCCATGATTACCTGAGGTTTGAATATGCCAAGACTCCTCAGCCAGCTTTCTAACCTTCTACATTTAATATTAATCAAAGCTCTGTCATCCAGCCCTTTGTTTACATCAAATTTTGAGAGGGGGAAGGAGAAGTTAAAGGAAGGTAATTCCATAGCACGGGGTCTATGCCATCGAAGATACAGCCACCAATGATGGAAGGATTTAAATCAAACAAGTTCAAGGCCAGGATTGGCAGAACATATAGATTTAGGGGGGTTGTGAGGTTAAAGGTCATGTTAGAAATATATAAACAGTTTGCCTTGGCACTAAGCTCCAGAATACCTTCTTCACAACTCTTAAATGCTCGACCATTCTTTCTTCCTTCAAGATAATCCTTAAAACTTTTTACCCAGCTATTGACACTTTTCCTAATGTCACTTTATGTGGCTGAGTGTCAGAGTTGCTCGATTATGGCCCCAAGAAGTACCTTGGGACATTTTACAGTGTTCTAACGACCCTATAGAAATGGAAGTCAGGGTTATGATTTTATTATTAACGTTTTTGTAGCTAAAAACAGTTTCTGTAGTATAGTGATTTTTGACTCTATATAGTAATGCTACAATTCCCTAATGTACATTTCAATGCTCAGCTCCTTTTAAGCCCAATGCGAACCGACTGCTCCCAAAAGCATTATTACTTTTATTATCGGGGTACTTTATGAAAGTCGTACCGATCACAAATTACTCTGCATTAAAAAGATTGATTAAGTTTACTATCTGACTTCGGAGATCTACTCTGAGCAGGAGAGGAATTTGCAGCTTTTCGAGTGTTTGGAGCACAACCAGCGGTGGCATTGCCTGGTGAACTCATCCCACACTGGGCCTGGCCATTGATGTACCCTCCGAAACATTGAAGGTTTATTACTTTTAAACTTTACGGAGCACATTTAGTGCGGTGACTTTGAAAACCGAACGACTTAAAATGAAATGCTGGAACAACTCGTTAGCATTTCGAATAAATTTCTAAACATCTGTACAAGTTGCTCTCTCACGTTCCAGCCGGCCCTGAGGGAATGCTGCTATGTGATTCTGGAATCGGATTCCGCTCCAAAGACGACGATATTTTTAGGGTCAATCGTGTTTTTGTTGAGCGGAAATGCCATTTAAGGCTTCACACCGAGCCACGGCCGCGCACATCATCATCACAGAATAACACTCACTGGAAAGAAGGCGCACTCAGATTTCCCGGGATCCGTCTTTCCCAGGGTTTCGGAGGCGGCTGTGACCCCATAATCTTCAGAAGAACATTCACTCCACAATGACCTCTCGGCCCCTCCAGCTTCACTCCCCTCAGAAATATCCAATAGGACAAAGGGTTACATCCAGGCAGACACAGCAGCCAACAGAAAAGAGGGATACATCCAGACAGGCGTAACACCCAATAGACTACAATGAGACATCGGACAGACACAACAGCCAATAGAACATGGAAATGCATCCAGTCAAACATTACGACCAATAGTATGCGGATATACAGCCGGATGGGCACCGTAGCCAATAGGACTGCGACGTACTCAGCAGCACTAACCAATGGACTCTCGGGATAGATTCGAACTGGGAGACATGAACTTGCAGACGGTCTCTGCGTTTGTGAACAATCACTTCCGGGAGTTGGAGTGTGGTTGTGGAAATGTGAGTGTTAGTGCTATATCACTGTCTGTAACTTCTGCTTGTTCTGAGGATGACGTACTTTGACTGAATACGATTTAGTTAACTGTCTTGTTCAGATATGTTTTTATTTATTTCAGTGTTTTCCTCATGAAGGAGAAGATTCAGTAAAATAATTATAAATTCTGTTAAGGCATGTGCAGGAAGAAATAATTCTGTGGTGTATCGCAGTGCTTAATATTTCCATGGGTTTTGCAACAGGTATTTAAAACAGGGTGCGTAATAAATGGAAGCATAGAAAAAATGATTCTGTATCTTGTGTGAAGTCATGTTTTGTTTGCATTGTCATGTATGTTCATTTTCAAAGTGCGGCGCTGGAAAAGGCAGCATCCAAAAAGCAGGAGAATTGTCGTTTCGAGCATAAGCTCTTCATCAGCAATGTGATGCAGAGTTTATGCTCGAAACGTCAACTATCGTACTCCTCGGATGATGCCTGAGCGGCTGTGCTTTTCCAGCGCCGCAGTATTTGACTCTGATCTCCAGAATCTACAGTCCTCACTTTCTCCGATATGTGTTCAGTTTGTTCACCCTACCAAACCTAACGAACTTCAGTCAACCTTCATCAAATATTATTAAATAAGGATTTGCAGAAAATCAAATTTCATATGAATCAGTTTAAACAGTATTAGCAATTGAACACTTCAAAAACAACAGTCAGGGTGTTGAGACATTAACTCATGATATTTAGTTGTAAGAGGAGTTCAGAGTGATTGCCTTTGACACAGGTTTGGGATGAAAGGCAATGTACTAATGTACTTCATGGCTTATTGTAATCCGGTGACCTCTATCATGAGACATTTACTGCAGGTAGTCTTACAACTCAGTTCAGTTCAATAACACCTCACTACAAGCCAAGGAACACAGGAATATTCAAAGCTACTAAAATCTTTAGGAAGCTACAGAAAAAGAACAAAGAAAGAAGCCATAGCTGAAGGCACTGGGTAAAACACCATGCTGCAATTTTTCCTCTTCTGGTACCAGTTAAAATGAAAGATCATCTGAAGCAAATCTGACTTTTTTTTTCATTTGCAGTAGCAAAACTAAGGAATTGCCGCAGATTTAATTTACAAGCCAAAGCAGCGACAGGTAGCTGCATTTTTATCACAATTGAGAGACTGACATGAATTGTAGTCTGACTTAAATCTCTCTAAAGAATAAAAGATAAAGCAGAAATTTTGAAAACATGAAGAATGACCACAAGCTTCACTTGTGATCAGTATGTATTCAGCATGAGGGGCAAGGTCTAAAAGTGTCCAATGATAAATAGGTGACTGCACAAAGACAACTCCTGAGTCTGGTGAATTCTGTCAACGAGAACTGTGTAATTGAGGTCAAGATTTCATTTGGCATCAGAGATTTTTTGCTCCTCTCTGGAAAGTGATTAATATGTGCAGATGTGCCAACGGTAGAGCTAGCCTGTGTCAAAGCTAGAGCATATTCGTGACAAAACAAACTAGGCCTTTAGACATTATCTTGACATTATTATCGGGATGGAGGTGGCTTTGATGATTTGTAGCATTTCTGTGGCAACAAGAAGTGTAAATGGAGTCAATGGATGGAAGGTTGGCTTTCGTAATGGTTTGGTCTGTGTACACAACTTTGTAGTTTCTTCCTGTCCTGGGCAGAGCAGTTGCCATACCAAGCCATTATGCATCCAGATAGAATGCTTTTTGTGGTGCATCTGTAAATGCTGGTGATGGTTCTTGTGAAATGTTCCCAATTTTCTAACCCGTGTGAGAAAGAAACGCTGTTGTTGTATCTTCTTGACTGTCCATCTATGAAAGGTCCAGGACAGATTGTTGGTTTTAGTCACATGTAGGAACTTGATGCTGTTGACCTTGTCTATCTCAGCTCCATTGAAATAAATAGTGGTGTGCCCTTCTCTTTTCTTCCTGAATCAATGATCAATTCTTTTGTTTTGCTGTGCAATGGCATTGGGGCACAAGACAAAAAGCAGCAATCGCTGAGATCAAGCAACTAGTAATGGTAATGGTGTTGAATAGCCTGAAGTATGAAGTCAGCCTGCAATGTGATGCCAGCAAGACAGGGCTTGGAGCATCCCTCTTGCAACAAAGTCAACCAGCTGTACTTGGATCCAGAGTGTTAATGCAAACAATGAGTATATGCTCAGATCAAGCTGTTGCTTGGGCTACTGCCTTTGCCTGTAATCATTTTCATTAATACCTAATTGGAAGAGACAAAAGGAGTTTGAGTCAAGCCACAAACTGCTTCAAACCATTTTCTTCAAGCAACTACTATTTACTTTAAAGTGTCTGCACCAAATGTTACTCTGGTTACAGAAATATCATGTGAATATGACAAAGAAGCAAAAGAAACAGATGAATGTCACTGACAAGCTGCTGACAGAAAGTCTCCTTTTATGAATAATGTAGAGGATGCTGCGACAGAATGTGAAATCTTCCAGATCCATTATTAAACAATAGCTAAACATGTTCTGGTAGTCAGCAGCTCAGCAAAGACCATTGACCTATTTTTCCTAATCACCCTGTTCAAAGGTGTTATTACACATCTCTGGAGCAGGTGGGACTTGAACCTGAGCCTCTCAGTTCAGGGATAGGGAAACTACCACCACCACAAGACGACCCCTCAGCAAAGACATTGAACCTTAAGTGTCTTACTCAACTCAGCCAAACTCCACAATAAGGCAAACTGTCCAAGTGTTACAAGACATAGAGTTGAAAGGATGGCCTGAAAGCATCAAAGACATTCCTGTAGTTGCGAAAGTATATTGGGCACACAGGAATGAATCCACAGCTCGAGGTGGCATATTGAACAAAGGAAATATAATTGTTATCCCAAAGAGGTTGAGAGAAAGATACTGAAGTGCATCAGTGCAAACTTCCAAGGAATTGAGTCAAGTCTGAAGAAGGCAAGAGACTTGCTGTCCTGGACAAATGTGAGCAATAAAATCAAGAGCCACATCAGTTAGTGCAGTTCTCATAATGGGTAGCAACCAAGCAAGCTAGACACATGACATCCTGGATAGACCATGGATATAGCTAGGAATAAATCTCTTTGCACTCTGAGGAAGTGATTATCTTGTCATGGTAAACACAGATTTTGACTCCTGGGAACTGAACCAGCTGACTTCAATCAACACCACTGAGCCTGTGGTGCCAACAATGATCCTCAGTACCCAAGTGAAGAATTCAGTTCTTTTGTAAAGTAAGAGAAAATTCAACACCATACATCATCAACTGTATTCCTGGTTAGATGAAAGGGTTGGGGCATTGGTGAAAACCGTCAAAGATATCCTCAAGAAATCAGCAAAGATAAGCCAGTCCTAGAGTGGAGAAACAAACCAATTTAAACCATGAAAAATAGTCCTGTACGAACAAAGACTGCCATTTGCGATTTTGGAGAAGACAACCCAAGGATTGGTATGTTATGACAAAGTTATTCTTCCAATAGCAAAAACATTGCTGAAACCAGGTATACATTTCAAAATTAAATTAAATTTGGCTTTCAGCCATTTCATCATCTTACCAAATTGCTGAACTAGTTGAGTAGTGGAGAGCTAGTCAGAGTACAAACCTTCAATGTTGTCAACAAGGGTCAGACCAATTGGTAACTTGGGACCTGTGTCCAGTGAGCAAACAGATTTACTTTTGCAACCGAAGACATGTACGACAAGAGAAACTGTTTGCTCATCGTAGGTGGCTAACCATTTAAGATTTGAATTTGCCATCAGACAGATCAACCATCAATCTCAGAGGGCAGAAATGGGTACTGTAGATGCTGGAGATTAGAGTCAAGACTAGAGTAGTGCTGGAAAAGCACCGCAGGTCAGGCAGCATCCAAGGAGTAGGAAAATTGACGTTTCTGGCAAAAGCCCTTTAATCAGAAATGAGTCATTCAGACTTTTGCCCGAAACATCTATTTTCCTGCTACTTGGATGCTGCCTGATCTGCTGTTCTTCTCCAGCACCACTCTAATCTTGACATCAATCTCCGAGGTCTATAGCACCCTGACAATGGAGGTGGAATTACAGTTGCTGCCACAGCATCAGTAGGTTACATGGAAATGCTCCATGAATCTAAAACATCACCCATATGAATAGCCAATGATAACTGTTCGTGTACCATTGGAAAGCTTTGCAATGCATATGCAAAGATTGATGAGACTAACAAACTGCTAACAACTGTATACCAAGCAGGTAACTCGGGGTAACTGACAGAAAAAAATGCACATATTGTTTACACTTTTTGTTTAGAAAGGGGTATGTTTGGTGTAGAAGTACTGTACTAATGTGCTTCCTGGCTGGCTATAATAATGTGACCTCTATCATAAGACACTCACTTAAGGTATCTAACTTATAAGGTTGTCTTTATTGAACTCTGAACAGAATTTTGTCTCGTGAATTTGTAACAATATTAAAGCATCACTTGACTGAGGATTGCATCAAAGAGCCCTGAAAAACAGTCCCATTCAGTGGGAGTTGGGGAAAACTTCAGTTGGATGGACTGAAGGTAAATATTTATTAATCAACCTGTTTAGAGATGTTGTTACTCTGTAGCAGGTGGGAGTTGAGCTCAGGCCTCCTGGCTGAGAGGCAGGGATGTTAGCACTGCACCACAAAAGCCCCAGTCTTCAGGGTAGTGTTTTAGGACCAACCATCTTCAGTTGCTCCATCAATGACTTTACTTCATCATAAGATTCAAATGAGGTTGATTGCGCAATATTTAGTATCATTTGTATATTATCGGATGTGGTCCGAAAAGTGGAAAGTAATATTTGTGCCACACAAGTACCAGGCAATGCCCAATCCAACAAGTCAGAATCCAATCATCTCACTTCGACATTATGATAACTTGGGGATTATGTGATAATGTTATCATTACCAGAAATTGAAGTGGACCAGCCAAATTGTCCTGAAGAGAGTCAGCAATATCTCACCCTCTGTCATGTGAATTCACTGCAAAAATTGTACGGTTTGCCATAACTTGGTAAAACAGATAGTTAAGGAAGGGAAATGACCAAGTAGCCTGTTCCCCAAACATTGATGCACAAAAATGTAACTGAAAATGAATGTGAAAATTGAACATGATCTTTGAAACTATTTATTTCAAGTTGAAAACAATTGTAAAACCTGTAAACATTAATGAAAATTATTGTTCTGCCTTTTTTTGTTTAATAGGATTAGAAGTCATGTTTCCATTGAAGGAAAAGGACAGGAGAGTTGTCCAGATGCTGCTCAATGCAGGATGCTGTCCTCGATGTATACTAAGATTCTGTTCTGTTGGGATTCAGCCTACGTACAGGCTTTCATGCAAGGTTTTTGAAATGTTTCATTTTCATTTAAAAGTTTAACAATGTGAGTTTCTTTAAAAAAACAGTTTGAACACCTGGAAAATGCTAATATGTGTCACAAGAATCAGTGCTGTATTCATTGCTTTTCATCATTTATATAAATGGTTTGGATGTGAATATAGGAGATGTGGTTAGTAAGTTTGCAGATGACAGCAAAATAGGTGATTGTAATGGACAATGAAGGACATTATCCCAGAGTATATCGGGACATTGATCAGATGGGCCAGTGGGCCAAGGAGTGGAATGTGGAGTTTAATTTAGATAAATGCGAGGTGTGCATTTTGGTAAGGTAAATCAGTTCAGGGCTTGTACACTTAATAGTAGGGCCCTGAGGAGCATTACTGAACAAAGGGGTGCAGGTGCATAGTTCCTTGAAAGTGGAGTTGCAGGTAGAAGGGTGGTGAAGAAGGCATTGGTCAGAGCACTGAATACAGGAGTTGGAATGTCATGTTGCAGCTGTACAGGACATTGATGAGGCCACTTCTTGAATACTGCATACAGTTCTGGTTGCCTTCCTATAGGAATGATCTTGTTAAACTTGAGAAGGTACAGAAAATATTTGCCAGGATGTTCCCGGGACAGGAAGGTTTGAGCTGGAGGGAAAAGCTGAAAAGACCAATGCTTTTTTCTCTGGAGTGTCGGGGGGGGGGTGACCTTATTGTGGTTTATAAAGTCATGAGTGGAATGGAATCATAGAATCCCTAGTATAGAAACAGGCCATTTGACCCAGCAAGTCCACACCAACCCTCCGAACAGCATCCAACTGGTCCCAACTTCCCACCCTTTCCTATAACCCTGCATTTCCCATGGCTAACACACCTAATCTGTACATCCTTGAATGCTATGGGCAATTTAGCATAGCCAATCAACCGAGCCTGCACACCTTTGGACTGTGGGAGGAAACTGGAGTACCCAGTGGAAATCCACATAGACATGGGGAGAATGTGTGGAATTCCACACAGACAGTCGCCCAAGGTCCCTGGTCCTGTGAGGCAGTAGTGCTAACCACTGAGCCACTGTACTGCCCTGAATGGATAGGGTGAGTAGCCATAGCCTTTTTCCGAGGGTGGGGGAAGTCCAGAACTAGAGGGCATAAGTTTAAGGTGAGAGGAAAGATTTAAAAAGGATCTGACATTTTCATGCAGAGGGTGGTGCATGTATGGAATGAGCTGCCAGAGGAAATGGTGGAGGATGGTACAAATACAACATTTAAAAGGCACGTGGATGGATATATGATTGGGAAGGATTTAGAGGGATATGGGCCAAATGTTGGCAAATGGGACTGGGTCAGATTGTAGTATTTGGTTGGTGCAGATGAGTTGGAGTGATGCTGTATTTCCATGTATCTATGAATCTATATAATCTTTATTAAATAAAAAATCTCTAACCTCCCCATAAAATCTCTCTATAGCTCCAACCCCATCTACCTTTAACTTCTAAACATTGGTGGTAGCACTCTCAGCCATCTTGCCTTCAACAGTCAGAAGTTGCTCCCTAAAACCCTTTATCTAGGGACATTTTTCCTTCTCTTCTAAAACACTTTGATAACTTATGTCTTCATCAATTTTCCCCCCTTCTCCTCTTCATAGAATCTCATTAGAACTCATCGAATGCTGACTGTGAAGAAGCAGGTCATTCATTCCATCGGGTCCACACCAATCCTCTGAAGACCATTCCATCCAGACCCACTCCATTCCTGTAACCCCATATTTTCTGTAGCTAATCCACCTAGTCTGCATAAATTATGAGTAATGTAGCATGGTCAATCTACCTAACCTCAACATCTTTGAAGTGTGGGAGGAAACCAGAGCACCTGGAGGAAACCCACACAGACACTGAGAATGTGCAAACTCCACATTCCCTGGCACTGTGCGTCAGTAATGCTAACAGTTGAGCTACCTTCCTGCCGATCTGTAGTACATTAGCACATTTTGCTATTTCAAAGGTGCTATACAAGTTGAAGCAACTAACAAATACATTGCGAATGGACTTTCCTCAATTCCATTTCACAGGCCTGGCTGGAGATTCGCCATCCATATAGAAGAACGTTTTATGCCTGAAATCATGGCTCTTCTTTGAATCATCTGTTCCAAAATATATTGCTGCAAAACCACAAACCATCTCATAAATGCAGTGCAATATGAAGTCAGCTTGTACATCTTTCTTGTTTAAAATAATGATGCAACACTTTATCTCATTGAATAGTCACTTATCTTCTCTAGCCAAGCTTCTGTAGCTAAAACATTGCTTAAAACCTCTGTGAAAATTCTGTTTGTTCTAGTAGACTTCCTCTACCCATCTCCCCCCACCCCCAAATCTGTGTTTAGGAGGAGGCTGAAAACCATGACAATTACTAAACAGACATAAAACAAATTCCATTAAATTTTTAAAAAACGTATTGGCAGTCATACTGAATGTACATGTTCATGAACTGTATACCCAGATGTGACACAAGAAAAGTTCAGTGAACGGGAGCCTTACATCTATAGGTCTTGTTCTCCCCAACATGTTGCTGTGACCACAAGACCTGCCTCATAACTTGTGTACCATATCACAAAATATGGGCACAAAATAAGGAGCAACTCAACAAAGGATCACAAATTAGGGAGACTGAAGGTGAAAATTCTAGAATCTGTGGCTTAGACACGCCACAAAAAAGGTGATGATGAAGAATTCAAATGCAAAATCTGCAAGAAATTGAAGTAAGAGATCTAAAATGGCTTGTAAAGCTGGAGGGATAGTGGAGATGGTGAGAAATGAGGCCTTCAAATCCTTTGAAGACAAAGATAGCAGACTTGTAACTGAGATGCTGCTGGACTGTGAAGCAGCATAGAAGTGATTAGAAGGGTGAAAGGTGAGGAAATCTTAATGCAACTTAGGATACAGCAGCAGAGTTTTAGATGAGGTCAGGTTAATGGAAGATGGGGCATCAGTTACAGAGCCCTGGAAAAATCAGGTGTGGACGTCATAAAGACAAGGATAAAGGTTTCAACAGCAGGTGAGCTGAGCAGGGGTGGAGGCAGATGTATGGTCTTGATAATTGAAAAGGTGAGGTCAGAAGTTCAGCTCATGGTCAAATATTACATGAAGATTGTGAACAGTGTGGCTATCAAGGTATGTTAGGGTCAAAGGATCATACTCTTAGTTACCTTTGTAACAATATATTTGAGTTTCTAAAAGGCAAGTTGAATTTAGTCAATTGCTTCAAAAAAACTTTTCTAGTCAATCTGTTCAAAGATGTTACTACACACCTCTGAATTTTGGGGCCTTTTGTGGTGCAGTAATAGGGTCCCTATCCCTGACAATGCATTCATGAACAATACACCTGGACGTGACACAAGGAAGGTTCAGTGATGGGGAACCTTTCAAGCCAAAGGCCTTGTTCTCCAAGCGTACTACCATGACCATAAGTGCTGTATCATAATTTGTATATTGGGTTCAAGTCCTACCTGCTCTAGAGGTATGAAATAACATCTCTGTAACAGGTGGGACTTGAACCCAGGTCTCCTGGCTCAAAAGTAGGACTGTTGCACCACAAGACCCTTTACTAAGTAGTTAGATCCTGTCTATAATCACACAACTTCTTTCTTTACTACAGACATGCCCTTGTATTGGTGTATTTATGATTCCTTGAGAAAGGCTAACAAGCTGTGGAGTGTACCATCACTGTCTTAATCAACCTGGGAAGTCTGGATCTGAAATAAAACCGATATCTCTCATTTTTGCATCTTTCACTTGAAAACATTAGGTTGTAATCTTCACTCTGTTTGCAATCCCATGATGCATTTCTTTGTAAAATTTAGCTGAACAGTCATATGATGTGAGAATGCTAAGCTCTGCATTGGTGATACAGTGTGCTTAATTAGAATAATTGTTTCATTTATCAATCAATGTTACTTTAAGTGAGGATGACTAAACTAAATGAATCATGAAATGTTTAGTTTACCTATAATCACACAGCCAAGAGCCCACAAGCAATCCCCACAGCGTTTGGTTGACAAGCTTCCCATTTGACTGGGTCCCTGACCGGTCAACATCAGCAATGGCAGGCTGAGGCATTAATTGCTGACTTCAGGACTTCGATTAATTGGCAGCAAGCCTCCTCTGACCAACTTAATCAAAGTGGTGGAACCCTCACATCTTCCCCATTTACACATCCACTCAAAAGACCCCACAGGCAATGGTATAAAATTTTACCCATGTTTATCCTTTCACCCAGCCACTTTCCCAACACCTTTTCACCCCCACAATATTATGCCATCGGCTCAGCATCTCACAGAGCCTTGTGGAATTTAATTCACTATAACACGGGTGCAGCATGTTTCAATGATAATAATTGATCCAGTGGTCAGATACTGTTTAATGTAAATCTAAAGAGGCACACTGTCCACTTTTATGAATCTGTTAAATAAGCCATCACAAACAGAACATTTTTAAATATAATGTTGGTGTTTCAGGAATTGTTCACGGAGCTCCACAAGTTCTTGAACGATGATGAAGATAAATCTAAGGTAGTGGAATATGATCAACCACCTTGTAAGAAGATCCGATTGCAGGATTCTGAAAAGGATGATTCTGATTCAGAACAAAATGGAGCAGTCAAATTTCTGTCCAGTGGAAATGTCCTTCCTGATGATGAGGTTAAAACCTGCACCGTGTGTCTGGGAATTCTACAAGACCTATGTGAAACAGATTTTGTCAAAAAGGTTTGCTTTATCTAGATCTCGGTTAGATAAATTAACCTTAAACCTGTTATAAACCTCTTTAGATGTCAGATGCTGATAAAACAGTTTAAATTTTGTATGGTAAGTTAAATCATTCATAGCAAGGAATTTTAATATTTCGGGAAGGCAAGGTCATGCATTAATTCAGTTTCTTACTTGTTTCGAGCTTTCTGTCATTAGTGACCTTAAGGTAGGCAAATGGCGTCTTGGCATTCATTGCTGAAGGAATAGAGCACAAGTAGAGAACTGTGGCTGCAATTATACAAGGTATTGGTGAGACCACTATCAGGAATAATGTAGATAATGTTGGTCTCCTCACTTGAGATGGAATGTAGTTGTATTAGAAGCAGTTCAGAAGAGTTTCACTAGATCGATTCCAGTGATGAGGGGTTTGTCTCAAGAGAGATTGAGTACTTCAGGCTCTTACTGTTTGGAGTTTAGAAGAATGAGAGATCTCATTGAGATATTTCAGATGTTAAAAGGGATTACGAAGTAAACAGGATTTTTCCTTGTGGGGCAATCTCAATGAGAGGTTGTTTTAAGATAAGAGATAAGATGAGGAGAAATTACTTCTCCCAAAGGAAAAATTCACTACTCCATAATAGTGTGGGGATGTTGGGACATTGAAAAAATTTAATGATAAGATAGGCAGATCTGTTCACATGTGCTAGTGCATGTAACGAATTTGGTACATTCGTTAACAAATTGTGGATGCACATCTTTCAAATGGTTGAAGAGGAAAACCATATTCTAATTTAGATGGTTGGCTGATTGGGTCAGTGTAGTACTTTTCAGCACCTTGCGAACTGAGCTCAATTCAAGACTACAGTCAGCTTTCTCAACTGCCATAAGCATTCTAGATCTCTCTTGCTCTCCCCAGCTTGAACATTTGCTCCATAATCTGGAGGAAAAATTTCCAGTTTCACAAACCCCAAATTCCTGGGACAATTAAATTTTGGTTTTGGGTACGTGGCTGATAACTGAAGTTAGGCCCACCACCCATTAAAAAAGTTGAGGCAGCCACACCTGTCTGATGTGAAGCCTAGCTGTCCAAAATGCAAAGCTTGATGTGCTATGACCCTTTTAAAAAGCACAGTATAACAAAAAGAAAAGCTCTGCCCTCATCACCCACATTCCTGATACTCCATCTATGACAACCCATGCCACCCCATGTCCTTCACCCACCCACCATGGCTCTTCATTCCCTCCATGCCAACATGTGCCTTTCTACCCATCCAAGGCTTTTTAAATCTTCATGATGTCATCCTGCCTTCAAAATCGCATTGACCAAGTGTGACATCAAGGAGCAAACTGGAATCAGAAGGAACTAGGGGCCAAACTTTCCACTGGTTGGAGTCATACCAAGCACATGGAAAGACTGTTGTGATTGTTGGAGGTCAGTCATCTCAGCTGTAGGATATTTCTGCAGATGTGCCTCCGGAGTGTCCTAGGCTCAATTATCTCAGCTGCTTCATCAAAGACCTCCCCTCCAATGAAAGGTCAGAAGTGTCCAATTAACTGTAAGCATACCAAATGTTCAGCACCATTTCTTAAGTACTGAAACAGACCATCTTCAAATGCCACGAGACCTAGACAATATCCAGGCTTGGGTTTGCAAGTGGCACATAATATTCACACCACACAAATGCCAGGCAACGACCATCTCCAGTAAGACACAATCTGACCACAGCCCCTTGAAATTCAATGGTGTTACCATCACTGAATACTCCACTATCAACATCCTGGGGGTTATCATTGACCAGAAATTCAACATAAATACAATAGCTACAGGTGTAGATCAGAAACTACTGCTGTGAGTAACTCCTTAAATCCCTAAAGCCTATTCACCATCTATAAGGCACATGTCAAGAATGCAATGGAATACTCCCCCCTTGCTTGGATGAATGCAGTTCCAATGAGACTGAAGAAGCTTAACACGTCCAGGACAAAGTAAACCACAATTGGCACCGCATCCACGAGCAACCACTCCCTCCATCACAGATGTTCAGTAGCAGCAACAATCTAAAAGATTGAGATTCGCTCAAGATCCTTAGACAGCACCTTCCAAACACATGACCACTTCCATCTAGAAGGACAAGTGCAGCAGATACATGGGAACACTACTACCCCGTAAATTCCCCTTGAAGCCATTCACCATCCTGACATCTTTCAGTGTCACTGGATCAAAATCCTGGATCAAAAGCCTCTGTAATGGCTTTGTTCATCTACCTACAGTGCATGGAGTACAGTGGTTCAAGAAGGCAGCTCACCACCATCTTCTGAATGGCAACTAAGGACAGGCAATAAATGCTGGCCAGCCAGCAACTTTGTCATTTCATGAGAGAATATGAAATGTAATGGTGGTGCATAAGTAGCAGGGATGGTGAGGTGTCCCAACTGAGAGTGTACGAAGCATCAGAGGTCAGGAAAGGTTAATAGTTTAATGTAGAATAAGAGGAAGAGATGGATGATGGCCATTGAGAGGAGATGCCACACACAATGGTGAGAGTTGTAGACCATTGGCCTCTGAAATAAAATCAGAAAATACTGGAGAAACTCAACTGGTTTGGCTGCATTTGTGGAGAGAGAAATGTTAACTCTGTTTCTCGTTGCACAGATGGTGTCAGATCTGCTAAATTCCTGAGAGCTCAACTTTCTCCAGGTCAACATTGAGAAATTAAAATTGTTGTTACTGTGCCGTTGCAAACTCGTCCCCTTTGCCACTGATTCAGTCCTTCTGTCTGACAGCTTCCTTGAGCTTACCTCAGTTGTTGGTGACTGTGACTCCCTTTTGACGTCAACTTCAGTTTCGGACTCCAAATCCTTTCCGTCTAAAAGCCCACATATTTGCACCTCTGCAACATTTCCTGCTACTGTTTTACTTTTCTATTATTTGGTTTCTATTTAATGTGGTTTGCAGTTATTAAAGAAAAAATCCTGGATACCAAAAATCAAGTCCAAGTCTGCATAAATGTTTCCAAGGTGAATAACCTTCTCTGTATCTAATCAGTAGAAACCAGTTAGGCTCACCATATTCAATGGCCTAATTTTGGATAATTTATCTTTAAGCTGTTTTTGTCAACAAACTTTCATGACTTTTATTGTTCCTAATGACCTCCATCTGTTTCATGCTAGTAAGAACTCATAAAAATTAAATTACTTGTTTTTACATGAGTCATTGCATATGTTGGCTGATGAGACCATATTGGGAAAATTGCATGTACAAAAACATGTATAATGAGTAGTTATCAATGGAAATGATGATTCTGCAATGAGTCAGTACTGAGGAAAAGGGAAGCAAGAAGAAAAATGAGACTTTGTACACTATCTTAAAAAGGAGGCTGCCTGCAAATTAAGTGCAGACACACTTTAAAGGAGTTTATTGATGGAAAAAAAAGGCAGTTTAATGTTTCTGTGTTTTTTCAAGTTTGTATTCTGCAGAGAATAGATAGCTTTTTGTTTGTTTTTAGGTGTGTGCTGAAGTGGACTCTGCTGGTTATCATTTTAACAGTCTCGTATTTTCAGTTTCACTGCCTCCCCAGCTTTTAGTCAGAGAGGTGAGTCGTCCAACTTATTTTTTTTGATAAAATGCACTTTTTTGATCCGTAAAATGTATATCTGAACCTTTTTTTGCTTCTCTTTGTTAATTTTTTTGACTGTAAATTTGCTTATCAGTCAGCGATATGAAGCAAGTTTGTCTATGAAGATGATGCTCTTTACACTGTTCAGTTCAAATAATGAGAGACAAAGACTGTTTATGTAAGTTTCTTGTCTTTCCTTTAACACATCACACGAATCTCTGTCTAGGATCCTGGACCAAAAGTAGCTGAGTTTGAGCACCTCCTTGTTCAGGCATCTGCTTTCTAACTCTCTTATGAGTAAGAAACAGACTATGTAGCCACCAGTGCTACTAAACCTGTCTGTTCAGTTGTTTGCTCAGTGCAATGTTAGTTGTTTTAGAATTAACCAAGTGTAAGTCTTTAGTTCTTTTGGTCAATTATCAATAAAGGAGCTTGATGCCATCCAAGACAAAGCATCCCATTTGATTGGCACATTATCTATCATCTTCTATGCATAACACACAGTTCTAGCAGTGTCTATCCATCTAAAAGATCCACTGCGGCAATTAGTCAATGCTGTTTGGACAGTAGCTTCCAAAAGCCCTCACTCTGTACTGTCTGGAAGAATAAGCACAGCACATGCATGGAAACACCACATGCAATTCCCCTTTCAATCCCCACACTATCCTGACTTGGAATTATACTGTTGCTCCTTTACTGCTGTGCGTAAAATTCTGCAACTCCCTCTAATAGTGCTGTAGTTGAACCAGTACTACATCAACCATTCCAGTTGAATAACATTGCTGTCGTCACAAGGGATGAACAGTAAACGCTAAGGTTACAGTCAACTCCCATGTCACCTGAATGAATAAAATTAACTCAGTGCCACGTGAACAAACATATGAACAAGGGAACAATAGTAGAGCACTTGAGCCTTCAAGCCTGCTCTGCTATTCACTAAGATCATGGCTGCTCTGAATTTTAACCTCAACTCTACATTCCTGTATGCCCCTGATAATCTTTCATCCCCTTAATAATCAGGGTTTTCCAAAGGCATTCATCTGAGGAAAAAAAAAGTTTCCTCATCTGTTTTAAAGGGATGCTCCCTTATTTTTAACTTATCACAAATTTTAGATTCTCCCACAAGAGGAAAAGTCCTTTGAGCATCCACCTGTCATGTCCCCTCTGGACCTTGTTTATTTTGCTTAAGTCATTTTGACTCTTCTGAACTCCAGAGGATAAAGGACTAGCCTGTCTAGTCTTTCTTCTTAAGGGTCATTCCAAGTATTTGTCTAGTAAACCTTCTACGAATTGCTTCCAATGTATTAACATCCTTCCATAAAAATGGTGACCAGTATCTCATACAATACTCCAGATATGGTATAACTATTGCCTTGTATAACTGAAGCATTACCTATCTGCTATTACATTCAGTCCCCCTCACAATAAAACACTACGTTTTAGCCCACATGATTCACCCGGACCAGTCCTACACGGTCCCGGGCCGGAGGATACACGACAACGTCCACCTGGTCCGGGACCTGATCCATTTCTGTCGACGGGCTGGTCTGCCGAGCGCCTTCCTGTCTCTGGACCAGGAGAAGGCGTTCGACAGGGTCGATCACGAGTACCTGCTCGGGACTCTGCGGGCATTCGGGTTCGGGACACAGTTCGTCGCCCGGATCCAACTTTTGTACGCCGCCGCAGAGTGTCTGGTTAAAGTTAAAGGGTCCCTGACGGCGCCCCTTCGCTTCGGTAGAGGAGTGCATCAAGGCTGCCCCCTGTCCGGCCAGCTGTATTCCCTGTGCGTGGAGCCTTTCCTGCGCCTCTTGTGGAGGAGGTTGTCGGGGCTGGTTCTGCGCGGCGCGGGCACGGGGTGGTCCTCTCGGCCTACGCCAACGACGTGCTCCTCACTTTCACTGACCCGACTGACCTGGGGAGGATGCACGAGTGCCAGGCCGTGTACTCGGCAGCTTCTTCCGCTAGGATCAACTAGGCCAAATGTTCCGGGCTACTGGTGGGTCCGTGGCGGGTGGACTCCCTGCCGGAGGAGTTTCGGGGGTTCAGCTGGAGTACCACCCATCTCCTCTACCTGGGGGTCTACCTCAGCCCGACCGAGGAATCCTGGCCGGCCAACTGGCAGGAGCTGGAGGCCAAAGTCTCGGCTCGCCTAGGCCGCTGGACAGGACTGCTCCGAGTGCTATCTTACAGGAGCCGAGTGCTGGTCATAAACCAGCTGGTGGCCACCATGCTGTGGTACCGGCTGGTCACTTTGGTCCCTCCTCCTGGCTTTGTCGCTGACATCCAGAGAATGTTGTTCGACTTCTTCTGGGACAAAAAGATGCACTGGGTCGCTGCGCAGGTTCTGAGTCTCCCCATTGAGGAGGGCGGTCAGTCGCTGGTGTGCGTCCGCACCCAGGTCGCGACCTTCCGCCTTCAGACCTTGCAGCGATACCTTTACGTCGAGCCTCCTCCTAGGTGGTGCGTCCTGGCGACGTATTTTTTCCGCCAAGTGCGTAACCTCAACTATAACACGCAGCTCCTGTTCGTCGACTGTGACGGTTTGGAGGTCGCCCTCAAGGTGCTGCCTGTCTTTTACCAGGACCTGATCACTGTCTGGAACATGGTCGAATCGCGTCGCGCCTACCCTCCGGCAGGAGTAGCGGCTGTCGTCAGGGAGCCGTTGCTCAGGAATCCGCACCTCCGTGCTCGCGGGTTCGAGTGGCTGTTGGAGGGGAGGGCCGTGGCGGCGAGGGTGACCAGGGTCGGGGACATGCTGGGTGCCGGGGGCCTGGGCTGGACGTTGCCGCAAGAAATAGCGAGCAGGGCAGCGGTAGACGTCCGGTATGTGGCCACCGCCATCCGACGCCTTAAAACGGCGGTGCTCGGACCCGACGTAGTGCACCAGTTGGAGGACACTCAGGTGTGTGGTGGGATCCCGTCTGCGCTCACCCCAGCCCGGACGGAATTTCACATTGGCCCCAAGGTCCCGTACTTCCCGCGGGAGCCTGTGCCCCACAACCTGAGCCGCCTCCGAAATTTTAATTTTGTCCCGTTCAAGGACGTTAAAAGGCGTGCCCTGTATCGACTGCTGCTGCACACCGTCCGCCTCTTCTCCCTCATCCACCGTCCGGACACGCCTTGGCATGCCCATTTGCCACCGGGCAGTGGGGATCTCCAGTGGAGGGCCCTCTACACGGGAGTCCTCCCCCTTTTCTCTCGGGGATCTGGGGTGGAGGGTGCTGCATGCAGCAGTCCCCTGCAACCGCAGATTGCGGTGGTTCACGGACTCCCAGCCCAACTGCTTGTTCTGTGGCGCTGTGGAGTCCGTGGACCATGTGTATATTGGGTGTGGGCGTTTGCACTCCCTCTTTGATTTTCTGAAAAACCTTCTCCTCTGTTTTTGGTTGCACTTCAGTCCCACACTCCTGATCTTCGGGCACCCGGTGCGGAGGAGGGAGGGCAGGTCTGAAGACCTCCTCTTGGGTCTGCTCCTGGGCCTGGCCAAATTGGCCATAAACAGGTCCAGGCAGCGGGCCGTGGAGGGGGTCGTTAGGGCCGACTGCCTGCCCCTCTTCCGCGGTTACGTTAGGGCCCGGGTGTCCTTGGAGAAGGAGCACGCGGTGTCCACCAACACCCTGGAGTTGTTCAGGGAGAGGTGGGCGCTGCAGGGAGTGGAGTGCATCATTTCCCTCTCCGACGCTATTTTGATTTAGCCCCTGCCCTCCCCTTCGCTGTTTTGATCACACAGCATTGCCCTTTGATGTGAAGGGCACTGCTTGTCGCTGACCACTCGGGTGTTTTCCTATTTTCCTGGTGGTGGAAATTAAATAAAGATTTGTGCACTTTGTGTCTCTCACTGCGTCTCACACCTGCACACACACACCATGGGTGCTGGGGAAAAAATAAGCACTACTGCAGTAAGGCGGTAGTGTGGGGGGTTAATAAAAAAAAGAGAAAAATTTTTTTTAAAAAATCAACAGGGGAAGCACGCGGTGTCCAAGAAAAGAAAAAAAGAGGAAAAAAAAATAATAAAACATGTTTTATTTGTTTTCCTGATTCCTTGTTGCAGTGATTCATGTGCCAGGACACCCAGATCTTTCTGCATTTCAGAGCTCTGCCACCTGCTTTTTTATTCTTTCTGCCAAAATAGACTCTTTCACACATCCCCACATTGTACAGTTTGGGTATCCTACATCTGCACGTCCAAGAGCCACAAAGACCTAAAAACAGAAGGTTTTTCAAAAGCATCCTCCGGTGTCCTCAACAAGCAATTGGAACCGAATGGACACAAAGACCTAAAATCCAATGTCAGGACTATTTCTAAAAGGAGGAAACATGGAGACAAAACTACAGTACTATCGGGCTTAGCAAAGTTATCAGCAAAAGTCAATACCTTCAACAACAGAAACTGATAAGTCATTTTAAATCAAGAATAACCTGTAGAATAAGTAGGCTGTGTCCAAAAACCAAAATTGTCTTATTTCCAAAAAGATGTTAGCCCCATGGTTTCCAGATAAGAAATACCAGACCTGTACTCCATTTGCTAGAACTTTACCCACTTGCTCATCCTGTCTAGATCCCTTATGTCTTTTTCACAATTCACTTTCCTATCTTTGTGTCATCAGCAAATTTAGTTCTCATACCTTTTGGTATCTTCATCCAAAAAACTTTGTATAAATTGTAGAGTTGAGGCTCCAGTGCCGACTCCGATGGCACACCTCTCGTGACATTCTGACAGACTGTATCAAATCTAGATTTTCCATTTGTTTTGTGATTACTTCGCAGGTTTCTTTTTAAAAAAAAATCAATATATTAAAATCTTTAATTTGTTGCTGCTCCACTCTGTTATGAAACATGCAGTATATGTTTATTTTTGCTGTTGTATTGTGTAAAATCTGATTTCACATTTCATTATATTGACTGCATCTGTTGTGTCTGTTCCACTAGCCTATATCCTTTTTGATGGTTATAGTTTATATTTTTGAGCTGTACGCTGATTTTTATCTCGCAATGTGCCACTGTTTACAAGAATAGAGTGTAATTTCTTGGGTTGTTCCTTTTTAAAATTTGAACAACAGGTGGTGAACTAAATTAGATTTATGAAAAACTTGCCATTTTTCTTATGATCTTCCACTGTCAGCAGTTAAGTTTACTTTCTACAGAAGTATTAACAAATCAGAAAACATAGCTAATTTACATTATTGTGTGAATATCCTGACCTAATTGGTATCTATTCAGGGTTTTGTAAATAGTCCTGTTGATGGTTACTGGTTTCAATTTCTGTGAATCTTATTCCTGTCAGCGCCAAACAAAGAAAGGCAATGTTAAGATAAGGGAGTGTAACACTTTATTATGTCTGTGACCACATATCAGCATAAAGCAACACTTGAGTCAGATGCTAGGTTAGGGGCTATATTCAGTAACATGCTTTAACCTAGATGTCAGATAGGCAATCCTTGCACATTGATGTGATTTTTCTTTTTCTCGCACTAGCCATACTTGTTATGTGAATGAAATTACAGTTTAATGCCACTTAATTAAGGAGGGATTTGTGTTGTGCATCCAGAACCATTGAGGGGAATACCACAAATACTGTGAAATGGGTGACTGTTTGTTTATTTTAAATTTGTATTCCTTCCTAACGATAAACTACATATTAATTAGACAAATCTGAAAATTGGGGCTGGATGCTACATTGCAACCCCCATTCCCCTCCCAAAAAAAACCCAAATGTGTTTTGTTGGGAAGGGGACAAGTGAAGTGTCAGGTGGGTAGCTTCGCTACCTTCCCACCCACTGCTAACTGACTCCCATAATAGGCTAGGTAGGCATATGCTGAAAATAGCAGCCTGCCAGCCCCACTTCAATAACTAATTACAGAACAACCTCGATTATCTGAATGAGATAGGCGGAGAGTATTTTGTTCGGATAACTGATTGTTCGGATAATGTTTTTACGGGACCTTGAGATCTTGTTCAGATCATTCGAAATTCGGATAATTAACATTTGGGTAACTGAGGTTGTTCTGTAAATGTTTATTCGTCTTCTTATTTAGCCTATTGACCAGGATAATATGCTGTCTAAACCATAATATGCTTAGTGTTTGCAGGCCACTTTTTGTAGGTGAGATTAAAAAAAAATGCAGGAAAGGAGCTGGTGCCCACTGTGTATCGGGTGCCCCTACACCCTGCCCATGATGTTAGCACACACTTGGTGTCCCAGAGACACAGAACGTCCGTAGCTCCTGGTCTGCTGTCAAGGGGTCCTTAACGAGCTTCTGCAAAGGCGCTCCTGATCACTCAGAAAAGCTTGAGCGATTCAATGACAATGTCCAGTCGCAAGGTATTTCTGAACGTGGAACAACAACACAATGTGAGAGGACTTGTGACAAGCTGAGTCTCTTTTTCTCATGACAAAAGTAGGTTGAGCTTTCTTTAAAATAATTATAGGTTTGATAGGATGAATATAGAGAGTATGTTTCTCCATGTGAGGAAGAGCATGATTCGACACCATCAATATATTTGGTCTTCGCAATATCTGACTGGAAATTCAGGAAGATCATCTTTATACAAATGTGGAATGAGAATGTGGAAAACCTGTTAGCACAGGAGGCGTTTGAAGTAAATAGTTTGCCTACTTTTTATTTATTCATGAAATGTAGGTGTCACTGGTTGGGTCAGCAGTCATTGCCCATCCCTAGTTGCCTTTGAGAGGGTAGTGACGAGCTGCCACTTGAACCATTGCAGTCCATGTGCTTATGTATGCCACAATGGCGTTCAAGAATTCCAGTCAGGATGGTGAGTGGCCTTGAGGGGAACTTGCAGGTTATGGGTCATATATCTGCTACCTAGATGTAAGTGTTCATAGGTTTGGAAGGTTCTGAGAGAAAATGAGGACTGCAGATGCTGGAGATCAGAGTCTGAAATGTGTGATGCTGGAAAAGCACAGCAGGTAAGGCAGCATCCGAAGAACAGGAGAGTCGAAATTTCAAGCACAAGCCCTCCATCGTAAGCCGTAATGTCAACACTCCTGCTTCTCAGATGCTGCCTGACCTGCTGTGCTTTTTCAGTGCCATACTTTTCGACTTTGGAAGGTGCAGTCTAAGGAAATCTTGGTGATTTTTTTTTGCAGTGTATCTTGCAGACAGTCTAACTGCTGATACTGAATGTCAGTGATGAGGGGAATGGATGTTTGTGGATTTAATGCCAAACAAGGAGCTACTTTGACATGGAACATTTCAAGCTTCTTGAATGTCTTTGGAGCAGCACCCATCCACCCAAATCGGAGAATACCATCAAACTCCTAACATGTGCCTTGTAGATGGTGAACAGGGGTGGGCAATGGGAAGCGGGCAGTGGAGTTGGTCAGGAGATGAGTTATTCATTGCAGGATCTATAGCTTCTGACCTGCTCTTCTAGGCATTGCTTTATTATCGTTAATGGTTAATCCAGTTCAATCTCTGGTGAACGGCAACCCCACTGATGTTAATAATAAGGGAGCAAGTGATGATAATGCTATTGAATGTCAAAGGACAATGATTAGATTCTCTCTTGTTGGTCATGGTCTAATGTTAATTGCCACTTTTCGGCTGAAGCCTATATGTTGTCCAGTTTTGCTGCATTTGGTTATGGACTGTTTCAGTAATTATTTTGAATGATGCTGAGCACTTACCAGTGAATCTTTCCACTTCTGAACGTATGGTGAAGGGAAGGTCATTGATGAAACAGCTGGTGATAGTTGGACCTAGGGCACCATCCTGAGGAACTCCTGCAGATTTGTCCTGGAGCTAAGGTGACTGATGTACCCAGCAATCTGCCTATTGCAGATGCCTCTGTCTGTGATAGTATCAGTAAAAGTAACCAACACACAGACCTTGAGGACACAAAGACCCACCTCTTCACATTAAGAATATCTTACATTGTGTTGTGTGGCACTATCACCATGTCAAATGGGACAGACGATAAACAAATCAAGCAGCTTGAGACTGGGCAACTATGAGGCACTGTTGGCCATCAATAGCAGCAGAGATAGTCGAGCAGGAGGCTGGAAGAACACAGCAAGCCAGGCAGTATCAGGAGGTGGAGAAGCTAATGTTTCGGGTGTAACACTTCAGGACTGGGGGTGGATGTAAGGGAAACGGCAGATAAAGGGGGTGGTGAGGGCAGGGTCGTGAAGTAGGAATAGGTGAAGACAGGTAGAGGGTACGACCTGGTTGGTCAATGGGAGGAATGAATCTGCTAGGTGGCTGGGAGGAGTGGAGGGGGCTGGGCAGTGAGTCAGGGAATGGGAAGGAAGGTTATTTGAAATTGAGAAACTCAACGTTGAGTCCTCCAGGTTGTAGGCTGCCCAGGCGGAAGACGAGGTGTTGTTCCTCCAGTTTACGGTTTGGTTCGTTGTGGCAATGAAGGAGGCCGAGGATGGTCATGTCGGAAAGTGAGTGGGAAGGAGAATCAAAATGGGCAGTGACCACCCCCATTCCCAGTTTCACTGCTCTAAACTGCACCCCCCCTCCAATCACAATAAAGACAAAGTACCCCTTGTCCTCACCTACCACCTCCCCAGTCTTCACATCGTCTTTCCACATTTCTGCTAACTCCAACTAGAGCCCATCACCAAGAACATCTTCCACTCCCCACCCCTCTCTGCCTTCCGCAAGGACCACCCTCCCTCACCCGAACTCCCAGGTACCTTTCCCTGCAACCGGAAAAAATGCAAACCTGCTGCCACACCATCCCCCTCACCTCCTTCCAGAGCCCAAACAGTCTTTCCAGGTGAGACAGAGGTTCACCTGCCTCTCTTCCAACCTAGTTTACTGCATCAGGTGCTGCCGATGTGGTCTTCCCCACACTGGGGAGACCAGTTATAATCTTAGGGAACAGTTTGCCGAGCATCTCAGCCAGGCCCACGGGCCGACTGGACCTCCAGTCACTTCCCATTTTAATTCCCCTTCCCATTCTGACATGAACATCCTCTACCCCGGGCCTGAATGTTAATTGTATAAGTCCTGTTCTTGTTTGTATTACCAAAATACAATACCTTATGTTTATCCAAATTAAATTCCATGTGCCACTCCTCAGTCCATTGACCCAATTGACCAAGATCCCTTTGTAACCTTAGGTAATAATAATGTGCCCATACGTCAACGTTTTCTTTGTGTTCCATATTTCTCTTTTAATTCCATCTAATGCGCATCATTTCACTCCTCTTCCTCCACAACGCTCCCTCCCCAATTACTGAATTACTCTCTATTGTATTAGGAATTAAACCTGTCCAGTCTATATTTGTACAATATGTACTTTATTTAACATGCTTGATTAAGATACAGAAAATTGTAATTTGGATGGGTAAGTATGAGAGAGGTTTCTGGTCAGTCAGAGTGGGGAGGAAAGAGAAAATCTCTGCCTAAAAAGTGGAAATACTGGAATATAGCAATCAAGTAAAACAAAAGTAACAACTTTTCTACAGGGGAAAATCAAACTTATGTTGCAGTGGTGTCTGTGGAAATGTTGTTATAATATAAGAGTGGGTGTCTTGGAAGTAAAATATTTGAGACTCTTGCACTAGGTCATGATCTTCTGAAATGTGGTAGGCTGTTGACCTGGAAGAAAAAATCTTGCACTATATCTGGTTAACTTATACCTACCTGATCCAAATGTGCTTGATGCTGATTCAAAATGGAAACATGTTGCATCTCTAAGTGAAATTGTTCTTCTGTCCTGCAAAAGCTCTGGTTAAAACCTTTCATGTGTTCATGAAAATATAATTAGTTATTAATAAATCAGGGATTCAGTATGAACAATTATAAGTAGAAATTTAAATGTGCCAAACAACTTAAGAATATTGTTGCTATTTAGAGTAAAGAAACTTTCTTAAAATCCTTCTTGAGCAGGTTTGGAATGTCAGTTACTGTAAATCAAATGTGTGATGTTCACTTCCTGCCTTGTTTCATGTTTTGTTGAGTGGGCCTTGATTGGTATTTCATCTGATGTACTTAGACATCTGGTCACAGGTATCAGGAAATCTTACATCATTTTAATTGTTTACACTTGTTTTCTTCCTTTTGTCTTTGGGTGTGTCCATCTGCCTAATAGCATGCCACGTGGTTGCTGGTAAAACAGGAACTAGGGTAAGTAATTATTCTAGGTAATTGTTTTTCTTTGTACTTGTTTTGCAATAATTAAATACTTCATCTGAAACTGCTTTCATTTTCAAAGAAGCTATTCTTTGAAATTACATGGCACTTAAAAACCAGTTAAAACCTTTGTATAATTGAAGATCATCTTATTTCAGCAACAATTTATTTTTTCACTGTATATTTAACTTTCTTCATCAGTTTTGTCTTAATACTCTAACACTGCACCTTTTCAATCTCTCTTTTTTGTTTAAACTAGTGAAAATGAATTTTGACAGACAACTAATTTTTCTCATTCCAGATACCAAGTGTGATGTTGGTTTTACATAGCCATACTGAACAGAAACACTTAAGTAATGTTCAGGCCTTGGTATCTTGAGAGATAATTAAAGCTTTCATAATTTGTCAAAATGTCAATTTTTTGTGGAACTCCTAAAACATTTTCCTAAAGAAAGATAAACCATATTCATAGTTTGTTATTGTTGATGAATAGGTGACCTTTTGAAGTGTTCAAGCACTTCTTGGTGTAAAAATAATCTCAAACCATGTTAAGTCAATGTAAAAATCCACTGTCAAGTCACTGACTGTGTTGTAATGGGCCATGTCCTTCTCAGATTAATATATAGAATCATAGAGATGTCCAGCATGGAAACAGGGCCTTTGGTCCAACTTGTCCACGCCGACCAGATAACCTAAATAAAAGTAATCCTGCTTGCCAGCATTTGGCCCATATCTCTTGCAACCCTTCCTATTCTTATACCTCTTCAAAATGTTTGGTGCTGAAAAATCATGCCGCATTTGAGGAGCAGGAGAATTGATGTTTTCAGCATAAGCCATTCAGGTGGAAGGCGGCTGAGAAATTAATGGGGGTGGGGGGGGGGATGTGGCTCATGGGGGGGTGATGTGGCTCGGGGGGAATGTAGATTGGAAGGCAATAGGTGGATGCAGGTAGAGGGGTGATGGTGATAGGTCACAGCAGAGGCTGGAGTGGATAGGTGGGAAGGAAGATGGACAGGTAGTACAGTTCATGAGGGTGGTGCTGAATTGGACAGTAGGAGCTAGGAGCGGGTGTGGGGGGGAGAGGAGATGAGAAAACTGGTGAATTAAAGATTGATGCCATGTGGTTGGAGGGTCCCAAGGCGGAAGATAAGCCGTTCTTCCTCCAGGCGTCGGGTGGCTAGAATTTGGCGGTGCAGCAGGCCCAGGACTTGCATGTCCTTGTGGAGTGGGAGGGGGGAGTTGAAGTGGTCGGCCACAGGGTGATAGGTTGTTTGTACATGTGTCCCAGAGATGTTCTCTGAAACATTCCACGAGTTGGCGTCCTGTCTCCCCAATGGAGAGGAGACCATATTGAGAGCAATGGAATACAATAGATGAGGTGTTTGGATGTGCAGGAAATCTCTGCCAGATGTGGAAGGATCCTTTGGAGGTGAAGGGGGAGGTTTGGGTCCAGATTTTACACCTCTTGCAGTGGCAAGGAAAGGTGCCAGGAGTGGAGAGTGGGTTGGTGGGAGGCATGGACCTAAAAGGGAGTTGCAGAGGGACTGTTTTCTGTGGAATGCTTCTCAGGGTGGGGAGGGAAATATATCTCTGGTGGTGGAAATGGAGGAGGATGATGTGCTGTATCCAGAGATTGGTGGGGTGAAAGTTGAAGACCAGGGTGTTTCTACCCTTATTGCGGTTGGAGGGTGCCCCTCCACCACCTCCATGACTTTCATTTCCTTGGCCCCCAACACCTCATCTTCACCATGAACATCCAGTCCCTGTACACATCCATCTGCCATGAGGAAGGACTCCAAGCCCTCCACTTCTTCCCCTCCCGCTGACCCAACCAGTACCCCTCCGCTGACGCACTCATTCAATTGGCTGAACTGGTCCTCATCCTCCACAATTTCTCCTTAGAATCCTCCCACTTCCTTAAGACCAAAGGGGTAGCCATATGCACCCGCATGGGCACCAGCTATTTCTGCCTTTTCGTTGGGTACATGGAAGAGTCCATCTTCTGAAGTTACACTGGAACCATTCCCTCCTTCCGCTACATTGACTGTATCAGTGCCACCTTGTGCTATGCGAAGAGCTTGAACAGTTCATCAACTTCATGAATACCTTCCACCCTGACCTCAAGTTCACCTGGACCATCTCCGACACCTCCCTCCCCTTCCTGGACCTCTGCGTCCCCATTTCCAGCAACCGACCCAACATGGCCATCTACTTCAAACCCACCAACTCCCACAGCTATCTGGACTACACCTCCTCCCACCCCCTACCCCCTCCTGTGAAAACGTTATCCCTTATACCCAATTCCTCCACCTCTGCTGTATCTGTTCCCAAGAGAAGCAATTCCATTCCAGAATATCCCAGATGGCCGCCTCTTTCAAGGACTGCAGTTTCCCCTCTCACGTGCTCAACAATGCCCTCCACCGCATCTCGTCCACTTCCCGCACCTGCCCCCTTGAACCCTACCCCTCCAATTGCAACAAGGATAGAACCTCCCTGGTCTTCACCTTCCACCCCACCAATCTCCGAATACAACGTATTTTCCTCCATCATTTCCGCCACCTACAATAACACCCCACCACCAGGGATATATTTCCCTCCCATCCCTAGAAACATGCCACAGAGACCACGTCAGGTCCATGTGCCGTACCAACCAATCCTCCACTCCCGTCACCTTCCCTGGCCATCGCAAAAGGTGTAAAAACTGCACCCTTTAGACTCCATCCAAGTCCCCAAAGGATCCTTCCACATCCAGCAGAGATTTTCTTGCATACCTAAACTCCTCATCTACTGTGTCTGTTGTTCTTGATGTGGTCCCCTCCACATTTGGGAGAAAGGATGCCTACTCGCGGAATGTTTCCAAGAATATCTCTGGGGGTCACATACCAAATAACTTCACTGCTCTGTGGCCAACCACTTCAACTCCGCCTCCACTTCAACTCTGGCAAGGATATGCACGTCCTGGGCTTCCTCTACTGCCAAATCCTAGCCACCTGACACCTAGAGGAAGAACAGCTCATCTTCTGCCTTGAGACCCTCCGACTACACGGCATCAATGTCAATTTTACCAGCTTCCTCATCTACCTTCCTTCCACATCCCAGATCCTACAATCCAACTCGGCACCACTCTTTTGAACTGTCCCACCTGTCCATCTTCCTTCCCACCTATCTGCTCCACCCTCTGTTCCGACCTATCATCATCACCCCAACCTGCATTTGCCGATTGGCTTTCCAGCTACCTTCCCTCCAGTCCCGCCCCTCCCATCCTATTTATCTCCCAGCCCCCTCCACCTTCCTGATGAAGGGCTTCTGCCCGAAACTTTAATTTTCCTGCTCCTCGGATGCTGCCTTGACCTGCTGTGCTTTTCCAGCGCCACGCTTTTTGACTCTGATCTCCATCACCTGCAGTCCTCACGTTCCACTATCCATTGTTACATCACGGGATAAATCCTCTTGCTTAATTTAAACCAGCAACACAGAAAAGATTTATCCTGTGCAGTAATCTGTGAAAATTCAAGAGGCGAAGAGTAAAAAATATTTAAAGTAAAAATTAACAACTTTATTTCTTAAAGCATAACAGAGAATAATTAACTAACAGCTATTTACAACTCCTTCCTCTAACCTATCTTTTAATTTCCCTTTTATAATAGTAGTCCAATAAAACCCCCGAATAAGATTTAACAAAAAATTCAAATTTCAAAACCAGCCAGCTGTTGTATCTTCCTCCATAGATTTGCTCTCCAGCTCGGTGTTATGTTTTTCTCTGAGCAAACTTCTCGAGACAGGTACATCTCAGACAGCTCTGACTAACCGTCTACATCTGTTGATCTTTTGGCAGTTCTCCAAACTGTTCAATTTTTCCCGGTCTTATACTCCCAAAGCATCAGATTGTGTCATTGGCTTTTAATATTATCAATATAATAAATTCAGACTTGATTGGAGTTTGGTTGTTTTGTGGGGGTGTAATTTAAACTGATTGATTGGCAGAATTTGAATTTGTTTTGTCATCTCCAGACAACCCAGCTACCCTAGCTGCTGGATCATGTTACATTGTATCTTAATCAGCACACTTCGTGCTGTCAGGTAGTTCTGCTAGCTTTTCTCTCTCAAAGGTACAGTGCACCCACATCTTCATCACACCTCCCCCCTTAAGAAGAAATGAACCATCAAAATGAAAAGATGGCTTCATTCTTTTTCTATTCTTGAAACAAATAGACTGTGCAGTTTGTTTAACCCAGCCACAATTCTGTTCATGAGTCTTTGGAATGAGGTGGGTGCATTCTTCATTCCAAAGGGCATCATTTTAAACTAATATAGCCTATTGGGGTTACAAACTCAAATTTCTTTTGCCGTATCTGATAAAGGTACCTGCGAGTAACCATGCATTAAGTCCAATTTGTTGATGTAACTAGCTTGTCCAACCTTTTAATAAAGTTCTCTAATCTAGGAATTGGATATGAGTCTCATTTTGTAATGGCATTGACCTTCCGACAATCCACGCAGAATTGTTGAGTTCTGTCCGGTTTGGGAACTAAGACGATCGGCGAACTTCTCTTGCTCTGACTTGGTTCAATGATGCCTTTGTTGAGTCTGGCCTCCACCTCCATGTGGACTTGCCTGGCTTTGAAAGAATTAAGCCAAGAGGGGTGTTGTTGTATTGGAGCAGTACTCCCTATGTCTACTTCATGTACAATAGCACAAGGTCCTCCCCATCTGATTCTTATATATCTCTTCATCCTGCAGTAACAAATCTTTTAACTGCGTTCCATGCTCCTGAGACCGATAGCTTACTAACCTATCCCACTCCCCCATGACTTTTTCATTTTTTAAAATCTATTTTGAGGCACATCAAAATCCACATCATCTGGATTTGATTCCTCACTCTGTGGGGCAGTAACTAACACCTATTTCACCAGTTCTTTCTCTGTAGTATAATATAGTTTCAACATATTCACATGACATACCCAATACCTTTGTTTCCCTACCTGGCATCTTTGCTAGATAGTTCACCTGAATCAACCTTTTCTCAATTTGATAGGAACCACTAAACCTGGCTTTGAAGGGATCTCCTATTACTGGTAATAGTACTAACATGTCATCCCCTCGGGAAAACATCCGAGTCCCTAAGCTTTTATCTGCCACCTGCTTCATTCTACTCTGTGCCCTCATTAGGTGCTGTTTAACTCACCCATCTGACTCACCCACTCGATTTAGTCTGTACCTCACCTCTGATACACAATCGAAGTGTGAGATCTCTGACTATGGTCCTGTCAATTTTTCTTTAATTAATTTCAAAGGGCCTCTCACTTCATGCTTGAATATTATCCCAAAGGGAATGAACTGAGTAGATTCATTTGGGGCATCTGTAAAGGCAAACAATACGAATGGGATACCTTTATCCTAATCATTTGGGTAATCCTGACAGTACACTCTCAACATGGTCTTCAAGGTCTGATGTCACGTTTCTAAAGCACCCTGGGATTTAGGATGATATGCACTGGATTTAAAGTGCTGTGCACCTAAGCTGTCCATAACCCTCTTAAACAGCCTAGCAGTAAAGTTTGATTCTTGGTCTGACTGAATCTCTCTGGGTAGCCCATACCGTGTGAAGAAAGCTACTAACTCCTCTAACCTTTTTTGCCATGATACTCTATAATGGAATTGCCCCTGGAAATCTGGTAAATGCATCCATTATGGTTAATAACTAAAAGTGGGAACCAATACTTCTCGGGAGGGGACCTTAACAATCAATTATAACCTGCATGAAAGGTTCATCGAATGCGGGAATTGGCAACAAAGCTGCTGGTTTTATTACCACCTGTGGCTTACAGACCATTTGGCATGTATGACATATTCAGCAAAAGTTAACCACATCCTTGTGCATTCCAGGCCAATAAAAATGTTTTTGTACCTTAGCCTGAGTCTTCTGTACTCGTAGGTGACCTACAAGTAGTTCGTGAAAGCCAGTAACACCTCCTGTCTGTATGCTACCGGCAACATAATCTGGTGCACGTCGGCCCATTCCTCCTCTGCACTAACCTCCCGTGGTTTCCATTTCCACCTTTAGGATTCTACCTTTCAGGTAACAACCTTCCAGAATATTCTCTCCCCTTTTTTTTTGGAGTATGAATCCACATATATATATCTCTTATCATCTTGTCTTGCTGTTGAAAGTCCCTTAGCCTTTCAGGACTAAAAACTTTTGTCTGACCCTCTGCTTGTTCAGGTTTTTCCTGCAGCATTACATCATTCCCACCTCAGGCGACTGACTGTGTAGAATTTGCACTTTCTCCCCGTGTCTGCGTGGGTTTCCTCCGGGTGCTCCGGTTTCCTCCCACAGTCCAAAGATGTGCAAGTCAGGTGAATTGGCCAAGCTAAATTGCCTGTAGTGTTAGGTGAAGGGGTAATGTAGAGGTATGGGTGGATTGCGCTTCAGAGGGTTGGTGTGGACTTGTTGGGCCAAATGGCCTGTTTCCTCACTGTAGGTAACCTAATCTAATCTTTCTGATCTGTTATGAGAGTGTGATAATTTGTGGGATAGATGGACAGAAATTTAGCATTCTCCTATATAAGATCAGATTGGACTCAAGACTGGGGAAACAGTGGGAGTGATTGACAGAGTGTCAGTTCCTGGAATTCACTTTGCTTTTGGGAATGATTTGGCAGGATCCAAGGTGGGAGTGACACCCCTAGTTGTGGAGAAGCCCAAGGAAGACAGAGAAACCTAGGAGTTAAAACAGAAATATCCTGGTATTTTCCCATCCTGTATGGTAACCACATCCCACTATCATAAGTCACAGCATGAAGCGAAAAGTAAAGAGAAAGGTGAAGGAGGTTCAGTTAGTGGATACCCTGTTTGATTAGATTAGATTATTTATAGTGTGGAAAGAGGCCCACCTAGTCCTATTCTCCTAACCCTATATTTATCCCTGACTCATGCACCTAACATTATGGGCAATTTAGCATGGCAAATTCACCTGACCTGCACATTTTCGGATTATGGAGGAAACCCACGCAGACATGGGGAGAATGTGCAAACTTCACACAGATAATCACCTGAGGCAGGAATTGAACTTGGGTTCTTGGCACTGTGCTAACCACTGAGCCACCATGCTGTATGCATATTCACTCATCCCTTACTATCAGCGACTGGTTAGATCCTGTATCAGTCAAAATTATAACTTCTTGTCCTTCTCTTCCTGTTCTTTCTGAGTAAACTTTACCCACAGAGGCAAATTCTTTGTAGAGATCAGGTACTAACTCCATACCCAACCCCTGCCCAGCCTGTGCACTCTCCTTGGAGTCTCCTTTACTACCTTCACTAATGCCACTGGCTTAGCTGCTTTTACCACATATTTTTCCACAGCGTTTTTCTTTAACGACCAGCACTATGACTTTGTGTCCCACCTTACCACAGTGGAAACACCTGAGGCCTTTCAGCTCCTTTCCACCCAGTTGACCTTTTTTATCTGTAGTAAGTCTTATCAGTGCTCTCTACTTTTGGTTTCGTAGTGTAGAATCTCCTCTTCTTCCAACTTCTTTCTCTCACATGTTACATTATATCTAACTCAGAACACTTGGTGCTGTCAAGTAGTTCTGCTAGATTTTCTGTCTTAAAGGTACAGTACACCCACATCTTCATAGCATCATATACCCATCCAGATGCCTTTTAAATGTTGTAACTGTATCAGGCTCCACCACTTCAGCTGACCACTAATTCCATACACACACCAACATTGCTCCTCAGATCCCTTTTTAAATCTTTCCTCCTCATCTTAAACCTATGGCCTGTAGCTTTTGACTCTTTCTCCCCCCCCATCCCCGTAAGTCTTTTCTGGACCCTTTCAAGTTTCACAACATCCTTCCGACAGCAGTGGGACCAGAATTGCATGCAATATACCAAAATTAGCCTGATCAGTGTCTTGTACAGCCACGATATGACCTCCTAATCCCTAATAGTCAATGCACTGACCAATAAAGGCAAGCATTCCAAAAGCCTTCACTTTCCTATGTACCTGCGACTCCACTTTCAATGAATTATGAACCTGCACTCCAAGGTCTCTTCGTTCAGCAGCCCACCCCAGAACCTTACTATGACGCGTATAATCCCTGCCCTGACTTGCTTTTCCAAAATATAGCACCTCCCATTCACCTAAATGAAACTCCATCTGCCAATCCTCGGCCCATTGGCTCATCTGATCAAGCTCCCGTTTTACTCTGAGGCAACTTTCTTTGCTGTGTATGTAAAGAATGACACTTCAAATCATACAAATTTTCACAATTTCTAATTTACAGGTTCTCTTCAATTGAAATTCCCTTTTCTTGATACAGTGGAATTCTTTATGGTACATTGACACTGTTAACAAAGTCCTTTTGCTGCATATTTGTTATAAAGAAAACTCTGTGGATGTGATTGGTTGCTCCACATGTTTTATTTTGTCTTTGTATGAAACTAAAATTGAGTAATTTGATATCAAATTATTCCATAGGTGGAACTCTAAGTTAATTTGCCATATTTTTTAAGTTAATGAGCAAAATGACCATTTTTTATTGTAAAACATTTGTGGACATTAATTACTTTTTATTGTATTGCACTTTTTAATTCTTTTGAAAAGCAGCTGTATAGATTAAACAACTTGTGTTATAAAAGGTTCATGCAATTATTAGATGATGCGTGATGTGTCATTAAGGCATGACATTTTGAGTGTAATGGTTCCAACTCATTACAGTAGTTGCTTGCTTTAATTGAACCACTAGGTGGCAGTCTATTATGACAAGTAAAGTGAAGGGACATTCCTTAGAGAAAGCTCCACATAGACAAAAACAAAGTCCTAAGCCACACGCAAACTATGCATACGTTTTGCATGACAGCTGGAAATACATTTTCTGTAATTTCTATTATCACTCATAGATATTTAAGGACATAACCAACTAAAGAAATCCATTTCTAGTTTGTTGTGTTGTCAATCTTTAACTGGGAGGCCACAAGATCTTGGATATCATCACTTGTCTGGCTTTTGCTTTGCAATTTTATTTTTTCTTGGAGTAAAAATCAGGACAGCACTCCTATCTCTGAATGGGCTATTCTGCTGCTCCATCGACATGAGCATAGGTCTCTACAGTTGTGAAATTGTCTTATGAAGGACAGAGTGTTAAGACTTGCCTGAGATTTGTACGTAATCTTTCATTGATTGTTCTCAACTTCAGTTGTTAGTTTCCTGACAAGCTGACTAAATATTTTTGAAAAGAAATGGCTTTCTTTGATGCAATGAATAATCACAAGGCATTTCACCGAACAATAATTTGGAAGGCTTAAGACAAGTGAGAAAGATATAGTAAATGTGGAAGGTGGCATTTATAAAATATTTCTCAGGATGTGGACATCCCTGGCTCTGTGTACAGTTGTTGCTGTTCCTAATTGTCCTTGATAAGGTGGTGGTGAGCTCTTATCTTGAACAGTGTAGGTGTATTCAAGGTACTGTTAGGAAGGGAGTTTCAGAATTTTGACTAAGTGACTAAAGAGTAACAGTGAGATTTTTCCACATCAGGATGGTGTGTGGCTGGAGGGGAATTTGCAGGTGACTGTCATCTCCTGTTTCTGCTGCCCTCGTCGTTGATTTGGAAAGCATGGTTGAAAGGGTTTTTGTCAAATGCTACTGTGCATCTTACAGATGGTACATTGGCATAGCAACTGCAGTATGGTGACAGGGGTGAGTGCTTTAAGGTATTGGAAGGAGTGTCAATGAAATGTATTGCCTTGTCTAAAATGTTCCAGACTTCTTAGATATTGTTGGAGCTGCATTTCAAGTAAGTGGAGAGTATTTCATCACACCCCTGATTTGTGTCTTGAGATGGTGGACGGGCTTTGGGAAATCGGGAGATGAATTACTCACCACAGAATTCTCAGCCTTCTCTTGTTGCACAGTATTTATGTTCAGTTCAGCCCCAGGGTGTTGATAGTAGGGGATTCAGTGAAGGTTATACTATTGAATGAATAAGGGCTGATAGTTAGATATTCTCTTGTACAAAGTGTCATTGCCTGGCACTTGTATGAATATCATCTGCCATTTACTACTCCAATCCTGAATGTTGTTCAGGCCTTCTTCCATAGGGACACAGACTACTTCAGCATCCAAAGAGTCACCAAAGGAATAGTTTTTGGGGACACGTGGAAGAAGTCAGATAGATAACAAGGTAATAATATGCGGAGGGAAAAAGATAAGGTATTTAACAGATAAATGCAGATTTAAAAAAAAGTTTCCAAATGTTGCAGTGATGGACAACTAATTTTGTTTTGTAAATGTTAACCTAGGTGAATGACAAGTGTTTTTTCCCCAAGATTGGGGAGTTCAAAAGTAGTGGGTGTATTTTTAAGATGAGAAGAGAAAGTTTACAAAGGATATGAGGGGCAACTTTTTTACACAGAGAATGGTTCATGTGTGGAATGAACTGCCAGCAAAAGTGGTGGATACAGGTATAATTACAATGTCTAAAAGACATTTGGATAAGTACATGAATAGGAAAGGTTTGGAGGAAGATGGACCAAGCGCAGATGGGGCTAGTTTAGTTTGTGAACATGGTCGGTGTAGACCGGTTGGAGCACAGGGTTTGTTTCCATGCTGTATGACTCTGAGAGTGACATGACCACAATATAGTCAGAGCAGATTTGCAAATGGTTGTGCATTTAATGAGTCATAGTACAATATTTCTTTTTATAGGCCTAAAAATGAAGAAGTGAAACTTTAAATGTTTTGGCTCTATTCAGCTAATAATTAACATGAAAATGACTGCTTGCTCTCTGTTAGAACTGACACTGTGAGTGGATGCAGTTTTGATCTTTTTCATTTCCAGGGGCTAGATAATGGTTTAACAACATTGAGAATCAGCAGTGTGTGATACAGAAACTCTCCACTGTAAGGGGATCATTTAAACAAGCATTCAGGAAAAAAAATCTGATTTAGATCAAAACGTATTAGCTAGCTCAGGGACGGAGCAGAAGAGGAATAGTGAATAAATGTTTTGCTTTCAATGCAGCAGGTTAAAGGGTGAGATTCTACTATTCCAGACAAAATCCACAGACTCATGAAATGGGATTCTTCTAAGAATTTAAAACAAAATTATTTTGTGTATTTAATTACTCATGGTAATTTTCAATAATATCATTTTATAACTTAGTTAAACACTGATAAATATCCTGTTCCCTCAAGATGCTAATGAATGTGATTAGTTTTGCTGCAGTTTCTCTGTTTCCACTCACTTTGTCCCCCTTTTCATTCTGTTTCTCTCTGTTCCATCTTCCCCACTTAGAATATTGTGTGCAGTTTTGGTCTCCTTTTCTGAGAAAGGATGCTCTTGCTCTCGAGGGAGTGCAATAAAGGTTTACCAAGCTGATTCTGGGGATGGCAGGACCGACATATGAAGAGAAATTGATTAGGTTAAGATTGTTTTTGCTGAAATTCAGATGACTGAGGGGCAATTTCATAGAGACTTGTAAAATTCTACCAGTACTAGACAGGTTAGATGTTCCCAATGGTGGTTGTGTCACAGTCTGAGGATTCGGGGTGGACCATTTAGGACGGAGATGAGGAGACGTTTCTTCACCTAAAAAGTAGTGAGCCTTTGGAATTCATTGCCACGAAAAGTAGTTGACACCAAAACGTTGAATGTATTCAAGAGGCAGCTAGGTAAAGTACATAGGGCAAATAGGATCAAAGGTTATGGGGAGAAAGCAGGATTTGGCTATTGAGTTGGACGATCAGCCATGATCGTGAAGAATGGTGGTGCAGGCTTGAAGGGCCGAATGGCCTCCTTGTGCTCCTATCGCCTGTGTTTCTATGTAACTTTTTTTTTGTTTAAAACAAGTTCCTATATGTCTGATTTATCCTATTCTAAGTACTTCCTTCTTCAAAAAAATGTAAAGTTAAAATGATTTTAGTACCATATTTATCCTTGACAACTACTGTCCATTTTGGAGATGGGAACAAATTTAGAAGAATGAGTTTTTCATTTTAACGTGTTGAACTATTAGTATATTAGTAATTTGACAAAATCATGTCACTTTTTAATGTGAATTCAGGAATGGATTGTCCCTGAAGTCTGACATTAGCTGGACCATTCTCCTCAACGGCAGTTTGAGGTCAGGTGTGACACACACAAAATTTCAAGAACTGGAAATCTGGTTCCCTCTTTCAATAACAAACATGTATGATGCAGTCTTATGAAGAGATCATGACTTTTTACCTTGATTCTACAAAGATTAGTTTCAGCTATGAGTTGGGGCTTTTGAAAGGAAATGGAGAAACAAGCTGACTCAAAAAAAATCGAGGAATTACAGGACAGTGAATCATCAAGTGAGAAAATGTGGAACAAGTAAAAGTTAGTTAGTTTAACAGGCCCATTTGTTTTCACTGGTATTTGCTTAATTTTTATTGTGTCTATACCCAAACTGTTGACAACATTTCTTGTTTTATCACACCAGCAGGATATAAAACCAAGGAGATACTCAATCAGTGGTCCTCCTGTTAGAGTAAAGAAGCTGGATTTAGTTCTGTGAAGAATGTTCAGCTGCCAAAACCTGAACTAATCAGATGCCAATGTTGAAGTGCTATTCTACAGTTTATTCAGTTCTATCTCAGTCGACATCTAGTCTTTGCATACAACCTCCAGAGAAGGTTCACCCCAGTGTTTTCAGTAAATCTCTCAAACCTCTATCAAACCATATAACATAATAAATGTACATTACTTACTAACACATTTCAAAGGAAACCTTTTATAATCCTCAGATCTGTTTACAACTAGGTATACATCTAACTTTGTTTATACTGAAATAATTGTTAAAAGGTTAATTGCATTACTGGGGTGCTTTTTTGGAGGATGTGAAGACAATTAGCGTCATAGAGATGTCCAGAGTAATTTGTATTTTGTTTTCCATTTTCGCTCCATTTCAACATTGCAAACCATTTTTTTCACACTTTTTGCACAATGAAAGCAACATCATAGTAGGAGCAAAACTTACTTGGATAACTGTCTGAACCGTGAGGTTACAACAATAGCAGCAAAAACAGATATTGGTGGAGAAACTCAGAAAACTAGCAGCATCTGTTGTGAGAGAGCAGAGTTAACATTTCGGTCCAGTAACCTTTCTTCAGAACTGAGATTCCAACTTTTGATTTCCTTTAGTTATATTTTTGAAAGTTTGAACTAAATTGTTCATTTGAGCAGGAAGGGTGGTTTCCATATCCAGTTTGTAGAATGAGATGTGAAAATAGCCCAGGGAATTTCTTTTCATGTAATACTTTGTAACTTGATTTTAAAACTGTCTAATTTATACATATGAAAGAGATAGAATATTTAATATGCATAGCTTTCATTGTAATTTTGACATTGAAAATGTTATAATACATCATTATTTGTCAAGGTTTCTGTGTAACAGGAATGCTTGTATACAAAATCTTGAGAGTACTGCAGTTTTAACAGTTCCAGCAGTAGTTTTCTCTATAACCTGAAATGTTTCTGAGTCAAAGTAGTACATTAGCTCCTCTTTGGTTATGAGGTGGAAATTTAAATCCAAGTTTACTGCAAGTTGTAAAGCCTGGCAATTTATTTTTTCTTTAGTTTTAATCTCCAATTTATACCTAAGACGTTTACACAATTCCTTTTACTAATAATATTTAATGTTGTTGTATTTTGAAGCCATATAATTCCAGTTTTCCAAGTTCTAATGCTATTCTGGTCATTTACATTCACTGCATAATGCAAGACTGGGAGGAGATTTTCAAGTATCAAACTCTTTCTGTTTAACAGACAACAAGGGAACATTTTAAAAAAGGATGATATTTTACAACTTAAAGAAGTCTACAAGTGGATAACTCATCCTCTGCTTTCTGAGGAACTGGGGGTGCCTGTGGATGGGAAGGTACAGCATTTGATCCAGCATTTCAAGATGATCTTAGGCAATGTTTATTTTTATTACAATTGCAATTTCAAAGTTCAAAATGTTAGAAGTGAACTTGTAGTGCAATGTATTAGGAGGATTTATTTTTAGAATTATTTTATTAGAATTACTGAAATGCTAAATTGGTCGTCTTTTTAAGCAATCAAATCTTATTGACATAAGAATATTTCAGAATCACCTATATTTTGAAGGAAAAATGGATGGAATACACATGACTATTTTGTATTATATCGTTTTCAATTGGAAGTAAGCTGGTTTTGTTTTTTGGTAAATAGTTATAGTATTTGGTTACTTTCTTGAATTCATCAGGCAGAAACTTTTAGCTAACCTACAAAGATTGCAATATTAGTTTATTTACTGGAGGATAAATTGCCTTTGTTTCAATACTAGAGCTTATTTGAACTAAGTGTGGTTTTTGCACACCCTGAAACAGACGGGGATTGCCACTTTTTGTAAGTTATCCTATTTAATATTCTCCTATTTGCTGAATACTAATATATTTTAATAGTTTATTTACATATAACTAACTTAATGCCAATAGCAAATTATCACTTGTGAAATGTGTATGAATAAATTATGTTTTCTTTTGTTATCAGCACAGTAACAGTACAGTTTCTAGAATTGTTAAATGAACGTGATTTTCACTTTTTTGTTGTATCAATTTTCATTCTTGACAAAAATAAAGTCATTTATGAAAATATACTGTCATGAATATGTTTTTAGCCCAATGTTTCCAATGTTAGATGTGTTTGTGCAGTCACAACCCACAACTCAAATCATTAACTTAAATTATGAACAAGAATATTCTGAACACTACTTGTAAAACACTGCTTTCTAACTTCCTCCAATCTGAATGATTACTATTTTGTCCTGATCTCCACTTCCTTTTGTTAGTCAGTTGTTTTACATTCACTTATTTGTCTTCAATTCTACGTGACCTAACCTTTTGTCATGCTGTGGCATGGAGGCTTTGAGTTATGAAAATAGGCTGGATACATTGGGACATTTTTCACTGGAGGGTAGGAAGTTGAGGGATGACCTTATATAGGTTTATAAAATTATGAGGGGCATAGATAAGGTGAGTAGGAAGGGTCTTTTCCTGAGCATGGGAGAAACCAAGGGGCATATTTTTAAAACAAGAGGAGAAAGTTTTTTAAAAAAAACTGTGGGGCATTTTATCAAACAGGGTTTCAAAATCGAAGTGTATGGCATTTCCTATGTTCTCCTTGTATATACTTCCTGTTATCCTTTAAATAATTCTTAACCTTTTGGAGCCCATGCTGATTATTTCTTATTCTTTTCTCTGATTTTTATGTGCACGCTTCTATTGGATCCTAGTTTTTCTCATCGCTTATGTTAAGCTGTTTAATTTACAGTTGACAAGTTTTGTTCTATTTCCCATTTTGTACATGAAAATAACATTTGCCAACTTTTTTTCTCTAATACTAGTCCTCCTTCTATAGATCACGTGTACATATAAAATAATGTGTCTGCTACCAGTTCCATGGTTTGCATGAGTGTACCTGAGTTCAAACAATTTGGACTTGGAGAATTGCCTTCTTAATTTTGCTACTTTGTCAATGATTCTTCTCTCACTCTCTAACTTAATTGGATCAATAGAATCATAGAGCTATACTGCATAGAAATACTCCCTTCGGTCCATTTAGTCCATGCTGACCATTTTTTCAAACTAAGCTAGAACCAGCTGCCTGCACTTGGCCTATATTTCTCCAAACCTTTCCTATTCATGTACTTAAATGTCTTTTAAATGTTGTAACTGTACCTGCATCCATCACTTCATCTGGCAGTTCATTCCACATATAAACCACTGTCTGTGTAAAAAAAGTTGTCCTTCGTGCCCTTTTTTTAAAAAAAAAACTTTCTCCTCTTGTTTTAAAAATATGCCCCTTGGTTTCTCCCATGCTCCGGAAAAGACCCTTACTACTCACCTTATCTATGCCCCTCATAATTTTATAAACCTATATAAGGTCATCCCTCAACTTCCTACCTTCCAGTGAAAAATGTCCCAATGTATCCAGCCTATTTTCATAACTCAAAGCCTCCATTCCACGCAACGACCTGTTAAATCTTTTCTGAGCCCTCTTCAATTAGATAATATTTTTCCGATAGCAGGGTGGCCAGAACTACTTAGTGTTACAGAAGAAGCTATACCAACATCCTGTGCAGTCTCAACATGACATCCCAACACCTGTACTTAAAGGTCTAAGCAATGGAGGCAAACGTCCTAAATGCCTTCTAAACCACACTGTCTACCTGTGACACAAATTTCAAAAATTTATGTACCTGATCCCCTACATCTCTCTGTTCTATGATACCAACAAGATCCCACCATTAATTGTATAAGCCCTGCTCTTGCTTGTTTCACTAAAATGCAATGCCTTGTATTTATCCGAATTAAACTCTATCTGGTACTCCTCAGCACATTACCTCAATTGATCAAGATCTCTTTGTAATCTTAGATAACCTTCCTCACTATCTACTATGTCAAAAATGTTGGTGTCAACCACCAATTTACTAACCATACCTCCTATATTCTCATCCAAGTCATTTATATAAATGACAAATAAAAGTAAACCCAGTAATGATTCCTGCAGAACACCGCTGGTTATAGGCACCCATTCAAGAAGTAACCCTTCACCACGACCATCTGTCTCCTACCGTCAAGCCAATTTTGCATCCAGTTAGCCAGCTCACTCGGAATCCCATGTGATCTAACACTACTAAATAGACTACCATGCAGAACCTTGTCAAAGGCTGGAATCGAACGTGGATCCCTGGCGCTGTGAGGCAGCAGTGCTAACACTGAGCCACTGTGCCACTCCAAGTAGATATGTTTACAAAATTATAGACAAATTCATTCGTAACCTTTGCACTCTTAAAAGTACCACTTTTTTTTAAAAGAAAAGATCCTTTCCTGCCATTGTAGCCTCCCTCTATCTCCCAATCCTCTCTGCAACCCAATAAAAGTGTCAAACATTTGGATTTCAATCCCTGAAAATACTGGGTACTAGAATGTGGATATTCCCTGGTTTGCTAAAACATTGTTTATCCCTAATAATCTTCAGAGCTTGACATAGGTGTCAAGACGGACAATAGGTGGAAGGAGGGGTATACCTTAGTATAGTGGACGTGAGGAGGACCTCTCAAACTTACTGTCAAGATGGTTCCTCATGCCGATTATGGTTCATGATATCTCTGTTTGTACTGTAAACTACAACCCTTTAAAAATATGATCCACCTCTATGAAAATTGCAGAGAAGTAGTCACATCTATTGCCACAGTGGAACTGGCCAGCTTGGACTATAGGGTGCTAGTTTGAAACCTGAACCGGCTCCATATTCCTAAAAGGCCCTAGTGAAAATTGGAAACCCTGTGAATGGAGTGGGAAATGTGCATGTCCGTGGAAAAAGATTTAAGGAACTCCACATCCAAATGAAAGGCTGTGCATAATGGTGAATAAAAATGTAAGGGGCATTGGCATAAATGAGCTGCAACAATTATTGGTGTGTGTACTTGCATATTTGTAACTCTAGATAACACTTCCCTAAATATCCTCTGTACTACATTTTCCTGTAGCTATAATTAACTGTGGATAAGGAAGTGATCCGTTGTACTTCTCCAGTCTGCAGAATGAATCATGTCCAGCAAACCCATGCTTGTTTGAAATTTGAATAACTTGAGATAAAAGAAAACTGGAAAGTCAATGTATGTCCTTTTTGAAATCAAAATTCTGTTGACCTTGAACATTTCAGATTGTGTGACTAGAATTCAGTATTTTAAATATAATGCTGCCTTGAGTATTGCAGACAAGAAATTATAAATCCAAGCTTTAAAGTTATGCTCTTGTTAGAATTTTCATAATTGTGATATTTATTATTAATCCAGGGCCACTGCATGTCGAGAGTGCTTTAGACCAACAAAAAACAAGCAGGTATTTTTTATAGCTATTTTTAATGTTTGGCCTAAATTAATTTCAGAGATTTTTGTAAGTTATACTTTTGTTTAGATAGCATCCTAGTCAACGTTCAAAATACATAGAGCAGCAGGTGAATCAACCCTTGAAAGCCCCAAATGGCCGAGGCAATTCAGTCACAGGATTGACTGATCATGGGAAACTGGCTTTGTAAACAGAGTGGAGGGAAAGGGTGAGGAACTGTTCCCATTCATCCACAGCAAGCACAGTAGAGAAACAACCACTGATTGACCAACCTGCAAGCAGCTAGGTAAGGAAGTATAGGCAATGTGAGGTCCGTGGGGGAATGAGGGCCAGAAGTACAAGGCCAAAAGCCAAGATCTGGGGGCAGAGATGACTCCCTGCAGGAGTAGGGACCAGTAAACACCAAAACTGGCATCTGCCTGCAGGGCCACAGGTATTGGAGGAAGGAGGAGGCTGCCAGGGGACTTGGAGGGAGCAGGGAGATAGCAAGGTGGGTTGGAAGGGAGTGGAAGGTATCAAAGGGAGAACAGTTTCATAACTGTTAACAAAGTAGGAGTCTGCTAGAAAGACATGGAAACACTGAGGTAATGGATTACTTGCAAGTGGATATGGTGTATCAAACTAATGGCTGCATATATTTAAGAGCTTTAAAGAGAAAATGTAGTGGATGCTGTTGAGGCGAACACTGTTTCAGATGTTAACTTTAAATCTGAGATTGAGATGTGAGATGCAGTATAAAAGGAAGTTACTGCCTGAAACATTCCAGCTTTGTGAAATGCAATGGAAACACAGTAGCTATGATCCTATCAGTATGTGGAAGGTGTGTTTAGGCTGATGGCTCTATGTGTGCAGAAGTATGTGTCAGTGATTTTATGCTCAACTTTTGTCTACTTATGCCTGTTGCTTTGTACCAAATTAAATACTGTGGTGTTTAAGAAGTTAGCACTTTGTTAATGACTTGTGATTCCAAGTTTAATGAAGTCAATAGTTATTGAGGATATTGATGATTCAATTTTTTGTAGGTCCAAGTATCCTATATGTAAATAGAGAAGGTGATGTAACAATGTGACTCTGTCACCTAATCAACAGGTTAGAGAGAATGAAAATATAGCCCAGAAAATCAAAATGTAATCCTCAATATCCCACGTTTTAGTGGGTATAGTGTTTTTGGAAATATAGCCTTAGCTGCCCTGCTTGTTCTGGAGGAAGAACATTGTAACTGAAGATAATTCATAAAATCCCTACAGTGTGAAAGCAGGCCATTTGGCCCACTGTGTCAATGCCGACCCTCTGAAGAGCATCCCATCCCCACCCCCCCACCCCCATCCAAACCCTGTAACCCTGCATTTCCCGTGGTTAATCCACTTAACCTATACATCCTTAACACTATGGGCAATTTAACATGGCCAATCCACCTCAACTGAACATCTTTGGACTGTGGAAGAAAACGAGAGCACCCAGAGGATACCACACAGACACTGGGAGAATGTGCAAACTCCACAGAGAAGGTCATCCAAAGGTAGAATTGAATTCGGGTCCCTAGTGCTATGAGGCAACAGTGCTAACCACTGAGTCACTGTACTGCCCATTCTATGACTAGTTGACATTAATGAGGAGGATTTGGTATAGATTCAGACAATTAAAACAAAATCTAGCATTACTCTTTATGTGCAACCAATTCTGGAATCCAGAATGTTTAATTCAGTTTCATTTTGTTTGGATTATGTAAAGCCATTCCTCAATGAGCTTTTACTATTTGTCCATTGGAGCGAAACATGATAATTAAAGAGGTAAACAGGAAAGACAAGAATAGGAAGTTTGAAGTAACAAAGAAGAGCTTGGAATGTAAATTAATTTAATCTGCACACCTAAGAGAAAGGCGATTTGTTTCAGTGTGGATCCCTAACATTGTTGCAACAGGCTAGTGGTGTGAGACGATGTCGGAATGTGTCGAGGCGAGCTGATTGCAATGAAATTTTGTTTGGACTCCAATTAATTTGAAGCTATTGCATTATTTGAGTGAGTAATTTTAGTCACTTTATTAGTGATGTTCAACTTGCTTTGTTGAAGTTTTCTGAAAATAACATGTCTTGGGTGAAAGACAACTTTGCATTTTTAAGGCGGTAAAACATCTCAAGATTTCAGAGGTTATTGAACAAAAGTTGACATTATGTTTGAAAAGGAGACTTTAGAATAGGTGAGAAATAGACATTACAGAGCTTCATAGTGAAAGAGAAAGAAGAGAAAAGGGAGAGTTTGAGGAAGGATTCTCCAAAGCTTATGGTCCAGATCCAGGGACTGCTGTCACTGCTGGAGTGATTTAAAAAACCGTGATGCTCAAAATATCAAAATTAGAGGAGTGTAGAGGTTTTGAGGCTGAGGAGGTTACTTAGTTATGGTTGGGCTTTGAAGGTATGGATGAGAATGCTAAAATTAAGAAATTGCCTTGCAGGGAGCCAGTGTAGGTCAGCAGTCACAAGAATAATGACTTTCTTGCAAGTTAGGCTAAGGGTCACAGAATTTGGAATGGGCGCAGATTTATGGAGGATGGAAAATGGCTGACTTGTCCTGGGCACATCCAAATAGTCAAGCCTAGAAGTGACAAAAGCATGGAGAAGTTTTCTGTAGCAGTTGAACGGTGATGGATTGAGTTTGGCAAAGTTAGAGTGGAAATGTTTTGGTGATGAACAATGAGTGAGACAACTCCAGAAAGAATTATTTTGGCTTGGAGTAACAAGCTGAGAAAGATATGAGAACATTGTGTATTCTGTGGGAAGAATATTGTGTGCAGTTCTAGTCTCCCTCCTCCTGGAAGGATGTTGTGAAACTTTGAAAGGGTTCAGGGCAGATTTACAAGGATGTTGCTGGGATTGGAGGGTTTGAGCCATAGGGAGAGGCTGAATAGGTTGGGAGTGTTTTCCCTGTAGTGTTGAGGGCTGAGGGGTGACCTTCTAGAGGTTTACAAAATCATGAGTGGCATGAATAGGGTATATAGACACGGATTTTTTCCCCTGGGTTGGAGGGGGGGTTCCAGAGCTAGAGAGCCTACGTTTAGGGTGAGATGAAAAAGATATAAAAGAGACCTAAGGGACAACTTTTTCACTCAGAGGGTGGTGTGTGTATGGAATGAGCTACCAGAGGAAGTGGTGGAGGCTGGTACAATTACAACATTTAAAAGGCATCTGAATGGGTATATGAATAGAAGCATTTAGAGGTTCGAGGGCCAAGTGCTGGCAAGTGGGAGTAGATTAACTTAAGATCTCTGGTCAGCATGGACAAGTTGGACCAAAGGTCTGGTTCCGTGCTGTACATCTCTATGACTGTAAGATGAGCTCCCAAATGGCATTTTACAGGTGGAGCTCACCTACAGTGAGAGATCGTTTGAAAGGTGAGTTCCCGTTTTATTGCAGTGGGGTTCAAGTAGTGGTGACATTAGAAATTTATTTTGTGTGCCCACTTACTTTTTTTTACTTTTTTTTCCATTATTTATCAAAACTAGGTAAAGAAAAAGAGGACTCTCAGGCGAAAGATTAAGTTTAGAAAATGGGTGATTTCAGTGATTCGGTAGTGTATGTATCACAAATCAACAGGGTGGAAAAAACAGATCAGACAGAAGGTCAGCAGTGATGGATGAATTGATTCTGGAGTTGAACTTGGGATAAAGGGAGAAAGGAGAGTGAAACTTGAAAGAAGGAGAAGAGGATGCTGGTTATTAAAATATACCTGACCTCTACTTCTTGGCCTTTTCAACTTTCAACTTTCAGCTACATTTGTGTGAATCGTACGCAGTGAAGTAGAAAATTTGTTGGTGTTACGAATGTGAATGGTACATGCATGCTCATGATGTAGGAATTATACTCCCTGTGGGAACAGTCTCTCTTTGGAGGTTGAAGTGGAACCTTGTGTGATGCAGTACATGAAGAATGCCACAGAGATTGCCTGAAAGTCCAAACAAATTATTTCTGTGGATTAGAGACTAAACGTAAATTGGACTTGATTGCTAAGTAACTTGACTTGTTAGTAATGTTGTGCTGTAAAGTTGAACATATGATGTAATGAATCTTGCCACATCCTGGACACACACCTACAGTTCTAAGAACCAATTATAACGGATGTTTCTCTTTTCAGTCCATATTCACTAGAATGGCAGTGGTGAAAGCTTTGGAGAAGATAAAAGATGGTGACTTCCTTCAGTGAGTGCAGATTAGTTTCTTTTCCCCCAAACGTACTTTATGTATTTCTTAGTAAATGGACAGTTTCTGTACATAATTGTTACAGAGATAAATTCATGATGTATATTGGGTTATATTCTGAGGAAAACCCCAGACACCAGGAAAAGTACACATACAAGCACAAATAGTTTGAATGATGTAGAATTCTAATTGATGGAATCAAAATTTGGAGCACAAGGTCTATGAAATAGATTACGGGTTTGAAATTAATGATGGGCTAGAAATCAAAATTGCAGAAGTAAAGTTCTATAAAAGATCATAAGAATTTCATCAATAGCCTTCTACGGGATTGCAACCCATTTCCTGCTGTATACATGCAGGACTTGGTCAGAGTCACTGTTATTATTCTGTTCATTCAGCTGCTTTATCTGGCATGGAGTCTTGGATGAACTGAAACAAAAACAAAAATTGCTGGAAATCTGAGCAGGTGTGGTAGCATCTGTGGAGAGAAATCCGAGTTAATGTTTCAGAGTTAGCAACCCTTCTTTAGAACCAGGAAAAGGTTGGTATTTATGCAGAAGATGGGGTGGGGAGTAGGGGGCAGTACACAGTAGGTAGAGACAGAGCCAAAGAGAGAGAACAACGGTAAGTCAGACAAAGGTCAGCCTGGGTGAATGATTAACTGCAAATGGGGACTACTAGTAGGCAACAATGTGTTGTGTGTGGTAGCAGTCAAGAGATGACAAGGCCTGGTGTGTGGGAGTTGGGGTAAGGACATAGGAGAAGATGCTTCAAGCCTTAAAATTGTTGGACTCAGTCTTGATTCCAGAAGGCTACAGAGTTCCCAAATGGAAAGTGAGATAATGTTGTTCCTGCTTGCGCTGACCTTTACTAGAGCACTGCAGTAAACCTGAGACAGAGATGTCGACCTGGGAACATGATGGTGTGTTGAAGTGGAGGTGAAGCTCAGGATCTTTTTTTTTTGGCAGATAGGACATAGATGTTTGCAAAGCAATCACCCAATCTATACTTTATTTCCCCAGTGTAGAGAAGATCACATTGTGAGCAGTGAGTGTAGTAGACTAGATTGAGTGAAGCGCTGCTTCACCTGGAAGGTTTGTGTGAGCTTTTGGCTACTAAGGAGGGAGGAAGTAAGCAGGCAGGTGTTACACACTAATTGCAGGGGGAAGGTGCCGTGAGCCTGTGCTAGAAGTGCAAGAGAAGTGGACCAGGGTGTCTTGGAGGGAACAGTCCCTGCAGAAAGCTAAAGGAGAGGAGAATAAATATCTGATGGTGGCATCTCACTGGAGATGACAGAAATGGCGGCTATTTATACTATGGATGTGGATGGTAGTTGAGGACAAGAGGGACCCTATCACTGTTGTGGGAGGGAGGAGAGGGAGGGAGGGCTGAAGTTTGTGAGATCGGTTAGATCTGGCTAAGGGCCCTGTCAACTATGGTGTTGGGGAATCCTCTGTTGAGGAAGCAGGTGGACGTTTCGAAGGCTCCCTTGTCTAAGTTGGCATCATCAGATGGTAGCATCTTTTGCTTCTGAGTCATATGGTTCTGGTTTCAAGTCCCTACTCCAGGACACACTCAGCAATAGCTTGTATCTCACGCTTTTAATGTAGAGAAAACAACCCAATGTGCTTCTCATGAGCATTATTAAACAAAACATGAGACTGAGCCACATTAAAAGATATTAAATCAGATAATCAACGGCTTGATCAGGAAGAGATTTTAAGGAATGTCTTACAGGAGGAAAGTCTAGAGCTTAGGCACTGAAAGCATGGTCACTGGTCATGAAGTGATTAAAATCAATAAGTCAGAATTATATGTGAAGAAATGATGCATTTTATGGGTGAGATCTCATAGTTGAAATTGTTTTTAAAAGTAATTTATAGATGTGAATTATAATGTATGTGTTGTTCTCATGAAATATTGATGCATCTTTTAAATCTCACGTTCATTGTGCTTTGATCTTTGACAGACAGTTTCCTCATCAGCTTGAACGACCTAAAAGCTCCTGTGTTATTCAGGAAATTCAGTGCACTCATGATTCAATCTATGTGGCAGGTAAGACATTATAACAATTATTTTTAAATTCCCTGTTCTGGTTGACTTTTGCAAATCAGTGTTTTAAATACTATACTGGGGTCATCGGACATCTGTACTCATTTCAGTGCTGCTAACCACTTTTAACTTTAGAAAATTGGCCTACCATAGCATTTAAATTGCTGTTGCTGTGCCCTCAGACAATTTTCTTTCAAATATATTCATTCATAGGATATAGGTACGACTGGATAGGTCATCATTTATTGCCTGTCCCTAATTGCAAAGAGGGTAGTTAAGGGTCAACCACATTGTTGCCATACCAGGTAAAAATAATAGATTTCCTTCCATAATGTGAACAGTTGGGTTTTATGCCAGTTGATGTCCCTTTGAGGCTGGCTTTTAATCCAAATTTTTATTGAATTCAGACGTTACCATCTGCCATGGTGAGATTCTGTGTAGAAGAGATCCACCAGTGAGACAAAACCAGTTGACCACTCCTGTCAACTTCCAGATGTAAAATTCCATCCATTTAGTTTAGCCTTATTTAGTCACCCGATTTTTTCCATTCTACTAGTAGCCATCAACACCTCTTAATCATTGGGACTTCTGTTTTACCTGTCCAGGAAGGCTCTTTATTATCCTTGCTACCCAATTTCCTTGTCAGACTGTGGACTGTTCTCTCATGTTGAGATCTCTCTGCATTTCTCCCATCAGCATGTTTACTAGAAATCTTCTCAGCTGTACTTGACCTTTTCCTCCTAATTGTACTTCCTGAATCAGTACAATAAATGCATTTTCTGCTCCTCCAGTCTTGTAAATCCTTTTGCCTATCAGTGGCCCTTACTACTTGTTGTTGATCTTGGACATTTAGAAGTTCTTGCATTTTCCTTTCGGCTTGTCTGCATATCCCACTATTGTGGCTGCTGCCCAGTCATCTGACTCTGCTGGCTGATGTTCATGAACGTATTTTGGCAAATGATCCCAAAAAGATATTTTCTCAGGTTCTTCACGATCAGGCTATAATATTTCCCAAGCTCTTAAGTCTTCCTCTCTGTTTCCAATTTGTAGAACTCATGGCGATGCAAATTACATGGTGCTTCATTAGCAACTCCTTCTCCCACATTCTGAATTTGAAAATTCACACCTCAGCCCCACTACCTGTGAGGAACACAGCTTTATAGTCTGATTCCCACATTATGAAAGCTTTCCCATTATGTCATTAGCGTTTCCTGGCCCTTTCCACTCCCTGTGTTCTATCTTATAATAAACCGTGTCACCAGATCTGAAATCTCCTTGGACTGTCTGCAATATCTCAAAGCTCTAACTTTGTGGTACCTCAGCTTTAATGAATGTTTTTTTTCTACCAGTGTCTAATGTGTTTTGACGTGTATTTAAAGTAAAACTCAGGCTGATTGTTATTCCTTCTAGTGCTGGAATATTATTGTGCAATACTGAGGGTAATTTTAAATTCCAACCATTTCTTGATTGGGTTGGGCTGTACCTCCCAAGTATGTATAAGAATTTTTTTTTCATTTATTGCCTATGCCAGTGCAGTTTATAATTTACAGTTCAGCTGATATGCCAGTATTTTGCGCGACATCTAATGAATTGTTGCATAGTCTTCTTTCACATGAACTATTGCTGAACAGAGTTCTCTGTAGCGGTATGCATTACTGAAATGTTTAAGTTCTTATGCATGTCCCAAACTTGTCACTTGCACATTACCTCCATTATCCTTTAAGACTTTGTTGCTGACACAAGGCAATTTTGCCATGACATTGTCCATTATCATTTATCTATCCTTATTATTACAATGAATTTGCTAAATCTGGTCACCATATTCTATAAAATTATAGATAAATATTCTGATCCTTGTCCCACATCTTCAGGTCCATACCTACAACTTAATTTAATGCCTGGGCAAAACGAACATATACAACTGGGCATGGTGGTGTCTTTAAGTATTGAATGCATATAGCATGCTGCGATGTGATCTATTCTAAAATGGTTTCACATTCTTTGTCCATAACACTGGCATCCTTTAACAGCACAGGTGGGACTAGAGCCTGGTCCTTCTGGCCACACAAGGCCACAAGAACCCGACAATTTTTTATTTTTATTTTTAATCAATCTGTTCACACATATTACAACACATCTCTGGAACAGATGGGAGTTAAACCCAGGCCTTTCAGCTCACAGTAGGGACACTATAACAGTGCCACAAGAACTCCAATGAACCCAACTTCTTTGATACTCATTGCTAATTCACCCAAATAATCAAGAAGGGCCAGTGCAACAATATCCAAGATCAAAAAATGGGAAGACAAGAGAAGGAGGAAGGGGAATGAACCCAGCCCTCTTTTCTTTTTAGAAAGATATTTTTAATCAACCTGTCCAGATGTTTTATGATACACCTCTGGAGTTGGTGGGGCATGATCCAGGATCCTTTGACCCAAATTTAGAGATGTGCCAAAAGGGACCTGAACCCAGCTCTACATTTTTAAAAAAAAATTCTACCACCAAATCACCCATTTAACCAGTTAAAGGGCCAGTTAATGAACACTACCCACTGGGACAGTGCAACAACAAAGCAAAGGGAATGGGTAAAGAAAGAGGAGAGGCTAAATCAAAATGTGGAGGTGCCAGTGTTGGGCTGGGGTGGACAAAGTCAGAAATTTCACAATACCAGGTTATAGTCCAACTGGTTTATTTGAAATCACAAGCTTTTGATTTCAAATAAACCAGTTGGACTATAACCTGGCGTCATGTGACTTCTGACTAAATCAGAATGGGATTGGAAGGGGAAATAATGGACCCCAGCCCTTACAGTGCCCACCTCTCCCAAAATGCCTCAAAGGTGTTGGTAAACATTGCATGCTCCCTCGTCAAGGACACCAGGAGTGAACGTAGCTGCAGAAGTGGGACAGGCAGTCAGGACCATTGATCTTCTCCATGGGCTAGTGCCTGCACCTATTAATAGTTACTTTAGCCAGACCAACAGCCCAGCTGTTTTCTATAAAATAGTATCTATTTTAGTTAGCATTTGGCCATTTCTGCAGATATGGCCTTCAAATGGATTCATCGATCAATGTTTCAGAATGATGGATCAAAGAGTTCTCACCATTAGAATTTCAGGTCTGCGGAAGTTGTTCAGATCATTTTTGTTTTGTTTAGCTTGTTGGCTTTGACATTTATGTGTGCTGCTTTCTTGGCCTCTGCTTGGAACTGGAGTTTTAAAACCGTTCTGTTGGCATGTGCACAGATTTGAGAGTAATGAATGTAACTAAGACCCATCTGTCTCTAGAATAGCACCATCTTACCCTGAGTCCCCTCTCTGCCTCAGATATGAGTCCAGTTGTTTTTTTTTTAAATAAACCACCACCAATTTAACCAGTCAACTAATTAAACTACAAATGGTGTCCACCAATATCCCCTTGATGGTTTTACACCAAAGATATCAAAGATGTTATTACCAACATCTGGACATGAACTCGAGCATCATCTGCTTTGAATCAACTCTGCAGCTATTCTCTTTGAGCCAAGCGTGAGGACTGCAGATGCTGGAAACCAGAGTTTAGATCAGAATGGTGCTGGAAAAGCACAGCAGGTCAAGCAGCATCCGAGGATATTCATCAGGAATAGAGCTATTCTCTTTGAGCTATGGGCCATCTTATGAAGTGGTAGTACTCCTGCTCTGGATCAAGAGGCCTGGGTTCAAGATCCACCTGCTCCAGAGGTATGCAATAACTTCTCTGACCAGGGTTGATGAGAAAAATAAGGTTAAATTTTTTAAAAGTTCCTGTATGAGCCTTAGAGCTTTTGTAGAGCAGAGGTGGTGTCCCTAGTTCTGAGTTAGGAGGTCACCTGTCCGTTCTAAAATCTAGAACTGTACTATGTAAAAGGAGGTGACAAGTCCTTTATCTTGCTTAATTTGAATATTGCACTTCGACATTACACATACTATTGTTAACAATTGTGATACAGTCTGCTTGATCATAAATGTGTCAAATAATCCACATGTATTTGAGAGTGAAAAGTGGATACCTGTGTTTCTCTTAGGCAGATATAACAAGTTCTCCAGGAATCTACCACAGACTCCTTGGGTAATAGGCGGAGAAAGAAAAATGGAGTCTTCAGTGGAAGAACTTATAGGAGAGCCGCTGAAAAAAATGTTTAAAGTAGATAGTAAGTTACTTGAATAAAGTAAAATTCTTAAATGCTTTTTTGCATTTCTGTGCCTTTTGATGACAATATAAGACTTGCTGTGATCCAAACTTGTGACGTGATATCTGTCTTAGTCTCCCAAACTAAAGTTTTTGTGATATGGTACACTGAAGATGGAAAACATTAAAATGCCAGACTTCTAAATATTGAAGAATTTAGTATGAAAACTAAGAATTTTAATATAATGTGAAACTTTACAACAGAAAAGTCAGGCAATATTATAGCCAGTGGAATATGATTGGACTAACTTCAGTGAAGCATCAGTCTGAAATGACTGGTTTGTTTTCATTTAAAAAAAAATTTGCTCATCTCTGTTGCTGCAATTTTGCAGTTCAGTGAAGTTTCATGTTGTCCAAGCTTGCCTGAATGTGTATTCAGATGGAATCTCAACACCTTCTATGACTAATTTTGTTGCTATGACATGTTTGCAAGTGTTGCATTTGTGTATACAGAAAAAGAAGAGAATCCCCATTAAGCTCACTCACACTCATAATGCTCAGGCCAACATAACTAGACACTTTCTAACACAGTTCTGAGACATTGTATATAAGACCCAGCCCAGTGGCTGGTCATGGGAATCTGGGTAATTCCTCTCCAACCTCGGGATCAAAACCAGCCCAGATCATCCTGTTGACCATGTGTCCCTGAGCTGTAAATCCATTAAACTTCAATATGATGCAATCTCAGTCAAGAACTAGTCTTATGCATAAGCCAGCAAAATATTGCAGTCCTTCACTGTTGACTGAATATGCTCGTGTGAGAGACTACAGGAGGCAGCAAGTGATTACAAGCACTGCAGACAACACAAAAAGAAATCCTTCTGTTCTCGTAAGCGAGGCGGTTTTGTAAATCTCTTTTTGTATTTACAGCATAACTTTTCCATGAATTACAGGGCGAAAGAAAATGAAATGTGAAAGATCTGTTCCCATTTTAAGTGCCATTTAACTCAAAATAATTTTCAACTCCTTTTCCCACAGAGTAATGAGCTTCAAAATGTTTGATTGCCAATGTTACATTGTAAAAGCATTCTTTGGAATTCATGTACAGCACGGAAACAGACCCTTCGGTCCAACTCGCCATATTGCCATTCATCTCGTCAGATTAGGGAATGTTAACATAATAAATGTATTATTATTACTTAACACCTAAAATATTAATTTGTATAGTTTTGTGATCCAAAGAGCATCTTTTATACCTGCAGGTTTAAACTTTTCCTCTTCAGGAAGAGAAGATGTTGATGTCAGAGCCTTGGGAAATGGTAATTATGTTTCAGTTTCTTGTGATGTGTCTTATTTTAAAAGAACCGCCGTGTTGGTTTGGACTGTGATTTTAAGTTTAAATATGTATCCTGTTTCAGAAATGATTATTTTTAAATCAGCATTCATTACAATGGTGCCTGTTTTAGCACACAAAAATATGTTAAAACAACAGGAATTTATAATTGCTGTTAAACTGAAACCTACATTTTAAATTCTGCAGATGCCAGACTTAAACAGGGTTTTTTTTTCCCAGAGGATTTCAATTAAAGGGCTGCTTAATCAAGAATTTAAGAGGTGAAACCAGAATTTCTCATTAAGTGAGTCAGATCCACCTTTTTATGATGGGGGCCTATAAAACTAACCAAGTTAATGCAACTTGGCAAATGGATAGAGTGCAGGAGCTAAGTGATTCAGGCAGTTAAGTGGAGGAAGGAAAGGGGTGTTCTTTTGCTATTGCCTAAATCCTTTCACTCTCCAGTAACTTATTCATCTTCTACTAAAGAGAAGAAGCCAGTTAACTAGTGAGAATCTGGTAAGAGGTTAAGGTTCTTAAGGTTCAAAGTAGCATTGCAGCTGGTTGTAGGGTTAACAGAATATATAACACATCTAAATGTAAAGTTGAATAGATTCATTGAGGTAATGGAACACTCTAAGGATGGCAGGAGAAATGATGCATCAGTTACAAGAGCTGAGAGTTATGAGAGCTCCTAAATGCCAGTTTGATCTGGAGCAAATTGGTCTGCAGCTAGTGATTGAAGTTTGTGCAGTTTGAGCTCAGACTTGATGACTGGTCACTGAACAATAGACCCTGTAGTACAGCTGGAACCGGCAGGTCACCCAGATTATTTTTACCAGGAGACAGTTGCACCTCTTGGGGTTGGATCATCTGGTTTGGTCAGTATTCAGGGACAGGAGAGTATGACTGTGGGTGAGGCAGATAAAGGGACACAGAGGGCAGGAGTGCATGAGTCTGACAGGCTTGAGGTTCTTTCAGCTCATTGTGCTGAGAGTGAGGGCTGTAGGGGTGATGCACTGACTGACCATGGCACAAGAAGCTATTCAAGAGTGTGGAGTAAGTAGGAATGTGGAAGAAGCAGTAGGGTACAGTACAGTAACGAGGCAAATACTGAGATTCCAGATAGCTGTGGCTGGCTGGGGCTAGATTTCAGGATGTCTGCTCAGAGATGGAGAAGAATTTGGAGTGGGCAGGGGAGGATCCAATCATCATAGTCGATCTAGGTGCCAACAACATTGTCAGGACAACACGAAGAGTCTGCATAGTCAGTATGAGGACTAGGTGCCAAAGTAAGAGGCAGAACCTCAAAAGTTCAGAATCTCTGTCTTATTACCTGAGCCAAGTGCAAGTTGTGTATGGGAAATCAGATCAGAGAGATGAATGTGTGGCTCAACTATTAAAGAAGTCAGTTCCAGTCCACGGGACTCTGGCATCAGGCCAGGGAAAATGGAGTCTGTACTGAGGGGACAGTGTCTGAACCACATTGGAGCTTGTGTTCTTGCCAACTGAAGAACTCAGGATCTGAGAGAGAGTTTTAAACTGAACAGTGGGATCAAGAGATCAAATTTGGGAAGAGGTGGTAAATCAAAGAAGAGCCAAGGTCAAAGGTATTGATGCAGTAAATGATAAATAGATTGTGACAGGATAGAATGGAGAGTATGAATACAAGTCGGACAACAAATGAGACTAGAATTTACAAAGAAAGTAAAAGGGTAAAACTAAAATTTCAATATCTGGATACATTTAGCATTCGAAACAAAGCAGCTGAACTTGTGATCCCAGCTGATGTTAGTACCAGGCAAGTCAGATTACAGTCAGGAACCTGGATTTGTAGATCATATTTTTATTTATTTTAGTTTAAATGGAATGGTCTGTTGCTGAAACCTAAGCAGCAACACTCTAAAGTTGTTTTAACACTAAAATAAAGTGCATTCCATGAGAAATGAAGATAAAATAATATGATCCAAACCATCTACTTATTGTACAAATTCAAAGACTTTTAGCACTTAGTACAAGTATAACCTCACTAATCCTAAATCACTCCTTTTGTAAATTGAAAAGAAATAAAACCACTTTTATATGCAAAGGTTTGAATGCACCTGTTGAAGAAGTGGGTGGTTTGATTGGGAAACTGGATCTTATTGAAATGACATAGGGCACCAGAAAGAATCACAAATGTTATGGGGAACAGGTGGGAAAATAAAATTGAGGCTAGATCAGATGAACCATAATTTTGTTGAATGATTGAGCAGGTTTGAGGGGCTGCTCTTGTTTCTATGTTCTGATGGATAGTTAGTATGTACTGAGGGGAATACATACCACAAGGCAGATCGGCCTGCTGTCAAAGTAGGAAACATCCTTGAGCAAATCAGACAGTCAGAATGAGAAAATAAAAAGCAGAAGTGCAGCTAAGGCAATTTATAGTTGATCACAATAGGCCAAACCTTAACATTTGTTTGGCTATATGCCAGTTACATCATGTTTTTTTCACTGAGGCCTAGTGAATTTTCTCACCGTATCTTAAACACACCTCATTAGCTATCTACCTGCCCAAGGGTGTTTCTGTCATCTTACCATGTGCTGTTCCTGGACTGGAAGAACTTGACGGCATGGTGGCTCAGTGGTTAGCACTGCTGCCTCACAATGCCAAAGATCCAGGTTCATTTCCACCCTCGGGCGACTGTGGAGTTTCCATATTGTCCCCATGTCTGTGTGGGTTTCTGCTGGGTGCTCCAGTTTCCTCCCACAGTCCAAAGATTTTGAAGTTAGGTGGATTGGCCAAGCTAAATTGTCCATAAAATCCAGGCAGGTGCGTATTAGGTGGAATAGCCATGGGATATGCAGGGTTACAGGAATAGGATAGGGAGATGGGTCTGAGTGGGATGCAGTTCAGAGGGTTGGTATGGACTCTTGGGCTGAATGGCCTGCTTCTGTACTGTAGTAATTCTATAATTCTATGAAGTTGCCACTGCCCAGATGTCTCAGAATTGATTGGCACATCTTTCACACATGCAAACATCCCCCACCCAGCTGCCGTGCCATCTTTAAAAGGCAGTTGTGGTCCTGGACAAGCACAGTCAGTCCAGAGCTGCCTTGCATGGTTCCTGATACCTCTCTTAGACATTGCAGAAGAGAGACACTTGGTGTCCCAATTTGTGGGCAGGAATCCGGAGGCCCTTCTAGGTGGGGTGTTGTACAGGCACAAACTTTTCTAACTCCAGGACTAGCAGATGATCCTTGATTTCAGACCATGCTCACCTTGTCTGAAGTCGCCACCTGGCTCTCTGAAGGAACGCCCAATAGTGTAGAAGGAAGGACAGAATCCTTCACCAATCAGCCACCTCTTCGGTACCTCATTCTCACTCACTTTCTGCCACTGTAACCACCTCCAGCAAGACTTCATGCTCTACCACTCTCTCTATTGATTGCAACATCTTCCCCACTTGCTGTTATCCACTCCCATCCCCCTAATATTCACTGTTTCTGCCTGCTCTGTGTGCTGCCTTCTCTCTCTCTCTCTCTCTCTCTTTGTGACTGTGCTAAATGACATGGCAGGACAGAAGTTCTATGAGCCTCTGACTGAAAGAACAAAGCTTAAAAAAGGAAGGCAAGGCAAGGCAATGCAAGGTTGTGATGTTGTGAGTATCCAGGTAGCTTAAAGTGTGAGTGCATTGACAGCAAGTGAACTGGCCAGACATGCACCCTCATCCAGTCCATGAGCTGGGGATATGTCTCTGGGCACACTGTCCTTGCAACAACATTACAGGATGCTCTCTGCATAAGGGGTTAGGCGATGAATGGCAGGCAGCCTGCCTTCAGTCTTTATCCCTTCTGCCTTGATGGAGTCTGAGTGAGAGAGACAAGTATCATGGGAGATGAAAACAACATTTTTTTAATAGTTCCTAATGCAGCTTTGAAGTGCAGAAATGTCCTTTATGTGATTTGAAGATGTGCTCTGAAATTCCTAGAGGTTGACATATGTCACATTCTAACGTACATGATTATAGAGTACATATGGCGAGTAGTGCCCGGTGTCCAATATGGAGGTCTTTTGGAGCAAGCAGCAAGCTGATGTCACTCTGACTTCCAATACCAGAATTTTCAATGTCGAGCTTGTTTAGTAATAAAGGAAGCTGAGTTTTAATGAGTTAAGATAGGTGTTAATAAGTTATAATTTCTCTTAATTGGTAACTCACTGCTAGAATTATAGAATCCCATTGAGCCTGCATCGACCTCCAAATAGCATCCCACCCAGACCTGGCTCCTCACCCTATCGCCATAACCCTGCAGTTACCATGGTTAATCCACCTAATCTGGGAAGAAACCTGGCAGAGACCCACACAGATATTGGGAGAATGTGCAAACTCCACACAGACAGACTCAAGCCTGGAATTGAATGCAGACCCTTGGCATTGTGAAGCAGCAGTGCTAACCACTGAGCCACCGTGAAACTCTTCTCACTGCCTGACAAATACACGAAAGGTGCAGCAAGTTGTTCCCAATGTTGAGATAGGCCTTGCTGGACTTCTGACTCGATTCTGCCAGAAATTATACCATGGTCCATTTTGTTTGGGTCCAGTGTGTTGAATCTGTGCCCAGGAAATTAAGTGTCGTACTCCTGTTTCTGTAATTATATGTAATGACTCGATGTGTTAATGAACTAAAGGCTGAAGAAAAAAACTAAATCTTTGCTTTTGAACTTTAGAGTCATACAGCACGGAAACAGAACCTTTGGTCCAACTCATCCATGCTAACCAAATTTCCCAAAACTAAACTAATCCCACTTTCCTGCATTTGACCCATATTCCTCTAAATCTTTCCTATTCTCGTAGCTGTCCAAATGTCTTTTAAATTTTGTAACTGTACCAGCATCTACCACTCCCACTGGCAGTTCACACCACATATGAACCACTCTCTGTGAAAAGGTAGCCCCTCAGGTCCCTTTTAAATCTTTCTCCTCTCACCTTAAAATTATACCCTCTAGTTTTGAACTCACCAACCCAAGGGAAAAGGCCTTTGCTATTCACTTTATCTATGCTCGTTATGATTTGATATACCACTATAAGGTCACCCCTCAACCTCCCATGCTCCAGTGAAAAAAGCTCCAAGTCTGTCCAGCTTCTTCTTATAACTTAAATCCTCCAATCCTGGCAACTCTCTGGTAAATCTTTTCTGAATACTCTCCAACTTAATAATACCCTTTCCATTGCAGAGCAACCAGAGCTGATCACAGTACTCCAGAAGAGGCCTCACTGATGTCCTGTGCAACGTCAAAATGACATCCCAATTCCTCAACTTAATGGTCTGAGCAATGAAAGCAAGTGTGCTAAACACCTTCTTAAAGTCTTGTCTGCCTGTGACATGACTTTAAAAGAACAATGTATCTAAACCCCTAAATCTCTTAGTTTGACAACACCACCCAGGACCTACCATTAACTGTGTGATTCCTGTTTTTGTTTTTGCAACATCTCACATTTATCCAAATTAAACTCCATCTGTCACACATCAGTCCATTGGCCCAATTGATCAAGATCACTTTCTAATCCTAGATAACCTTCTTCACTGTCAAGTATACCACCAGTTTTGGTGTTATCTGCAAACTTACTAATCATACCTCCTAAATTCTCATTCAGATCTTTTGTATAAATGACAATCAACAGTGGACCCAGCATCAGTCCATGTGGGGATACTGCTGGTCACAGATTTCCAGTCCAAAAAACAGCCCTCCCATCCCACACTCTGTCTCCTATCATCAAGCCAATTTTGTATGCAATTGCTAAGCCCTCCCCGAATTCCATGTGATCCGACTTTACTAATCAGTTTACCGTGCGGAGCCTTGTCAAAGGTCCATGTAGACAACATCTACCCCTCTGCCCTCATCTAGTTACATCCTAAAAAACCTCAGTCAGGTTTGACACAAAGTCATGTTGACTATTGCTAATCAGTCTTGCCTCTCCAAATGCAGACAAATCCTGTCTCTCGGAATCCCTACCAATAACTTACCACTGACATCAGATTCACCGATCTATAGTTTCCAGGCATCTACTGACAGCTTTTCTTGAATAAAGACACAACATTAGCCACTTTCTAGTTCTCCAATACCTCACCTATGGCTTAAGTGATATAAATAGCTCTGCCAGGGGCCCCACAATTTCTTCCCTAGCTTCCCAGAACATTCTGGGATACACTTGATTAGGTCCCAGAAATTTAGAGTCATAGACTAGAGATGTTCAACTCAAAAACAGACCCTTTAGTTCGACTCGTCCATGCTGACCAAATATCCTAAATTAATCAAGTCCCAGTTGCCAGTCCTTGGCCCGTATCCCTCTCAACCCTTCTTATTTGTAGACCCATCCAAATGTCTTTTTAAATGTTGTAGTTGTACCAGCCTCCCCACTTTCTCTGGCAGCTCTTATCCAACTTTGTTTTTTAAGGCCTCCAGCATTTCCTTTTCTGTCAATGGACTATGCTTAAGACGTTAATAATTATTTCCCCTGAGTTCCCTTGCCTCCATGTCTTTCTCCACAGTAAAAACCGATGTGAAGTATTTTGTTTAGTATCTCTCTCATCTCCTGTGGCTCCACACATACGCTACATCATTGGCCTTCAAGGGGCCCTATTCTCTCTGTAGTTGCTCCGGAATGAGATCACCTACAGTGAAAAACCATAGGGATGGGGCTGGTATTTGAGTCCACTTAGCTACACAGGGAGTTCAGTGTCCTCTGGGTATCCACAGGACCTGTATTGGCAATGAATTATTATTGAAATAGTCAATGGCATTTTGGAGACAAATGCAAAAATCAATTTGGATGAGGAGGGTTCCATAAATAGAAAATGGCCATATAAGGGATATTGGTCGTCGGTTAACGCAACAGAAAACCTTCCCAGTTCCTTTTTGAATCGTCCATGGTCTTTTGCATCCATGTAGATATGGCTGTGTTTATGCACCTCCTTTCTCCTGTACCAAGACAGGAAGAAGATTCAAAATGACCAACTGGGGATTTACTAACCAGAGGTCACAGACTAAAGATATGGGGTAGGCCATTTAAGACTAAATGAGGAGAAATCCCTTCACCCAGAGAATGGTGAGCCTGTGGAATTCTCTGCCATAGAAAGCAGTTGAGGCCAAAACAGTTTTGAACAATGTTTTGAAGATAGTGTTGGATATTGTTTTTAGGGCAAAAGGATCAAGGTGTATTAGGGAGACAGCAGGCACAGGGTATTGAGTTTGATGATTGGCCATCATCACATTGAATACAGCAGGCTTGAAGGCCATTCAACTCTACTGTTCCTATGTCCTATATTCCATGTTCCTATTCAGAACTATTTTGAAACATCAGCCTGGAATGTATGCTGAAGGAGGATTGACTCAGGATCAAAAGGTTCTATGTCTGAACTAAGATTTGACATTCTTATTTTGGGTTATTGGTTTAAATGGATTATTTGATGGCCTGAAAGTTTATAATTTGAACATTATTTTTCATTGTAAACATTTGATCATTTTGCATAGCTATCTCGAGATCATAATTGTTTAACATTTCTACCAAATGTATGAAACTGACTTATTTTCCCCTGAACACGTTTTCCTTGGTTGTCAGGCAGGCCATTTGCGATTGAGCTGCTTAACCCACGTAGAGCAACTTTTCTTCAGAATGAACTTAAAGAACTTCAACAGGTGATTAAGAAGAGTGCAAAATTAAATTCCTTGGAATTTACAAAGTGATTTGTTTAAGCTTTAATGTAGCTTATACATTCTTTGCAGAAAATTAATAGCTCTACTGACAAAATCCAAGTTCGAGATTTACAGATAGTGACCAGGTGAGCATGTCCAATCAAATTACCCTCCATTCTTCAACTTGTTTTATTTACTAAAGCAAACTATTAATTTGTTCCTGATTATTTTGTTCAGGGAGGCAATCGGACATATGAAAGAAGGTGAAGAAGAGAAGACAAAGTCATATAGTGCCCTAATATGGACAGAGAAAGCTATAGTAAAGAATGATATAGATTTTCTGCAGGATTTACAGGTACAAAGAAACAAATTTGTTGGATAAGTTCAACTGTGCAAGATGCTTCAAAGAAGAAGTAAACTTCCGAGATGAATCTGAATCATAACTTGCATCTTTGTAAATGTTGTTAAACCCAGTGAGCTTCAGGGCTTTCACTTGTGACTCAGCGAGAAGTGATTTTTGTGGGAGTAACCTGTTCAGGGGGTTCTTGCATTTCTTGCTGTTCAGTCTAAAACTAATGAGCTCATCTTTTTGGAATACAGTAAGTTAACCTCGAACTGAGTGATATTGACTTAGTCTCTTCCATTAATTATTTTTTAAACTTGATTTCAGTGTTTATCTGGAGCAAGCAGTATAGGTATAGGTTAGGTAGGATTCGGTCGGCGCAACATCGAGGGCCGAAGGGCCTGTACTGCGCTGTATCCTTCTATGTTCTATGTAAGCACTTAAATTGTTTTATCATGTAGAGAGACGGAAGTAAAATAGATGACAAATTAGCAACTCCTTTGATGTAACCCTAATTAAAATTTAAAATAAGTATTGGCAGATTTCCATGAGCAGACTTGCTAGAAAACAGAAGGCGTGAGAGGTGAGGGGCATGATGCTGAAAATATCAGATTTATCAAAAACAGGCTGGTTTGTTGGTCTCAATCTATTTCCATAAGGATTTAAATAAAAAATGTCTGATATTTTGGAAGCAGACTTTCTAAAAGATATGCATTTGCTTTCAAAACTAGTTTGCTTAATATTAGACCAAGGACACATGATGGTCTATAGCTTGCAACTGAATGATGAATTTCATAAATATTGAAGTAGCGTTAAAATTGTGAAACTTACAGTGCTGTTTTTGGAAGAAAATTTCTTGACTGTAGAGTGTACATATGAAATTGAAAAGGATGGATAGTCAGGTTGTAAGTTAGCTCGCTGAACTGGTAGATTTGTTCTCAGACATTTCGTCACCATGCTGGGTAACATAATCAGTGAGCCTCCGATGAAGCATTGGTGTTCTGTCCCACTTGCTATTTATCTGTTTCGGTCTATTGCGGTGGGTGATATCATTTCTGGTTCAGTTTCTGAGAGGTTGGTAAATGGAGTCCAAATTGATGTGTTTGTTAATCGAGTTCTGGTTTGAATGCCAGGCCTCTACGAATTCTCATGTGTGTCTTTGTTTAGCCTATCCCAGGATGTGTGTATGGATACTAGTGATAGTTGGTCATGTCTTTTGGTGGCTAGTTAGTGCTCGTGTATCCTGGTAGCTAGTTTCCTGCCTGTTTATCCAATGTAATGTTTGTTGCATTCCTTGCAGGGTATTTCTTAAATGATGTTTGTTCTGTTGGTATGGGGTCCTTTAAATTCATGAGGAGCTGTTTCAGTATGGTGCTAGGTTTGTGGACTACCATGATGCCTAGGGGCCAGAGTAGTCTGGTCGTCATTTCCGAGATGTCTTTAATGTATGGCAGGGTGGCAAGAGTGTCTGGCTGTGTTGTGCCTACTTATTTAGGTCTGTTGTGTAGAAATCAGCAGACTGCGCTTATTGGGTACACATTGTTCCTGAATATGTTGTACAGGTGTTTTTCCTCAGTTTCTCAGAGTTCCTAGGTGCTACAGTGTTTTATGGCTCCTTTAAATAATATCCTGATGCAGCTCCATTGTGGGTGTAGGGATAATTGCTCCTGCAGTTGAGTATCTGGTCACTGTGTGGCTTTCCTGTAAACATTGGTCTGTAGTTCTCCATTGGCTTTGTGTTCTACTGTGATGTCTAGGAAGCGGAGTCTGTTAATGTTCTCTTCCTCTTTAATGAGCTTTATACCGGTAAGGATGTTGTTTATGCATTTATGGGTTTCTTATAATTGGTTGCAAGGACTGCAACAAACATTACCTTGGATGGACGGGCAGGAAACTAGCCACCAGGATACACGAACACCAACTAGTCACCAAAAGACATGACCAACTATCACTGGTATCCATACACACAGATAAAGAGGGACATCAGTTCACCTGGGACAATACATCCATCCTGGGACAGGCTAAACAAAGACGCACAGGAATTCCTGGAGGCCTGGCCTCAAACTGGAACTCTATTAACAAACATAAGGATTTGGACCCCATTTACCAACCTCTCAGAAAAAGAATCGGAAGTGATATCACCCACCACAACAAACTGAAACAGATAAATAGCAAGTGGGGCAGAACACCAACGCTTCACCAGAGACTCACTGATGATGTTACCTGGCACACTGACAAAATGACTGAGAACAAATCTCCCAGCTCAGCGAGCTAACTTACAACCTGAACTACAAACCTTCAAGCCTACAGAATGGATCGTATTCAATAAGTTTGTCTAATGTTTTAACACATCTTTTTAGGATCTAAAGCTTGACCAGAAAACTCCATTACGAGTTCTTCACCGAAGGCCTCTAGCTGTAAGAACGCGTGTAATACACAATATGAGAGTGGAGTATATAGATCTACATCATTTTCGTCTTTATTTAAAGACACAGGCTGGGACGTATCTTTTTACAGTTTGTGCAAATAAGAACATAAAAGATGGAGCATTTTTTAATAATATTAATCTTTTTCAAGAATGTGTGCCATTTTAACATTGCATTCAATTTGCAGACCTTAAAGTTGAGTTTTTGTTTTACCGATCCAGTATCTACAACATAGCCAATCAATTAGATCCAGGATGCCAGGTTGGAGATGTAGTGTCTCTGAGAAGCTCTTGACAGTGCAGAATATTTTAAATACCTCCTTTTCAGCTGATGCTTCAGTGCAGATTGGTCATTTGTACTGGATGCACTATTATGTGTCTCAATGCAGGTAGGGAAAGATCTATGTTAATATGCAGACATTAATTCCAGAACTGGCCAATCCTTGTATAATGTTACTGCTGGTGACCATTCCTGTTGCTCTGGATGCTGGCTGATATAGGACTTTATCATCACCCTACCCACAACTGGAGAATTGGAACTATGGTATCTTATAAGAATTATACACCCTTAAGACTTTATTTAGCTTTTGACCTCTCAAACCTCATAAGCTGTGAACTCTATCATATTGTGGTCACTGCTCCCTCGAGTAATCTAGTTTGCCTCATTACACATCACCAGATAGAAAATTACCTCTTTCCTAGCGAGTTCTACCACATGCTACTCCAAAAGAAATCTTGTAGATATTCCACGGATTCCCTTCCTTGTGATCTGCATATTGAAGTTCTCTTTGATTATTGTAATAGTGCCTTTCTTACGTGCCCTTTTATATGTCCTGATTTATTTTCTGCCCCACATCCTGGCTGGAGAGTCTGTACATAACTCCCCTTCCTATAAGATTCTACGCCTTCTGAGCCTATATTGCTTCTTGGTATTGATTTACTTTTTATTTCTTACTAACAAGGCCACCCGGCTACCTCTGCCTATCTGGCTGTCTTTTCACTGGATGTGTGTCCTTGACTGTTTAGTTTATAGGCTTGATCCCTTCACAGTTATGTCTCTGATGTCCAAAACATCATCCCCACCAATTTTACTCTGTACTACAAACTGGTTTACCTTGTTTCATATACTTTATGCATTTAAGTACAACACCCTATGAGTTTTGAGAAGATTTGTAGCTCAGGTTGAGGTTCTGGGTGTAGGTTTGCTCACTGAGCTGGAACATTTGTTTTCATACATTTCGTCACCATACTAGGTAACATCATCAGTGAGCCTCCGGTGAAGCACTGGTGTTATGACCTGCTTTCTGTTTGTGTTTAGGTTTCCTTGGGTTGGTGGTGTCATTTCCTGTTCTTTTTCTCAGAGGGTGGTAAATGGTCCAAATCGATGTGTTTGTTGATAAAGTGGAACTGGAACTCTATCAACAAATACATCGATTTGGACCATTTACCACCCTCTGAGAAAAAGAACAGGAAGTGACACCACCAACCCAAGGAAACCTAAACACATTAATAGAAAGCGGTCATAACACCAGTACTTTACCGGAGGCTCACTGATGATGTTACCTAGTATGGTGACGAAATGTCTGAAAACAAACCTTCCAGCTCAGTAAACAAACTTACATCCAGAACAACCTAAGAGTTACATTGATTGCCCCTTTTTTGTAGTTGTCCACACTGACCCTCCGAAGAGCATCACACCCAAACCCTTTCCCCTGTCCTATCACTCTACATTTATCCCTGTGTAATGCATCTAACCTACACATTTCATGAACACTTTGGGCAATTTTAGCAAGGCCAGTTGACCTAACCTGCACATCTTTGGATTGTGGGAGGAAACCAGAGTACCCGGAGGAAACACGCGCAGACAAGGGGAGATTGTGCAAACATTACACAGATAGACAGTGCCTGAGGCTGGAATCGAACCTGGGTCCCTGGTGCTGTGAGGCAACAGTGCTTGCCACTGTGCCACTCTTTATCTGCTGTACCTGAAGTTAGGTTTGTGACCCTTTCCATACTTTCTGTCCTATAACTTGTTCTGGAAATTTTGTTAACCTCTTCTGAGCACACCCAACCACCAACTAATTTCAAGTCCTTGTGGCCATCCTTTTTAGCCTTTCTGCTAGGATCTTGGTCCCAGATCATTTCAGGTGGAGACTCTTCCAAAAAGTACAGTTTTGTCTTGCCCCAGTGTGCCTGTGTCCCACAAAATGGAACCCTTTTTCCCATACCATTCTATTAGCCATATGTTTACTTCCCTAATCATCTTATCTCTTTGCCAGTTTGCACGTAACTCAGGTAATAATTCAGAGATTACAACCATTGAGGTCTTGTTTTTAATTTTGTACCTAATTCCTGATATTCCTGAAACAAGATCACTTTACCCTTGACTTTGTTGTTGGTGCTTTCTCCCCAGTACCCTTTCAAGTCAACTCGAGATGTTTTTCACCTTGGCACCAGATAGACATCTCATTATGTGGGCTTGACCAACATCCTGGTCTGCACCCCTGAAGGAGGAAAAAATAGATTTTAGGAAAGTGAAGTACATCCCCCCCCCCCCCCCCCCCCCCAATACATATTTGTTCCATAGCTTACAGAGCTATTCTGATTTGGAAAGGAAGAGGCTGATCATTGCATTTCATACCCTTTCGAAACAACAAAACGTCACTCCATATCATTCCAGGATACCATCCACTGTTTGTAGATTTTGGCTTGTGATTACCTTTGGGTAAATCTGGTGTCCTGTTTCATGTTATTAACTAATACAATATGTAATGTGCAAATATCAATGAAATTTTCCATAAAATATGATTATTTATACTTTCATTTGTCTGTTATACAGGAATAATTTGACTTTCTAATAGACATTAAATTGCTTTGACAAGTTCGATAATAATCAGATTCTAACTAACCTTTTATACTGAATAAATATTCAGTGATATTTAATATTCCATTGGACAAATAAAAGTTTTCTGAACTGTCTAATAGCTATGTTAAAGAGTTTGTACATGGAGATTTTGGACGTACCCAGCCAAACCTTGGCACCCTACTGAATATGACAACAGATATTCTTGAACTAGACGTAGAGGTGAGAGCTCTTTCTATTTTTGTCGATCTTGTTTTATGTCAAGCTTCTGCATGCAAGAATTTGTGCAAGGCTTTTTGAATCAGGTTCCTGACCTTAAGCAAAGTTATGTTCTATCAAGAAAGTACCCAGCTTTCTTCCTTCTCAATTGGAGCATTCGACTTCACAATAGCTGCATTGTGTGGCTTCATAGTAATTTTGTGTGAATTACTAATGCAGAATATTAATGAGAAGTGCCTGCATTTATGTAGGATTTTTCATCTCCTGTACATATTCCTCAAAAGCCTTCCAACCGATTTATTTTTATAGTTGCTTACTGCAGAAACATTAGGTAGCTAATTTGTATTTAGAAAGAGTGATTCTATAAAAATGAGAGACACCAGTTCTGCTTTGACATAGTCGAGGGAGGAATGTTGTCACGAGGATCTCCTTGCTGCTGTCCAAATAACATACAGAAGCATTGATTGAACATTTCGTCTGAGAGAATAAACTTCTCATTATACGGCACATCTTCAGTATTTCATTAGTTCACGTGTCTAAATTATGTTCTCTGGTTTGTGGCAAAATTTAAACCTAAGACTTAAAAGGAAGAGTGCTACCAACTATGGCAAGGTCGCAATTTGCAGTAGAGTAAAATTCCTGACTTTTTTTTTACTTACAATGCTATTTGCAATTAAACAAGTTGCTTCTTGCATACTGTCTCCCTGTCACATGATGTTGTCAATCTTATCTCTCTCTCTCTCATCTTTACAGGGACGGAGGGGTCAGAGTAGGTTATTTAACCCCTTGAGGCTGTTTCACTGACCATGAGATTGTGGCTGATTTGTCATCTACCTCTATCTGACCACCTTTGTCCCATAGCTCTTGAATTTGTCACTCAAAAGATTTTAATCAACCACAGATTTAGGTGAACCATTTTGTTTGAGAGGGCAAGTTTCCTTTTTGTATAAAAATATTTCCTAGCTTCAACCCTGAATGATCAAGCTCCAATGTTTAGACACTGCTTCCCACTGCTTGATTTCCCAGCCATTCTTAATAGTTTCTCTATTTAGCACATTAGTTCCCTCAATACCTTAACATGTTCAATTCTATCACCCTTCAATCTTTTAACACCCTAATTTGTGTAACTTTGCCCTGGAATTTAATCTTTTGGGGTCCTGGCTCAGTGGTTCGCACTGTTGCCTCATAGCACCAGGTACCTGGGTTCAATTCCACTCTGTGTGCGGACTTTTCACATTCTCCTGGTGACTGCATGGGTTTCCTTCAGGTGCTCCAGTTACCTCCCAAAGTCCAAAGATGTGCAGGTCAGGTGGATTGGCCATGAGAATTACAGGGATAGCGTAGGGGTGGGGGGGTGGTCTGTGAGAGATGCTCTTTGGAGGGTCAGTGTGGACTTCATGGGTTGAATAGCCTGCTTCCACACTGTTGCAAACATTCCAAGGCCAAATTACTTCTCTCAAAGAGTTGTGAATCCTTGGAATTCACGATCTCAGATTTTGGTGGATGCGAGGATGTTGAGTAAAGGAGGTAGACAGGTTTTTAATTAGTAATGGATTGAAAGGTTGTGGAGAGCAAGCAGGAAAATGGAGATGACATCAGCCATAATTACATCAAGTGGCAGAGAGCAGGGCTGGGGTCTGAATTGTGTACTCCTGCTGCTAGTTGTTATGTTCCTATTTATTCTTCCAAGGTTTTGGTGCTCGGGCTTTGCTTACAGTATTTAGGGTTTGCCTAACCAAGATTTTGTATGGCTGAAGCATGACTACTATCCACTTATATTTTATTCTTCTCGATATAAAGGCCAGAATTCCATTAGTCCTTTTAATTATTTTTTTGTGGCTTCTTGTGCCATTTCAATAATATGTACCGAGACACCCAATCTCCTTGGACTGCTTCTTACCATTTGGAAAATATGTTAGTTTGTTGTTTTGGATAATGATATGTGATTATCAAAGTGTCTCGAGAATGTTGTATGTTGCTGTATACACTGCTTAAATATGCTGCCTATCTTTGTGTCACCAGTATATTTCGATAGCTTTCTAACCTATTAGCAAAGTCATTGCTGAATAGTTGAGACTTCAGTGCAGATCCTTGATGGTCACGCTAGTCATTATCAAACACAAAGCAAGGTTTTTAATGGAGTCTTGTTTCTCTTCTATATTTGCTGAATCTCTTCCTATCTATGTTTCTTGCTAGCTTCCTCTCATTCTTATTTCTCCCTTTATCATCTTACTGATTGTAGCCAGAGTAACACTTGGTGCAGCTTTTCTTCCTGTTCTTGCACATTTGCCACTGGTTTTCCCAAAGATTTATCCTTGATCCTTTTTTAAAAATCATCTGGATGCTGCCTCTCAGTGACATTCAAAAGCACAACATTAGCTTTCAATGTAGACAGACATTATCCAACTCTAGTTCGCCACCACTTCTATTGAGCTCTACGCTGTTGCTAAATTATCAGGCTGCTTATTTGGCCTTTCCACTCGCTATATCTGTAATTTGCTGCAGACCCATAATGCTCTGAGATATAGACATCCTTCTATTTCTGAGCTGAAAATGTGTTGCTGGTTAAAGCGCAGCAGGTCAGGCAGCATCCAAGGAACAGGAAATTTGACGTTTCGGGCACAAGCCCTTCATCAGGAATGATTTCTGATGAAGGGCTTCTGCCCGAAACGTCAAATTTCCTGTTCCTCGGATGCTGCCTGACCTGCTGCGCTTTAACCAGCAACACATTTTCAGCTCTGATCTCCAGCATCTGCAGACCTCACTTTTTACTCGAAGATTCTATCCTTCTATTTCTGGCCTCTTTAACGTTCCCAATTTTAATTGCTCCATCTATGATAATCATTCCTCTGACTGCCAAGGTCTAAAATACCCTGCCTATCTCTCTCTATCTATCTTGCTTTCTTCCTTTAAGACTGTCCTTAAAGCATAACTCTTTGACTAAACCTTTGGTCACTTAACCTAATATTTCCTTATTTGCTTGATGTATTTTATTTTGACAATGCTTCTTGAAGTAGCTTCGAATGTTTCATTATGTTAAGGATACTCAATAAATATATGCTGCTTTTACTCACTCATGCTTGTCCTGCTTAAATTCTAACCAGCATTATTTTTGGTCTTCCATACAAACAAATTTACGGTCACCACTTCAGATTCTGTTATAACGGCTTTACGCCAGTTACCAAGAAGAGAATATAGTGAATGTCCCAATGTTCATTTGGTCCAAACTGTCACAAATGAGAGAATGGAACCTGTACCATATAATGCTCTCTTCTTAACATGGTCTAGATATGCTCAAAAGTTTTAATAATGGTACGAATGATACTAACTGTGCTTTGAAATTTGGGTGCAACACTGTAGGTAAATGTAATCCAAATGTCTTTGTAAATATTTTGGGGTCATTACTGATGGCTTGCAACCATCTTGTAGTTTCAATTAGTGGAATGGATTTACTGTTGTCTTCACAGTACAGAAAACAATTACATACATAGTAACCTTCTCTCTCTTTAGTCTGTAGATGTTGACTGGCCGCCAAAATTGGATGAGTGAAGTGCTGGAGTTTGAGCAATTGCTGGCTGAGTTCAGTACTAACTACCATCAAAAAGGTTATCAAATACATCATGGGAACTGATGTAAACAAAACCAGTGACAATGATTTTTTTAAGTTTAATTTTGCGTTCATTTTCTAATGGCTCAGTTTCAATGTAAACCTTGTAAATAGCTTATAAACAACATAAAAAATGTCTGACCTTAAATTATGAATTTAATTTGTACAAAGTTGACTAACGCTTAAGCTGCACAGCTAATTCAAAAAAATTCATTCGATGTCATGGGCATTGCTGGCTAGATCAGCATTTATTGCCCATCTGTAATTACCCAGAAAGCAGGTAAGAATCAATCACATTGCTGCAGGTGTGGGGTCACATGTAGGTCAGACGAGGTAAGAATGAGAGTTTTCTCTCTCTCCGTATGGACATTAATGAACCAGATAGGTTTTTCCAACAATCAACAATGGATTTATGATCACCATTAGATGCTTAATTTCAGATTTTCTTTTTATTGAATTTACATTCCACCATCTGCCATGTCAGGATTTGAATCCAGGTCCCCAGAACATTGCCTGGGACTCTGGAATAATAGTCTAGCAATAATATCAGTAAGCCATTGGCTCCACACAAATAGTCGACATTTGGTTAAAAATAGTACTTCTGAAATTTGTGAACCTGTGAATATGTTGAAAAACTGCCTGGTGAAATTGTTTACATGTCCAAAAAACTTGCTTTCAAGATTAATGTTTCATTCTGATCCAAAGAAATGTAGTTTCTAATATTTTAAATACCTATGAGTCAAATTCATTAAATAATAATCATATTTAAATAGTGTCTTCTAATCTTGCTAAAACATCTCAAAACACTATACCAGCAGATGACTTGTGAATTTACTGTTTAATATTAAGTTTTAGTCATCTTGCACCAATTAACATACCTCAGATATTAAAGAAGTCTGTTTTTAGATGGTGCCAGTTGTGAGCGAAATGTTTGGACACCGTAAGAATGCCCTTCTCTAAATACTGCCACATCCAACTCAACCAGAGATTTGATTTTTCACTCTTTTTAGGAGCAATACTTTATAGAACGGAAACAAAACAGCTATTTTGTCTCAATGACATGATCTTAGTTTGTCTACATCTCTTGACTTGATATGGGGGGAGGTGTTGAACTGGAGTGGACAAAGTTAAAAATCACACACAGGTTATAATCCAACAGGTTTATTTGAAACTTCAAGCTTTCAGAGCACTGCTCCTTTTGACTCTGCATGTGAATGAAGACTTCAGTTCATGTCACAGAATGCTAATTCCAATGTCATCTTGGACATTATGGTTTCTTTATGTAGGCGCGTACAGTGATTTTTCAGTCAAAGAATTTAGCTCTGATCAGCAGAAACTAAGCTACAGTGGATTTGCAACATGGCTGTGCTCTGTTACTGAATTAAACTAATTTTTTCAAAAAATTCATCTCCACAGCATACATTTTTCAAAGAAAAGATGGGCTTTAAAAGAGAATTTATATCTTGAATTCAAAAATTAAGCATTTAATCTCAGATTAATTTTTAATCAATCTAAATCTGGATTATACATTTTCTATTTGTTCATGCAATGAATGCCACAGGCTTGACCATCATTATTGCCCATTCTTAATTGTCCATGAGAAGGTGATAGTGAACCATTGAAGACCATCTGGCGAAGGTGCTCCCAACATGCTATTATTGAAGAGATTATGCAATATTTCCAAGTCAGGATGAAGTCAGAAGTCACATGACATTAGATTATAGTTCAACAGGCTTATTTGAAATCATAAGCTTTCAAAGTGCTGTTCCTTCGTCAGGTGAAGGTGTCTCTTGCCAGTGTAAGTCACAGGTTTGAGATAGCTATTTAAGAAATGTTAGAAAGTTAAACTGGTGATAGGGTAAGTGTTTCAGGCATGAATAGATGGTAATCAAATAGCTGCTTTGTTGTGGATGGTATCATGGTTTTTAAGTGTTGTTAGAGCTGCATTCATCCAGGCAAATGGGGACTATTCAATCACACGCCATGAGGATCGTGTCCTGATCTTGAGTCAGTAGATAACTTACAACAGGATATGTTGTCTGTTTTTGAAGGCACAGTACTTCAGTGATTGATCAGAAATTTAACTGAACTTGTGGTCCAAATATCACTTGTAGGGATTGAATGTCAAAGGATGTGGTTGCACACTCTTGGGAATGACTATCTTCGCCACCACACATGTCAGGCTAAGCCTCAATGTTGTTCAGGTTTTAATGAGTCAGCCTGTTTGTGTATAATATTCAGAAGTGGAGATGTTATCTGACTATTGCAGACATCATGTTGAAAGGAAAGTCAGTTACTACCCTGATAAACAACATTGTTGTCCTTCAGGCTGACGTAGAGTCATACAGCATGAAAACAGACCTTTTATCCAACCAGTCCATGTCGAACATAATCCAAAGTAAACTCGTCCCACCTGTCTGCTCCTGGCTCATATCCCTCCAAACTTTTCCTATTCATAGATCAATCCAAATGTCTTTTAAATGTTGTAATTGTGTAAGCATCCACCACTTCCTCAGGAAGTTCATTCCACAACTGGCCTTCAACAACCACAACCACCATCCTTTGTACTAAATATGATTCTACTCTTTCTAAAGGTTCTTCTGTTATGCCTATATACTTCATTATTATGAGAATTCTTTCATACTAAGGGTAGTCACTCTTACCTCTGAAATTCAGCCCTGTTAATTTTTGAACTCTAGATCTCATCACAGCCTTTGCTTAATGACTTTTTTCATAACTGATCATTGGTAAACAGATTATTTATACGTTATTGTTAGGTATTGTCAGCAACACCTGTCACTTGCCATTGATTACGTAGACCAGAGGGACCGTAAGTAGCTGTATGGTATGTAACCTGCTTTTTTGTAGATAGTTGGGAATATTCCATTTTGGTAGGTAAATTCCAGTTGTATCTAGCAGAATAGTTTGGCTATTCCCTTTTAATCTAAATACCCAAAACCGAGCAAGGCAATGGACTTTATTTAGAAGGTTCGAAGAGAATTAGCTACATATCCTACAATTTTAGTTCACTTGTTTCCAACATTTGAGTGACATAGGACTCTGAAGCTTTTCAGCTGCCAGCCAATTCATCAATTACTTGTATTAAATTCCAACCAAACAGTGACATTTCGAGTCGTAGAGATTTAAAGCACGGAAATAGAACCTTCTGTCCAACTCGTCCACGCCGACCAGATATTCCAACCCAATCTAGTCCACCTGCCAGCACCCAACTCATATCCCTCCAAACCCTTCCTATTCATATACCCATCCAGATGCCTTTTAAATGTTGCAATTGTATCAGCCTCCACCACTTCCTCTGGCAGCTCATTCCATACACGTACCACCCTCTGCGTGAAAAAGTTGCTCCTTAGGTCTCTTTCATATCTTTACCCCTCACCCTAAACCTATGCCCTCTAGTTCTGGACTCCCCCACCCCAGGGAAAAGATTTTGTCTATTTATCCTATCCATGCCCATCATAATTTTGTAATCCTCTATAAGGTCACCCCTCAGCCTCCGATGCTCCAGGGAAGACAGCCCCAGCCTGTTCAGACTCTCCCTAAAGCTCAAATCCTCCAACCCTGGCAACATCCTTGTAAATCTTTTCTGAACCCTTTCAAGTTGCACAACAATTTTCCAATAGGAAGGAGACCAGAACTGCACGCAATATTCCAACAGTGACCTAACCAATGTCCAGTACAGCCGCAACATGACCTCCCAACTCTTGTCCTCAATACTCTGACCAATAAAGGGAAGTATACCAAACGCCTTCTTCACTATCCTATCCACCTTCGAGGAGCTGTGAACCTGCACTCCAAGGTCTCTCCGTTCAGCAGCACTCCCAAGGACCTCGCCCCCAGGTGTACAAATCCTGCAAAGATTTACCTTCCCAAAATGCAGCATCTCGCAGTCATCCGAAACTAATTTCATCTGCCACTTGTCAGCCCAATGGCCCATCTGATCAAGATCCCGCTGTAATCTGAGGCACACTTGCTGCCCACTACACTTCCAACCCTGGTGTCATCCGCAAACCCACCAACCATACCTCCCATGCTCACATCCAAATCATTTATATAAATGACAAAAAGTAGTGGACCCAGCATCGATCCTTGTGGCACTCCACTGGTCACATTTACACAAAGCCTGATGAATCATAACTTCATGAATACAAGATGCATGGGCAAGTTGTTTATGCTTTGTCACTGGCAAATTAGATTCTTCATCGTGGTCAATTTCTGCAAGGGGTAGTGGAATTTGTACAGATCCTTTCGTGATCAATGGGAGTTCTAAAGTATTTTACAGCCATTGTAGTAGTTTTGAAATGTAGTCTCTTTTGTAATGTAGGATGTGTGATAGTCAACTTATGCATACTAATGACACCTATTAGCTTGTCTTTGCTTATCTGAATATTTTGAAAACAGTGAAATATATTTGACAAACATCATTATAATAATGACTGATTCAAAATTATTGTTGTTCTATATATTGACAATAGTAAATCCCATCTCCTGACTTCCATATCACACTCTCTTGTATTAGTAATTTATTTTTATAATTTGGTCAAATTGATGTTTTACCTGCTGAAACAAACTGGATTGGTCTTTGAAAGAAATGACACTGACTTAGTAGACTGAATGTTCTTCTGTATTCTATTTTGATTTTGTATGTATTTGATGAATCTAAAGGTTGGAGGCAGGTCATACATGTTTGCTTGCCTGATGGAGGATTAATGGATTAAGCTATGGTTATAGAACATAGAAAAGTACAGCGCAGTACAGGCCCTTTGGCCCTCGATGTTGTGCCGATCCAAGCCCACCTAACCTACACTGGCCCACTTTCCTCCATATGCCTATTCAATGCCCGTTTAAATGCCCATAAAGAGGGAGAGTCCATCACTGTTACTGGCAGGGCATTCCATGAACTCACGACTCGCTGAGTAAAGAATCTACCCCTAACATCTGTCCTATACCTACCACCCCTTAATTTAAAGCTATGCCCCCTCGTAATATCTGACTCCATACGTGGAAAAAGGTTCTCATGGTCAACCCTATCTAAACCCCTAATCATCTTGTACACCTCTATCAAATCTCCCCTAAACCTTCTTTTCTCCAATGAAAACAGCCCCAAGTGCCTCAGCCTTTCCTCATACAATCTTCCTACCATACCAGGCAACATCCTGGTAAACCTCCTCTGCACCCGTTCCAGTGCCTCCACATCCTTCCGATAGTATGGCGACCAAAACTGCACACAATACTCCAGATGCGGCCGCACCAGAGTCTTGTACAACTGCAACATGACCTCAGGACTCCAGAACTCAATTCCTCTACCAATAAAAGCCAGTATGCCATATGCCTCCTTCACAGCACTATTTACCTGGGTGGCAACTTTCAGAGATCTGTGTACATGGACACCAAGATCCCTCTGCTCATCCACACTACCAAGTATCCGACCATTAGCCCAGTACTCCATCTTCTTGTTACTCTTACCAAAGTGAATCACTTCACATTTAGCGACATTGAATTCCAGTTAGAGTAACCTTGCCTTTCTATAAAAGGGAAAACGGTATCCTTCATGCAACAATAATTTTGGTATAATTGAAATTAGAAGAATATATTCAGGAGCACTATTACTGCAAACCTGTTTCCTAAAATGCATGAAGTACTTGTGTTATAAAATATAGGTGGAGCTGGCTACTTAACTCTGCTTTGGTGCAGGTACATTATAATGGATTTTAATTGGCTTTTGTTCAATGTATCAAACATGATTAGAATTATTATAAATCACAATCGAAGTATATAAATCACAACTGTTATCTGTTTTAAAGGAGTTCTTCAAAGCTCTCCTTCTTACAAAGTCAGTGTCACGTAGAGAGTTGCTATTCAGACTGGACTTTGACCAGACGTGTGCTGCAAGCATCGGTGCTGGGTCCACTGTTGTCTTTCATCTATATGAATGATTTGGATGAGAACGTAGGAGGAATGGTGAAGAAGGTTATCTCAGAATACAACAAGATCTTGATCAGTCAGGCCAGTGAGCCAAGAAATGGCAGATGAAGTTTAATTTAGATAAATGCAAGGGGTTACATTTTAGTAAGGCAAGCCAGGACAGGACTTAGTGTTGTGAAAGTGCTGTTGCAGATGGACAGGGAGGTGAAGGCAGGCATTTGGCACGTTTGCCTTCATCGGTCAGAGCATTGAGTTTAGGAGTCAGGATGTCACATTGCTTCTGTGTAAGACATTAGTGAGACCACTATTACAAATTGCATACAATTCTGGCCATGCTGCTTTAGAAAGGATGTTGTTAAGCTATGATGTGGAGGTGCCAGTGTTGGACTGGGCTGGACAAAAGTTAAAAATCACAACGCCAGGTTACAGTCCAACAGGTTTATTTGGAAGCACTAGCTTTTGGAGCACTGCTCCTTCATCAGGTACCTGATAAAGGAGACCTGTTGGACTGTAACTGGCGTTATATGATTTGTAATGGTGTTAAGCTGGAAAAGATGCTGAAACAATTTACAAGGACATTGCCAGGACTGAAAGGTTTCGGTTGTAAGGAAAGGCTGGTGCATTTTTCCCTGGTGCATCAGATGCTGAAGAATGGCCTTTTAGAGGTTTAAAAAATCATGAGGGCAGAGAAAAGGTGAATAGCCAAGCGTCATGGAGTCCAAAACTGGAGGACATAGATTTAGGTGAGAAAGGAAAGATTGAAAGGGACCTAAGAGCCAGCTTTTTCACGCTGGGTATGGAATGAGCTGCAGAGGAATTGGTTGAGGCAGGTACAATTACAACACTTAAAAGACATTAGGAGAGGTACATGAATAAGAAAGATTTAGAGGGTTTTAGGCCAAATGCAGGCGAGTGGGACTAGTTTAGTTTAGCAACATATTGGAGTAGACTGGTTGGACTAAAAGTCTGTTTCCATGTTATATGACATGTCTCCACTCTCCCTGCTCGCACTGAGAAATCATTTCCTTTGTTCAAATATGATCAAGTATATTTTGCGCATACATGTTGTCAAATTTAAAAGGTATTGCTATAGTCACATGGATGACTGATCAAATTAAATTTAGAGTACTATATTCTTCTTGTACCTGCAAGTAGGAGAAAGCAAGAATTATATCCACATCTAATATGAACTTGACATACTACAGTTCCAAGGGGAAACTAGCCTGAATTATGTGGGGTATTTATTTAAAAATGCTATGTTATCTGAAGTGAATTTACTCAAAGAGGTGATAATGGTCACAAGATTACCTCCCTACAACAATTTGTAAGGAACATCAGACAATTGCAGCAACTGCATACATATAACCAGTCCTTCAGCAAGAACATGTTCAACATAAAGTCAAAATTTCAAAGCAAATGCTGTATATGAAAGACAATTTTCAGAAATTGGTGATACTCTACCTTCAACAACATTTCTTTTCCTGTTACCACCCCCCCCATCCCAGACTTAAGAGTTCCTCATCTGCCTGACCATTATTAACAGAAATATAGTCAGATGAATGTTGAAATAATTTTATTTCAAAGATACAAAGTTATAAAATAAAACACAATGTCAATAATAGTAATTATTAACATTTAAAAATCAACAGCAAGACCCAGCAAAAATATCCGGAAAACTATTTATGATATTCTTCTGGTAGCAATTGTTTTGAAAACATAAAAAATTCAAATGTAACAAAATACATTCAAAATATAAATCAAATTTATAAACTGAGAACTTGGCATGTAAACTTCACAAGATGAGTTAGATTGACACAGTCATTACACATCATCAAGGGAAGTCCCTTTCCATAGAAAACTGAAAATGCACCAAGATGAGCTAATTTCTCACTTGGTTTGAGAACTTAAATCAAATAGTAAAAGTTAAAAATGCATAACCATAAGATAATTAGGAAATTTCAGTATTTCCAGCACAGATTGTCAAAAATCTGAACTTGCAATGTCAGTGAGATTGAGGAATATTACTGTGTACTCCTTTTCTAATTCATTTTTTAATGTGTAACACTATTCATTTTAATATTTGTAACCAACTTCTAACTATAAGCAGCAGCTTATTTTCCCGAAGTGAACCACAGCAAACTGGTGGACGTCTTCCCAGTTCCACAGACTGGGCTGTGAGGTTGGCTTGTAGCTTGACTGGGAAGAAATCCACACATCAAGTCAAAGATCGTCATGTTCCTACCTCCAGGCAGTAGTGATGGTAAAGGGTCATTGCTGGTATTGCTTACCCACCTTGCCAGAGTAGGGAGCCAATTTGAATATTAGTTACCCAGCTGTGAGCTAACTGGGCCTATTGGGATCCTCCTGGCAGTAAATGGACTGGGCCTTTGCCAGAAGGCAAAGCCTGGAAGATGCCTCCTCCTGTTAGCCACCACCAGAGTAACAGGGGTCAGAGGGTTGCCTCATGGTGCTTAACCTCTGTGACCAGAATTTACATCCTTTGAATTCAAACATTTTATTAATTCATGGGATTAGAGAGCGTCATGACATATTTATAGCCCCCCAGAGCAAATGACGAGCTGCTGCCTTGAACTAACGCAGTCCATGAGGTATAGGTATATCAAACTGTGAGTTTGTAAACTGGATTTTAACTCAGTGACAATGCAGGATCAGCTTTTTTTTTCAAGTTAGAATGAGCTGCAAGTCAAAAGGAAGATGTTCAGAGAGTACCTCAAGATTGAGAAGCCCTCATGGAGCCCCATGCTGCAGCTTCAGCACTCACCTTAGCTAGAGGGGCCGCCATCTTTCCATTGTTGCAGGCCCCCAATCCTTACTTGGACAGCTGGTTTGGAATATCACCAGTTGGCATGTCACCATCAAGTGTAACTTCAGGGCCCTCCTTTGAAGGCATCACAAACATGACATAACTAATGTATACACCATCTTTTTACTGACATAAAGACTGAATTAAGTCATTGAGATCACCAGAATCATGAAATTCATTCATGAAATCTAGATCTACGTGCTTTGAGGTTATTTGATTCCTATAATCGTTACCTTCAATATCATCAACACCGAACACATCACTTGCCATGCTGTCTGTCATCTGCATGCCTCCATTAAAAGGTAAGTCACTGTTTAGCTGTCCAAGGACACACTCTACACGAATATCACTGGGTAATTGTGAATTTGCTTGAGCAGTTTCAATAGCAGCAGTGTTTTGAGCTAATTGAATACCTTGAATAGATGGTGCATGTTGCCGACTCGATAGTTCCCATAGATCTGGAATGGATACAGCTTGTTCATGGTTTGTACCTACCAAATGTACATCATTATTCCTGCTAAGTATATGCATATGAGGGTTGTGATTTACTATAGTATCAGAAGTGCTTAAAACAGCAGGTTGTTGAATGCGTTGAGCTCCAATACCATTGTTGCTAATGTCATGTCGAAACCCTACTGAATCTACTGGACTGTTCCGTGTAGGAGGATCCAAACATTTCAGCACATCTTCACTAAGTACTGGCAATGAACCGTGATTTGCAGGAGTATGTAAATGCAAATTTCCTTTTAGAGTATTATAAGGAGGATTTGGATTCCAATTTGGAGAGGCACCTGCTGTTGTGGTTGTAGATAGCAAGGTTTGTTGGCCAGAGGCGAAAATCTGGTTTGGATTGCTGAGAACTGTGTTACTAAAATTATGATTATTCTGGTTCATAACCAGACTTTTGGTATGCTGCTGACTTGACATTACTTGTGCCTGTTGTAGTCCAGTAAAAGCATCCCGAGGCTCTATGAAACAAGGAGTGAAAATAGTGACTCCACTGACCATAGTTATTTTTTTAAACAAGTTAATGCTTAGAGTCAACAAATTATAAGAAATAAAAGTTGCACCACTCCAAAATCTATGCAAATCTGAAGCTTTTGCCATAACTATCCAGGAAACATGCATTTTCAAAATTAAAAATCATATCTAAATTAAATGTTAATCTGTAAACAAATACACTGCTTGTTTTTAGAAAATTAAATGTTGATTTGAATTTGGAATATACAATAATATACAACTCAATTACATGATGTGCAAATCACAACTGCAATACTAAAATAGTTTTGAAACTGTGTTTTAATGCAATCTATAGTGTAGTCAGATCAGTCTGCTTTTGATGCCATTCTTTCTTACCTTGCTTAATGGGTTTTGAAAGAGCATAGGCTGTTCTTGCAGTGGGCACACCAACTATGATCTTTTCTGGTTGGTTTCGCATGCATTGTACCTCTGTGGTATCTGAAACTACACACCAAGGTCCAGTTGGACTTTTGAAAAATCTATAACCAACTCAACCAAACAAAAGCACCACTGCCACATTTTTGAAAACATTTAATTTAAATGGATCCAACATTCTAATGTACATTCAAACACCTTTTCCATGAAAACATATTCGTAGCTCAAGAAGATGGCACCAAATCAAATCTAAATTATCAGATTGATATCTTCTATATCACCTAATTTATGGACTTTAAATCATATTAATCTATTTTTATAATGCATAAGGAATCCAAACAGAATTCTGTCAAAGACCCAAATCTAAAATTTATGTTGTGCTGGTTTTCTGGATTGTTCATTCATGAGCGTCTCTTATCAAAGACATAGTAGTGGGAGGCAAGATGCCAAGAAACAATCATGCTCCGTTTCATTGGTATGCAGGACTCTCCAGACAGCTCCATCAGCACAGCAGAGACCCAAAAACAAATTAGCTATCTCTTCTAGCTAGGGCGAATGAAAATGCCAAATGTATAATTGGTGCTCAATGGTGCTTCAGTAGTAAATCTGGTCTTTCTTAGAAAGGATGGTAAAACAAATCAGAAGAAATATTTAAAGAAGAAACTGATTCTGAGAAAGAATCAGTCAGAAGAATAATGTTCAAGATTGTAAGACCTAACGACCTACTTAAAGAGTTATTTAAGAGCTATATTGTCACTGCCAATATAGACTGAACTGATCCTTGTCTGAGCTAGACCCTGCTGGACAGTAAAATGCGTTAATTCATATTTAAAAGTGAATTGCTATAAATATTCAGCAGTCAGGAAAATATCCATAGAGAAAAACAAACTCTATGCCGAGGAGAATGATCTTTCACTAGAACTGCAGACAGTTTGAATGTATTAGTTTTAAGGAAGTGAAAGAGGTAATGGTAGTGAAAGGATATACGATTCACAGCAGAAGTGAGCCTTTGGGCCTGCTGTGAATTCAATAGGATCATGGGTGATCGGATTACTGCATATCCTGCCTACCCTCAAATTTACAATTTCTTATGAATATATCTATCTGCCTGAAAAAAAAATCAAAGACTGCTTCCATTGCCATTTAGAGTCAGAGATATACAGCATGGAAACAGACCCTTTGGTTCAACCCCTCCATGCTGACCAAATATCCAGTCCCATCTCCCAGCACCCGGCCCATATCTCTCCAAACCCTTCCTATTCATATACCCATCCAAATGCCTTCTAAATACTGCAATTGTACTAGCCTCCATCACTTCCTCTGGCAGCTCATTCCATACACGTACCACCCTCTGTGTGAAAGCGTTGCCCCTTAGGTCTCTTTTATATCTTTCCCCTCTCACCCTAAACTTATGCCCTCTAGTTCTGGACTCCCCCACCCCAGGGAAAAGACTTTGTCTATTTATCCTATCCATGCTCCTCATAATTTTGTAAACCTCTATAAGGTCACCCCTCAGCCTCCAATGCTCCAGGGAAAACAGCCCCAGCCTGTTCAGCCTCTTCCTATAGCTCAAATCCTCCAACCCTAGCAACATCCTTGTAAATCTTTTCTGAACCCTTTCAAGTTTCCGATAGGAAGGAGACCAGAATTGCACGCAATATTCCAACAGTGGCCTAACCAATGTCCTGTATAGCCACAACATGACCTCCCAACTCCTGTACTCAATACTCTGATCAATTAAAAAAAAACGCCTTCTTCACTACCCTATTTACCTGCGACTCTACTTTCAAGGAGCTATGAACCTGCACTGCAAGGTCTCCGTTCAACAACACTCCCGAGGACCTCACCATTAAGTGTATAAGTCCTGCTAAGATTTGCTTTTCCAAAATGCAGCACCTCACATTTATCTGAATTAAACTCCATCTACCACTTCTCAGCCCATTGGCCCATCTGGTCAAGATCCTGTTGTAATCTGAGGTAACCTTCTTCACTGTCCACTACACCTCCAATTTTGGTGTCATCTGCAAACTTACTGTGTGCATTCCAAAAATTCATAAGCCTTTAAGAGAAATACATTATCTAATCTCTCTCTTAAAAGGGTGACCCCTCATTTTTAAGTAATGACCCCCTAGTCCTAGATTTTCCCTCAAGAGGAATTATCCTTCTAATGTTCACCCTGTCAAGACCCCTCAGGATCTTATGTGAATAATCAAACCGCCTGTTACTCCTCTGAACTCCAATGAAAACAATCCTAGCCGGTCCAATCTTTCCTCATAAGACAAAGTACCCATTCTAAGTATTAGCCTAGCAAATCTTCTCTGAACTGCTTAATCATATTTACATTCCTTCCTTAAATAACATTATACATAGTACTCCAATTGTTCTCATTAACTGAAGTATAACCTCCTTAATTTTGTATTCAATTTCTCTAACAATGAAGTGATAACATTCTATTAGTATTCCTAACTACTTTCTGTACCTACATTCTAGCCTTTTGCAATTCATACATGGGGACACCCAGATCTCTTTGCATCTTGAAGCTCTGCAATCTCTCCCCATTTGGATAGAATGCCTTTTTATTCTTTACAGCAAAATGGATAATTTCACATTTTCCCACATTGTACTCCATTTGCTGGTTTTTGACCACCCACTTAACCTTTTCTATTCCTTTATAAGCCTTTTTATATCATCCTCAGAATATTCTTACTTTACTATTTATCTTTGTGTAATCAGCAAACTGAGCAACCATACCCTCAGTCCCTTTTGACCAAGTCATCTGAATATATTTTAAAATGTTGAGTACTGACATTGCCAAACAGGAAGTGGATCATTCACACCAACTCTGTTGCTGTGCAAGGCTAAAGAGAGTGATAATGGGACAAATGATGTGTCTCGAATGTTCAGCTATATCCAAAAGTGAAAACAAGGAGAAGATGAGACTGAAACTGAAACTTCCAAAGAGGAAAATGAATAAAATGGGAGTATAAATTTATAATTGGAGATCATTGAACTGAAGGTTGTAACGTGCCTAATTGAAAGATGAGCCATTATTAGATTCCATACCTACATACAGTGTGGAAACAGGCCCTTCGGCCCAACAAGTCCACATCGACCCTCCAAAGCACAATCCACCCAGAACTATTCCCCTCCATTTACCCCTGACTAAGGCACCTAACACTATGGGCAATTTAGCATGGCCAATTCACCTAACCTGCACAGCTTTGGATTGTGGGAGGAAACCCACACAGACAGAGAATGTGCAAACTTCACACCGACAGTTGCCCAAGGCGGGAATTGAACTCAGTCCCTGGTGCTGTGAGGCAGCAGTGCTAACCACTTAAGTTTTTATTGAACTTCATTTGAACATTGCAGAAAGCCAAAGTCAGACAGATCATTATAAAAGCAAAATGGAGAATTAAAATGAAAATTCCTGATGAAGGGCTTATGCTTGAAACCATTTGGATAGAAAGCCTTTTTATTCTCTCCAACAAAATGGATAATTTGACATTTTCCCACATTGTACTCCATTTGCTAGATTTTTGATCACCCACTTAACATTTTCAATCCCTATATAAACCTGGTCTTCGGATGCTGCCTGACCTGCTGTGCTTTTCTAGCACCATTCTTTTTGACTCTGATCTCCAGCATCTGCAGTCCTCGCTTTCTCCTAAATAAAATGACAGTTGACCAGAGGTTGGGGGCCACAAATGGACAGATATGTCTCACAAAGCAGTCACCAAATATGTATTTGGACTCCCAGTGCAGCGCAGCCCAATTAGTGAACATCAAATAGAGTGTACTAAATTGCAAGTAGTACACATGTTTTACCTGAATGGAATGATTCAGACTTTGGATATCGAGGTGAGAGGTAAAGGGCAACTCTTGTGCTGAGGTACAAAGCTGCCATAGAAGGGGAGGGATGTGTTAGGAATGATTGAAAAATGGACTGAGAGGGAGTGGTCCCTTCAGAATACTGGAAGTTTAAGAAGCTGGCTCACTATTACCTTCTCAAGAGCAATTAGGGCTGGGCAACAAATGCTGACAATGTTAAGAAAGAATAAAAATTGAAGGGCAAGTGAAAATATAGTTTGTAGGGGCAACATGCTCGAGGAGGCAGAAGTGACAGAGCATGGTCTATTAAATACCAGGGTGTTGTGCAGTGGAGGTGAGGACAAGGGAAACTCTATCATGGTTCTGGGTGGGAAGGGAAGGGATGAGAGCAGAAGTGTGGGAACTAATTTGAATATATTTGAGAATTCTGTCAATCATGACTGGAGTAATTCTCAGTTGCAAAAATAAGGAGATAGATCAGAAGTCTGGATATTTGCATATCATAATGATGCAATATTGCCTGAAAAATTCGGAGAACAGAATGGAGTTCTGACAGGAAACAGGATGTGAGGAAGTGTAGTCAAGGTAGCTATGAGTTGGTAGTGAATATTCGTTCATTGGCCCATTTAGAGTGATGAAAACAGTGAATCTGAGGAAGGAGGAGTTGGAATTGGGCCACCTGAAAGTAAGAGCTGGGTGGAAATTAAAAGTGGATGAAATTTCTCAGTTCAAGCCGAGAACAGAAAATGGCAGTGCACCAGAATATACGAGAGAAAGAGCCAGAGTAGATCTAGAATAGAGCAAGTCCTGATGAAGAACTCTTGCCTGAGACGTCGATTTGCCTGCTCCTTGGATGCTGTCTGACTTGCCGTGCTTTTCCAGCATCACATTCTCGACTAGAACAAAGAATGTTCAAGATATCCTACAAATATCCAGTACTCACAGGTGCAGGTGCCCAACGTAACACTTTAATCTGGAGGCAGTAAACACTGTTAAAGGAACCATTGTTCAATGTGAGAAAATGTGCAGCTGGGAGGAAGGTTGAAATGGATAAAGTCCGATGGTCTCCTTTCAAGGAAGGAAGGAGCAGAAAACCCTCAGATTATCCTGGTGCAGGATGAAGAGGTAGAGATCAGACACATACGGCAAAGAGCAGATGTTTAGGGCCAAGAAATTAGAAACTGTTAAAATGAAGTACATCGGGTGAGTCATGAACATGGGCGTGAAGAAGTTGGATAAGGGGAGTAAACAACAGTAAAGTCAAGATAGTGAAAAAAAATTGTTTGCAGGAACTGGCAATGGGTCAACCAGCGCAGTCCTTCAGGTGGATCTTGGGAAGGAGTAGAAAAGCAAATTGGATGGAGTTGGGGTAGTATGAGCTTGGAGGCTCTGAAGGAATGGTCTCCAGTGGAGCTCAAAGACAGGCACATAGACAATGGTTTGATGTTCACTGTTGGGGTCACCACCAAGAAGTTAGGTGGTGGTGTAGATGAGTTGGCAGTAATTTAGACACTGGCATTTACATTTTTTTTTACATTTTACATTTGCAGTCTTCAAAGCTTAAAATCATGATTCTGAACCTATATTCAAGCCTGACCTTCAATCTCTTTTAACATGTTTCATTTTGGCTGATGTGCAAGCTACTACAAAAAAAAGTATACACCACACCCACCAGTTTATAATTCCAATAATGTTTACAGTTTTTATTATAAGAGGATTCTGGGTAATCCAAGATTTCCAGGGTGACTGTATCTGAGACGTTCCCCCCCTTCCTATAACTGCCTTCCATCACATACTGTTGCTGTTGCAAATTCCTGGCTGTAAGAGCTACTCCTTTTTTTGAGGTATTTTAGGTGTTGGAGGTGATTTCCTTGAATTCCAGGAGCAGCAATTACTGTTTTATATGCTGTTGCAATGTTTTTGAACTTTGGGAAAGAAAAGTCAAAACAACAGCAGTTTAAAAGAGAGAGAAGAGCAGACAAAGGAAGCACGTGGTGAGGACAGTGCAGGAGAGAGAGAGGGAGAGAAAAGAAAACCTGCACAGTTACCGCCTTTGCTGTTTGAATTCGTGTATCGCTGGACATCGGAGTGCGTCTGGAAAAATTGACAAACAGGGGAATATGCAACTAATCTTGGAGGAACTGTTGGGCGAAATTCACAGCACAGAATCAGATAAGTTAATTGTTGTTTTAAGTCTGTCCAAGAGAAACGCTGCAGTAGTGAATATAGTGGATTCTTTCTTGACAATATGTTTTTGGAGATAAGTCTCAATTAAACTTAAAATATAAGCCATAGATATTAATTTAACCTGGGGCAGTGTTTGTAGAGGAATAAGATGGCGTTATTTTCTGGGTTTGTTGATTGTGAAGGAGCAAAAATGGCCTTTGCAGTGATATGTACTTCTTGTCAGATGTGGGAGTTTAAAGAGAATTTAAGGGTTACTGCGGATTATATCTGCCATAAATGCTGTTGGATGCGAATCTTATCAGATCGAGTGGATCGATTGGAGAGACAGATAGAAGCGATGAGAAATTTGCAACAGCAACAGTATGTGATGGAAGGCAGTTATAGGAAGGGGGGAAAAGTATCAGATACAGTCATCCTGGAATGGTTGGTCTAACATACAAGGAACGGCTGAGGATCCTGGGATTGTATTCATTGGAGTTTAGAAGATTAAGGGGAGACTTAATAGAAACTTACAAGATAATACATGGCTTGGAAAGGGTGGACGCTAGGAATTTTTTTCCTTTAGGCAAGGAGACAAGGACCCGTGGACACAGCCTTAAAATTAGAGGGGGTCAATTCAGAACAGAAATGCGGAGACATTTCTTCAGCCAGAGTGTGGTGGGCCTGTGGAATTCATTGCTGCAGAGTGCAGTGGAGGGCGGGACGCTAAATGTCTTCAAGGCAGAGATTGATAGATTCTTGATGTCTCGAGGAATTAAGGGCTATGGGGAGAATGCAGGTAAGTGGAGTTGAAATGCCCATCAGCCATGATTGAATGGCGGAGTGGACTCGATGGGCCGAATGGCCTTACTTCCACTCCTATGTCTTATGGTCAACTCCAGGAAGGGTGAGAGAGGTCAGCACCTAGGGCAGGAGTCTTTAGTGGATATACACATTTCAAACAGGTATGCTGTTTTGGAAAATTTAGGGGGCGATGGATTCTCAGGGGAACGTAGTATGAACAGCCAAGTTTCTGGCATTGAGACTGGCTCTAATGCAATGAGGGGGTATGTCGGCTTCCAAGAGATCAATTGTGTTAGGGGATTCTGTAGTCAGAGGTACAGACAGACGTTTCTGTGGCCAGCAGAGAAAAAGCAGAATGGTGTGTTGTTTCCCTGGTGCCAGGATCAAGGATGTCTCAGAGAGGGTGCACAATGTTCTCACGGGAGAGAGGGGTCAGCAGGAGGTCATTGTCCACATTGGAACCAACGACACAAGAAGGGAAAAAGTTGAGACTCTGAAGAGAGATTACAGAGAGTTAGGCAGAAATTTAAAAAGGAGATCCTCAAGGGTAGTAATATCTGGATTACTCCCAGTGCTACGAGCTAGTGAGGGCAGGAATAGGAGGATAGAGCAGATGAATGTATGGATGAGGAGCTGGTGTATGGAGAAGGATTCACATTTTTGGATCATTGGAATCTCTTTTGGGGTAGAAGTGACCTGTACAAGGACAGACTGCACCTAAATTGGAAGCGGACTAATACACTAGAGATAGACTAATTTGCTAGAACTGCTTGAGAGGATTTAAACCAGTAAGGCGGGGGGGGTGGGGGGGGGGGAGAGAGATAGTGAGGAAAGAGATAGATCTGAGACAGGTACAGCTGAGAACAGAAGTGAGTCAAACAGTCAGGGAAGGCAGGGACAAGGTAGGACTAATAAATTAAACTGCATTTATTTCAATGCAAGGAGCCAAACAGGGAAAGCAGATAAACTCGGCATAGTTAGGAACATAGGACTGGGACATCATAGCAATTACAGAAACATAGCTCAGGAATGGGCAGGACTGGCAGCTTAATGTTCCAGGATACAAATGCTATAGGAAGGATAGAAAGGGAGGAAAGAGAGGAGGGGGAGTGGTATTTTTGATAAGGGAAATCATTACAGCTGTACTGAGGGAGGATATTCCTGGAAATACATCCAGGGAAGTTACTTGGGTGGAACCAAGAAATAAGAAAGGGATGATCACCTTATTGGGATTGTATTATAGACCCCCAATAGTCAGAGGGAAATTGAGAAACAAACTTGTAAGGAGATCTCAGCTATCTGTAAGAATAATAGGGAAGTTATGGTAGGGGATTTTAACTTTCCAAACATCTACTGGGTCTGCCATAGTGTTAAAGGTTTAGATGGACAGGAATTTGTTAAGTGCATTCAAGACAATTTTCTGATTCAGTATGTGGATGTACCTACTAGAGAAGGTGCAAAACTTGACCTACTCTTGGGAAATAAGGCAGGGCAGGTGACTGAGGTGTCAGTGGGGGAGCATTTTGGGGCCAGCGACCATAATTCTGTTCGTTTTAAAATAGTGATGGAAGAGGATAGACCAGATCTAAAAGTTGAAGTGCTAAATTCGAGAAAGGCCAATTTTGATGGTATTAGGCAAGAACTTTTGAAAGCTGATTGGAGGCAGATGTTCGTAGGAAAAGGGACGGCTGGAAAATGGGAAGCCTTCAGAAATGAGATAATGAGAACCCAGAGAAAGTATCTTCCTGTCAGGATGAATGGGAAGGCTGGTAGGTATAGGGAATGCTGAATGACTGAGGAAATTGAGGGTTTGGTTAAGAAAAAGAAGGAAGCATATGTCAGGTATAGACAGGATAGATCGAGTGAATCCTTAGAAGAGTATAAAGGAAGTAGGAGTATACTTAAGAGGGAAATCAAGAGGACAAATAGGGGACATGAGATAGCTTTGGCAAATAGAATTAAGGAGAATCCAAAGGGTTTTTACAAATATATTAAGGACAAAAGGGTAACTAGGGAGAGAATAGGGCCCCTCAAAGATCAGCAAGGCAGCCTTTGTGTGGAGCCACAGAAAATGGGGGAGATACTAAATGAATATTTTGTATCAGTATTTACTGTGGAAAAGGATATGGAGGATATAGACTGTAGGGAACTAGGTAGTGACATCTTGCAAAATGTCCAGATTACAGAGGAGGAAGTGCTGGATGTCTTGAAACGGTTAAAGGTGGATAAATCCCCAGGACCTGATCAGGTGTACCCGAGAATTCTGTGCGAAGCTAGAGAAGTGATTGCTGGGCCTCTTTCTGAGATATTTGTATCATCGATAGTCACAGGTGAGGAGCCGGAAGACTGGAGGTTGGCAAACGTGGTGCCACTGTTTAAGAAGGGTGGTAAAGACAAGCCAGGGAACTATAGACTGGTGAGCCTGACCTCGGTGGTGGGCAAGTTGTTGGAAGGAATCCTGAGGGACAGGATGTACATGTATTTGCAAAGGCAAGGACTGATTCGGGTAGTCAACATGGCTTTGCGCGTGGGAAATCGTGTCTCACAAACTTGATTGAGTTTTCTGAAGATATAACAAAGAAGATTCATGAGGGCAGAGCAGTAGATGTGATCTATATGGACTTCAGTAAGGCATTCGACAATGTTCCCCATGGGAGACTGATTAGCAAGGTTATATCTCATGGAATACTGGGAGAACTAGCCATTTGGATGCAGAACTGGCTCAAAGGTAGAAAAGGGTTGTTTTTCAGACTGGAGGCCTGTGATTAGTGGAGTGGTACAAGGATCTGTGCTGGGCCCTCTACTTTTTGTCATTTACATAAATGATTTGGATGTGAGTATAAGAGGTGCAGTTAGTAAGTTTGCAGATGACACCAAAATTGGAGGTGTACTGGACAGCGAAGAGGGTTACCTCAGATTACAACAGGATCTGGACCAGATGGGCCCATGGGCTGAGAAGTGGCAGATGGAGTTTAATTCAGATAAATGCGAGGTGCCGTATTTTGGGAAAGCAAATCTTAGCAGGACTTATAATGGTAACGTCCTAGAGAGTGTTGCTGAACAAAGAAACCTTGGAGTGCAGGTTCATATCTACCTGCGACTCCACTTTCAAGGAGCTAGGATAGTGAAGAAGGCGTTTGGTATGCTTTCCTTTATTGGTCAGTGTATTGAGTACAGGAGTTGGGAGGTCATGTTGCGGCTGTACAGGACATTGGTTAGGCCACTGTTGGAATATTGCATGTAATTCTGGCCTCCTTCTTATTGGATGTTGTGAAACTTGAAAGGGTTCAGAAAAGATTTACAAGGATGTTGCCAGGGTTGGAGGATCTGAGCTACAGGGAGAGGCTGAACAGGCTGGGACTGTTTTCCCTGGAGCGTCGGAGGCTGAGGGGTGACCTTATCGAGGTTTACAAAATTATGAGGGGCATGAATAGGGTAAATAGGCACAGTCTTTTCCCTGGGGTCGGGGAGTCCAGAACTAGAGGGCATAGGTTTAGGGTGAGAGGGGAAAGATATAAGAGAGACCTAAGGGGCAATGTTTTCATGCAGAGGGTGGTACGTGTATGGAATGAGGTGCCAGAGGATATAGTGGAGGCTGGTACAATTGTGACATTTAAGAGGCATTTGGATGGGTATATGAATAGGGAGGGTTTGGAGGGATATGGGCTGGGTGCTGGCAGGTGGGACTAAATTGGGTTTGGATATCTGGTCGGCATGGACAGGTTGGACTGAAGGATCTGTTTCCGTGCTGTACATCTCTATCACTCTATGATAGTAAAGTTACACCGAATATTCTAGGCTATTGTGACCTTGTTTCAGAAGCAGGTCCTGAAAATCAAAGATAGAAGTAATATGCCCTGAGTTTATGTCAAATGTCTACAGCAGTGTTACTTTGTCAGTGAATATTGATTTATTACTGACATGTGACAGGCCTTTCCCAGTTTTATTATGATGCTACAGTTACAAACTGATAAAAGCAATTCTCAAAACAAGTAGAAGACTCCATAGTCTTGAGATGTGGTATTTATTGTGAACATTACCTGACGGTGCCCAATCCTGCAGCAACTTATGGAAAGCATCTGCTGTCCTCTTTCGTTTTTCGTAAAAACAGTTATCTATATAAAGGAGAAAAAATGCAGAAGAATTATTTAAAAACATCATTCTCAAGTGAATGGATAGAAAAAAACATGTAAGAACATTTCTGGCTTTGTTTTCAAAGTTAGTTTTTTTTAAAAATCACACCTTTAACATAAAATGTCCCAAGGCATGCCACAAAAGCATGACAAATGAAATTTGACAAGATCATTATGGAGAGAGAACCAAAAGCTTAGTTAAAGAGGTAAGAGAATATAAAACTAAAAAAGATAGTAAGGTAGCAAGATTCTGAAAGGAATGTTATAGTTTAACACCTGGCCAACTCAAAGCAAAGTCAACAATGTTAGAATTAAAATAGAAGGGCATTATTAAAATAGGAGGCACACAAGACCAGAATTAGAGATGAGCACAATTCTGAGGAGGTTTGTGGGGTGTTATGGAGATAGGAAAAGGCACAGCCATGGAGTGATAGAAAATAATGAGTGCATTTTCAGAGTGAGTTGCATCTGAACCACAAGTCAGTGTAAGAAACAGTAAACAGAATTTTGGATAAACTCAACGTTATACAAGGTAGAAACTAGGAGGTTAGCCAGGAACATTCTGGAATAGTCACCTCAAGGTAACAATGAGTGTCTTAGTAACAGATGGGCTGAGTGACAGACAAAATTAGGTGGAACTAATGACAGCACAGATGTTTGGCTGAAAACTCATCTCACAAGTTGACATCAAGGTTGTAAATGTTCTGGTTTAACCTCAAAACAGTTGCAAGAGAGGGCTATAGAAACTCAGTGCCTTGGAAACTGAGTTTGTTACCAGGCTAAAAGACAATGGTTTCAGTCATTTCAATAGTTACTTAAAAGGAAAGTACTGCTATTTGGTGCTAAATGTCTGATAAACAATCTGACAACTTAGCTGAAGTGGTTGCGTTGCCATGGAAAGATAGAGCCTAGGTACCATCCATATACATTGAGGAATGTAGAAGAATGGACAAGATGTTGACCATACAAATATCACTTTCTAACTTAAGATCTTAGATGATTAACCTTTCACATGACTCTATAAGAACTGATTGACTTGATAGGTGAACTCAAAGCTTTCCATTTAACTATTCTAGAAAACAGTCTAAGTGACCTAATTCTGATTAGCCATGAGTAACTCTCAATTTCAGAGACTCCCACATTTTGCTGGAACCATCCAGTCAATAACAAGATCACCTAAACTTTCATTTGTGGACTTGCTCAATTTTTTTTATTAGTTACAAAAAAGGTATTGTCTAATATTGGACAATACCTTCTTGTAACTAATAAAAAAAATTAGTGGCTAAGTTCCATCCAATAGTAACTAATAAAAAAAATTGCTAAATTCCACCCAATAATATTGGACAATATTAGACATAATAAATGGTGAAAGATTGCAGCATGCTGTTGTGCAGAGGGACCTAGGAGTGCTCATACATGAATCACTAAAAATTGATTTGAAGGTGCAACAGGTAATCAGGAAGACAAATGGAATACTGGCTTTCATTGCTACAGGGATTGAATTTCAGAGCAAGGAGATTGTGCTGTAATTGTACAAGGTTTTGGAGAGGCTGCACCTGGAGTACTGTCTGCAGTTCTGGTCTCTTTACTTGAGGAAGGATATACTAGCTTTGGAGGTGGTGCAGAGGACGTTCACCAGGATTCTGGAGATGAGGGGGTTTATCTTGTGAGGAGAGGTTGAACTGCCTGGGACTGTACACACTAGAATTTATAAGAATGTGAGGAAATCTTATAGAAACATATACAATTATGAAAGGGATAGATAAGGTAGAGACAGGCAATTTGTTTCCACTGTTGGGTGAGACGAGGACTGGGGAACATGGCCTTAAGATTAGGGGGAGTAGATTTAGGACAGGGATGAGGAAGAACTGCTTTTCCCAGAGAGTAGTGAAACTATGGAATTCTTTGCCCAAGGAAGCAGTAGGGGCAGCTTCATTAAATATATTCAAGTCACAATTGGATGGATTTTTGCACGGTAGGGGAATTAAGAGTTATGGGGATAATGCAAGCAGGAGGAGCTGACTCGATGGGCCAAATGGCCTACTTCTGTTTCTATTACTATGAAATAATAATAAATTTAACTTCCATTTAATAAACACGTTTGAAATGGTAGATAGGACACCTCTTTAATTGAAGTAATATTTTTAATATTTATCTGCAAGTGGAACATCAAAGGATCAATTTCTTTAGGCTTTATCAGATAAAACGGCGGCACGGTGGCACAGTGGTTAGCACTGCTGCCTCACAGCGCCAGGGACCTGGGTTCAATTCCCGCCTCAGGCGACTGACTGTGTGGAGTTTGCACGTTCTCCCCGTGTCTGCGTGGGTTTCCTCCGGGTGCTCCGGTTTCCTCCCACAGTCCAAAGATGTGCGGGTCAGGTGAATTGGCCATGCTAAATTGCCCGTAGTGTTAGGTAAGGGGTATATGTAGGGGTATGGGTGGGTTGCGCTTCGGCGGGTCGGTGTGGACTTGTTGGGCCAAAGGGCCTGTTTCCACACTGTAGGTAATCTAATCTAATCTAATCTAAAAGAAAACATAGCTCGGCCCTCCCACCACTTAAAAGCGAAAGATGAATGTAAGCAAGTAACACTAATCAAAAGCCTTGTCGACACACTGTGGCCACAAGCTCACTGCTCCCACTAGATGGTCAAAAGAAGTACGTTACTATAAACTGTTTACAGTCAAAAAATAACATCGGTCATCTATAAAGACTAGGAAAGTCCCAATCTTTTGAAAGTTAGTGATAAGAGACAAAATTGATCTCAGCAATCGAGGGGAGAGAACAAGTAGCCAGTGTTCCCATATTAATGATCCTTGCTTGACAGTGCAAAATGGGCAAGAATAGGATTCAGCTTCAATGCCAAGTCGAGACTAAAATGAAGAACTGTCACTCTTCCCGCACACAAATCAGATTCTTCAGGATCAAGAGGTAAAACATTGCCTGGACAAAACTAGATATTCTATACAGATATAATTCATTAGACACACCCAAAATATAGCATTATGCAAATCTTACACGGAGGGAGATGTTCCACCTCCAGTTTAAAAGCTTGCCTTGTCTTCCCCTTGCTGAACTCAACCCAACTTTCAGGCTGTTAAGTCCTGCCTCCAACAGCTGCTAGCCAATCATGAGAAACGATGATACTGGGATTATAGGCATCCCCAAAGTGGAAGCAACTGCCAACCAGCCTTGTGAGACTGAGGTTTCAGGAGTCCAAAGTTTCTGTGATGAGGTTGGGCAAGCCAGATTCAGCAGGACGGTTGGTAGGGGACATTTGCAGGGGAAGGCTCAGAAATCCCGTTTAGGTACAGGAACTTTCACAAAAGCTGACAAGGCTGTTAGGTGCCACCTGGTCCGGGCGAGCACCAAGACAAGCAGTGGTCCAACTCAGTTTTTAAGTAGTCGTTAACTGGCTGTAAGGGCCTCAACTGTCCAATGGATAAGTGGGCTTCCCTCCAAGTTGCAAGTAAAAAGAGCAACTGTGGGTAGACGATGAGCTTAATGACATCAACACAGCACTCAATGTTATGCTCCCCTCATCAGTCAGCCCACTCCTAGGGAAATTGCTAAGTTCTACCCAATACTTAAAAGCTTTGGGTACAAAAACATAGTTATTATATACAATCACAACTGAATACTGTGGAATAAGCCTATTAAAGATAAAAGTAATGCTACTCTACACCAATAATTATGTATAATACCTCTGTCATCTGGAAGGTATCTGAACTCCATGGATTCACTGACTTGTTGGTCTGAAGGTCTTCGAAGCTGCATTTTCACAGATACAGGCTCAGTAATGTTTGTTTTGCAATATGCAGGTGTTCGAAAGACAATGGCAACTTGCCGATGGACATCAGCTTGTGAAAACGAACCTTTGGCCTCCCAGTTGTGAGTGAAAAAACGAACTTCAATATCATCTATGGACATAAATGTTAAGATTTGTTCAACACAATGTGTAAAAGAATTCTTAAATCCATGTATAGTTTAACATCATGACTAATGCAGAATTGACTCAAAATCTGTTTTAGTACAAATAAATTAAGTTTGGCACCTTGTATCTGCCTTCCCCCATAGGATAAGCCAGTATTGACCCCATCAGTGACTTTGTACAAGTGCAAATATAATCCAAGGTAAAAATACTCATCCTACATTAAATAGTTAATTGTTTCATTTTGAAGCTACAGTTTTTTTAAAGTCCACAATTAAATTTTAAACTTAAAAAAAAATTCTTGGCACATCTTAGCATTTAGCAAACATTTCCAGTAAGATAGCACCAGAGTAGGGTGCTCCAACCAGAGCTCCTTTGCTCCATCAGTTCTTTTTCTTCTTTATCATTTCTTTCCCACCCCCCTCCCCCCCGCCTCTCTTCTCCCTTCCCTTGACCCCGGACATCGGCCCCAGCCTCCGACTCCTGGTCTCTGAAGTGCAGTCGGCGGAGACACCAGCTCACCAGTTGCCACAGTGGGCACGCTGGTAACCAGCAGCCGGAGCTGGAATGCCAATGGTCCAGTATGAAGTGTGGTGGCAACCCACGGTCAGACCACATGGAGGCCCCTTACGCAGGTATGCTGCAGAGCACCTTTGGAAAGAAACAATTATGTTTGTATTTTTAACTTTGCTTCTTATTTTTCTGACTTACGGTTATACCATATACAACTGTAATGTAACTTTCATTTTTTTTTTGTTTCTCTATTCTGTAAATAAGGATTGTACCTTGGTACCTTTGCACCTAAGATGGTTCTGGAAGTGGAGATTTATAAATTTTTCATCACTCTTATGTGAGTACATGTGACATTAAAGCTAATTCAACAATTTAATTCACATGTTATTCCCATTTTGGACCCTGCAAGCCATATAAATGGACCATATCCACACTGTAATGGTCTGAAAAGAAAGAACTTCCTGATTGCCTTTGTTTTCACCCCCCCCAATTCTACAATTAACAATTTATTTTCTGTAATATCCTTGAATGAAGGTTGATGGTTCGGATTTCAAGCTCCAGAGAAGTTTTTAACATTTCAACTGTCATAAGCATCATCGTCATATGCTTTGCCTGAAGGCAGATCCTTGGCTCACTCTCTTTCCTGTATCTTGCTATCCTATTCCAGTCTTTTGATTTCTGATAACTTCATTCAATTTCTACACCATTGAGTGTCCATTTCCTCGTGATGTTCCCTGTACAGTCTCTACATTTTTCTAACTAAGTTTAGCAAATTGTTCTGAAGAGGGTCACTTGACCCGAAATGTTAACTCTGATTTCTTTTCACAGATGCGGTCAGATCTGCTGAGTTTTTGTAGCAAATTGTTTTCGTTTGTTCATTCTCCTCAGTACATCATCATTTGTAACTTTTAGCCATTCTCCTGGCCAAATTTCCCCTAAACCTATATTTCAAAACTATTTGATAAGTTCCATGGGGTTCAAATATCCGAATCATACAAAGCATCAAGCCAAATTAAGCTCTTTTTACTACTCAAAGTATCTTTAATATAATATTAGCAAGGTTCATTCCTTACTCTTTATGACATCAATCAAAACAAACAGTACTATCTGGTACACGGGTGACATTATTTTCAGCAAGAAGAAACCTTCGTGTACACAAAAATTTAAAACACCATAAAGCAGCAGTACTACAATAAAAACGTGACAGATTACATTTAATATTACTTAACCTTTAGAAAAGGCAAGTACAGATGAACCTCGATTATCTGACATTCGATGAACTGAATTTTGGATTATCAGAACAAGATTGCAAGGTCCCAATGCTTGACTAATTATGTTATCTGCCATTTGATTAACCGAACGAATGAAATACTCCTTGCCCAGGTCCTTCGGATAATCGAAGATCCCCTGTACTACTGTAGCCTCCTCTTCTCGTCTCCACACCATTTCCAGTGGTGTTGCATAAGTATCCAGACTTGCTTTACTCCTATTTCTCATCTACATACAACCTCTAGTGACTTCATTTGGAAACAAAGCATCTGTATCTACATATTCATTGTTGACATCATGTGTTTGGAGAGCTTACAGCTTGGCCTTTAAGATTTGAGCTGCCAACCAATCAGCATTCTTTTCTCTTGCAGTGCAAATTACAGAGATCAGTTAAAATTTGGTATTCTTTGTTTGTCCTGATGAGCAAAAGATGAAAAGTATCAACAACATGTCTCTTTGCTCAGCAATAATCACTCTCTAAAATGGCTTGGACTTTGCAATCACATCACCCCTGACCTTGAAGTAAGAATGAACACATTCTTCAGGACCTCCCTTAGACAATGTTGATTTAGTTTAGTTCTGATGTCAGCTATAAAGGGATCTATAAAGAAACAATGAGTCACGAACAGGCTAAGCAGCCAATCAGACAGCAAACCTGGAAGTTTAAAAAATATCAAATTTTAATTATCTTATAGAGAATGAAGGAGATTGGGATTTGCATCAGATTAATGAAGGAGCTAACATAAAACACTGAAAATATCATTTTTTAAAAATTTTAATTAGATTTGGAACCTGTGGTCATGGCACTGCAGATTTGTGGAATTAGTTTAACAGGACCAGAGAAGTAGTTCAGCAATAATTATGTCTTAGTGCTGTTAAAAGCTAAGTTGCGCCTCATTAAACATTGTTTGAACAATAAAATTAATGCATAAAAAGTTAAAGTTCATACCAAATGGCTGATTCTACACTGATTGCATCATTGAAAACTATGCAGGAGAAAAGATTTACTTTCAAGAACATTCCATACTTTTTACATTTAACTGTCGATTTCACAGTAACAACAGCAAACACCAATAGTTTTCGCTGTGAATGCAACTGCAAAATCTTGGCCATCATCTGATTCGTGTAGATTATACTTTTCAATTACCTTTCTATGTTGACTATTTCCAAAACTTCATTGCTCCAAATTACAAAAACAATCCCCTAACATCTCACTAACCCTTTGATATTAAAAAAAATCACCATTATGTACAACGTATCCTGATCAAATGTTTACAAATTCAATTAGGTTGATCCTTTCCAAAATCTTTCCTGTTAACTTCAATCTCTTGATATTCTATAGTTATCATTGCACATTTCTTTAGCTTTTTGAACCTACAAACATCCTCAATCTGAATATCGCTGGAAGGATTCTTCTGCATATATGTTCTCAAGTATGCTGATGACATACAGGAAGGGTGTGACGCTATAATTAAATAGGTGTGCATTAATGCCCACAGGTATAAAACATTAACATTCACATTTTATTCCTCAATAATATGATTTCAGATATTCATATTCTAGAGTTGTGTAAACCTAATGAAACAATCCTCGAAATTCACTCTATGTTCTGGTAGCACTGCATACCAAAAATGTCCATTTACTAATACCAATATCCTGCATCAAGTTGTACTAAAATCACGTGATACAACATTTAAAAATTACCATTTCAACTTTCTACGATAAAGAAAAAATCTGATCCTAATCAATATTTCTAATGCATCAAGATATAGAATGTGTAATCTTTCAAGAGAAATGAAAAGGTAAATCAACTCTGGACAATCGTAGACGGATTTTAAACATCATCACCACTCCTTTCAGATGACTGAATAAATTTTAAGCTTTCTTCAACTTCATAATAAATTAAAGAAAAAAAACAAAATTTTAAAACCTGAAAATGATGGATTACCTTTTTGAACCTTGTCACACAGTAGGAAGATTTCATCTCCTCCCTTAACAGTTCCTGTGTTCTTGTTTACACGACAAATCTTCAGCTCTGCTGTGTTTGGTGCCCCTGCAAATCCAAAACGCACGGAAAATGCTGATTCCTTCAAAAGAAAATTCACAGAACTCCTAATTCTCATCTCACTTACATCTATACTATTTGTTTCCCTTTTTTCTTCCTTTCCCTCCAAGTAGAATGTAACACCACTCACTAGATAGTATATATTTTCAGTTACTCCTGTTAACTCAGCTCTGGAAGGCACTGATACCTTAGCTGAAGTGGGGCTTACTGGCGGTCTCTGTTAATTTTTCTAAATGTGTGGGTTTCGACATTCAGAGAGCACTGACATCCAACCTCAATATGCATTTACTTTGCATAAAAATGCTTTTGGACAAAGGAACCAGGCTAACACTGTGTCGCTAAATAATAAAAGAAAGATTTGTTTCCATTCTCTAATTCAATCTACATATAGCAACTGCAAAGCAACCCAGCTAAAGTTTAGCATAGCACAGCAATTTAATTTTGTGTGTTAACTAATCTGTATGGCTCAAAGAGTTCTTGGAGGATTGTGGCAGAAAATTGTGGATAAATGGGGACCCTGCTTTCTCCTACAGTTAATTTATAGACTATAGAGTTTAAAATATTTCTGTAGATAGAAATTTTACTGTCTCATTAGATTTGTCATATTCAACACACCCACAATTCAATCAATTCCATCTTTGTTTATTGAAAGATCAACCAGAAATCATGCAGTCTTTTCCTATTCTATATCCCCCACATATCATGGAGTAGTGCCTCCTTCAGTTTTGATACAGCACTGTTTCATACTTTTTGGCTTTAAAGAGTTCTACTTGCACAGAAGGAGGCCATTTGACCCATGTCCAAAAAACACAGCGCAACTTCAGTTCCTGCCTGTTTTCTCAAATCATCAACACAATGATGCAAGATGTCATCAATGGTGCTATCAAGCTGCACTTACTCAACAATAACTGACTCATTGGCCATTAGTTTGAGTTCCATCAGGCCCACTTAACACCTTACTCATTGCCCTTGGTCCAAACATGGAAAATAAAAACAGCTGAACTCAAAAGGAGAAATAAGGGTGACTCATTTGACTCATGACACCCAACCATCTTCAGCTGTTTCATCAATGACTTTGCCTGCATTTTAAGATCAAAAGTGGATATGTTCAGCAATATTAGTGATTTCTCAGATATCAAAACAATCCATGTCCACATGCGGCAAGACCTGGACAACATTCAGGCTTAGGCTAGTAAACGACAAGTAACATTTGCACCACACAAGTTCCAAGCAATAATAATCTTCTAAAAGAGAGAAATCGACCATCAGCCCTCAACATTCAATGACATTATTATTACTGAATCCTTCCCTATCAATATCCTGGGAGTTACAACTGATCACAAACTGAAAAGGTCATATAAACACTTGCTGCAAAAGCATGTTATAGGATGGGAATTCTGTGGCAAACAACTCACTGGACACTTCAAAACTTGTTCACCACTTACAAGGTACAAGTCAAGATTGAGGTGAAATATTCTCCACTTGCCTCTATAAGTGTAACTCTAACACCACTCAAACTCAACACATCTAAGTCATCACATTCCATTTGATTGACACCCTAGCTAGCACCCTCAAAGCTCATTGCCTCCACCACAGACACAGTGGCAGCAGTGTGTACCATCTATTCCCCAGGTTTATGATACAGTCAGTGCACTAGGAAAGGTGATCAGCAATAGTTTTGGAAACTCACTGTTATCAAATATAGGATTTGAGACGACCGGTGGAAGAGCTCTCGAGAAGCTGCCACGTTCATCAGGAAGAAACACCTGGAAACACAATCTCACCACATTCAGGTCAATATCTTCTGTCTGAAGAACCTGCTCCTGTGTAACTGAAATAAAACAAATAGCACTAAAATATATCAGATTAGGAAACAGGAACGTTGGCACGTTGATATTCTAACACACTGCTCCATGGTCTGATTATGACATAGCTTTGCAGTTATTGGTGTTCCAATACACTATTATAGCAGGAGATGACATGCTTTTATAGAATTTCTTACAATGGTGAATTCAGGATCTCGACAGCATTTCAATGTCCCTATAATCACATAAAAATAAAGACCTTCTTGCTATTTGTTAAAGGATGTGATGCTTGTGATGCTTGTTCTTGCAAGTGATGCTGCTTGCAACAGGCTAAGACTGGTACATTTTCTGCATACAAAGGTGCTTCCTCTGGCAGGGGCTGAATCTAACAATAAACTGGTCTATCATGCCTACAGTACTACATGATGTAGTATAGGGAGACTGGTCAGCAAATGAAAGCTTTGGTCGGGGGGGGGGGTGAAATTTATTAAAAGGCTTTGATGTACAACGATAATAGATACTGATGGAACTTACCTCCTTCTACCTCGGGTTTTATTTTAAATAGAGTAATGTGATTAAATTAATGAATTTCAAACAGTTAACTCTGATGCAAATCAATGTTGCAAAAAAACAAAATTTAATTCCATCAGTGAAACAAGAGAGATTATTCTGTTCAATGACAAGCTATTTTGGAAGGCCAACAACCCGTTTGCAAAGTGTCAAACATTGACAAGATACCAAGAACAAAAGCAATGTAGTCTCTTTTCGTGAGTTTAAGCTGAATACATTGCAATAAAACTATACTTAATATATTTATATAACTATAATAGAAATACATACATTACAATATAACTAAGTGGCTAAATATCTGACACTAAGCTACACAACTAAATAATAATCACCACCTCCACAAGACTGACACATACAAGCACCAAACTCATGCAATTTTCAAGTGCACCTCACAGTAAAGTCATGGAGCCTGTTAAGGTCAAACCATAAATGAGGTTACACTTCCTTTTGAATAATGTTGTGGCTAAACGTAAGCGCTGTTGTCACAGCCGAGTCATTCCATCTTCAGTTGTGAGTAGGCAATGTTGATACCCACTCAATGTATTTTTTTGGTGGCTAATTTCAAACCAATCTACGCAACAAGAGGAACACCTTCTGCTAATGTCAACAGATCTTTTTTAATCCAAAAAAGGTCAGCTGCGCAGAATTTCACATTCAGGTTTGAAAAGAACATTTTCATAAAGTCTCCTTGTACAACCAAAATTTCTCATGCAATATAGTAAGCCATGTTGACATTTATAGCTTTTATATTTGCATCACCAATTATAAATTACAGGTTAAAGACATATTGTGTGATGTCAATGCAAATAAAATGAACTATGCAATTTTTAAGTTTACAAAGTTCAGCCACTGAATTTTATGATTTTCCTGATCATGTCCACTAAATAAACAAAATGATACTGTAAGTGATAGATTGCATTCTTGCAATTTTGCACTAACTAAAATGTACAAAATATGTTACAATACTAGAAGACAAAATGTGCCATAGGATTTAACAAAAACAAATTAGGATCAGGAATAGGCCATTCAGCCCTTCAAGCATGCTCCACCATTCAGTAAGAGTTAGCTGATCTGGTGATTCCACATTCCCACAACCACTCAATAAGCTTTTAGCCCTTGTTTAATCATGAATCTATACTCCTCTGCCTTAAAAATATGCAAGGATATTGTTTCCACCATCTTTTGAAAACAAGAATTTCAAGGGATCAACACCTTTGCGAGAAAGAAAATCATTCTCATCTTGGGCACCCATTATTTTGAAACAGTGACTCTACTTTTACATTCTCTCACAAGACAAAACATCATTTCAACACGCCCCCTTCAAGGTGTCTCAGGATCATGCATGTTTCAATGAAATCCACTGTACTCTTCCTAACCTCCATTAAATACAAACATAGCTTGTCCAACCTTTCCTTATCAGACAATCTGCCCATTCCACATTTTAGTTTAGTAAACCTTCACTGAGCCTTTTCCAATGCATTTGTATCCTTTCTTAAATAAAACGACAATGCCATACACAGTACTCCAGATAACTGAAGCATAATTTCACTAACTTTGGTACTGAATTTCCCCTGTTAACTTTCCCAATGGTTTGCTGTACATGCATGCTAACCTTTTGAGAGTCATGCATTAGGACACCCAGGTGCCTCTGAAATCTCTCACCATTTTAGATTATATGCATTATTATCTTTGCTGCCAAAATAGTCAATATGACATTTCCAATATTATACTCCATTTGCTAGATCTTTGACTACTCACTTAACCTACCTGTAAACCCTTTTCAGCAGTCCTTTTCACAATTTACTTTCCTACCTACTTTTATGTCATTAGCAAATTTAGCAACCATGTCTTTGGCCCCTTCACCCAAGCCATTTCTATAAATTGTAAGAAGTTGAGATCCCAGTACTGACCCTGTGGCACACCAATCCTTACATCTTAACAACCAGAAAGTGACCTATTTGTGCCAACTCTATGCTTCCTGTTGGCGGGTCAAGCTTCCATACATACCAATGCTACCCATTACAACATCTATTTTTGTTTTCCTCAATAACGTTTGGTGTTGGACCTGATCAAATGCCTTCTGGAAATCTAAATCCATTGGTTCTCCTTTATTCACTATACTTTATTTCCTCAAAGAAAACCAATAAGTTGGTTAAACATGATGTTGCTTTCACAAAACAATGCTTATTCTGCTTAATACTTTGAATATTTCAAAAGTGCCCTGATATAACAAATCTAAGAACAGATTCTAAAATCTTCTGTATGACAAATGTTAAACTAATTTTTATGTAATTTCTTATTTTTTGACTTCCTTTTTGAATTTGTCCAATTTTCCAATCTATGGAACCTCCTTGTACCTTGGGAATATAGAAAATTAAAACTATGTCATTAGCTATTTGCTTTCGAGGATAAAGTCCATCAGCACTTTAGATGTTTGTCAGCCCAGCACCGGAATCCTTTGCTCTGTATATATCCCTAGTGATTGTAATTTTCTTGAGATACTCCCTTCAATTTACTGTTTTGCTGATAATTTTACTTTTTACCTTACTTAAAATCTCAGCGAGGGTAATGTAGACATTTACAAAGGAATGCAAGAATATACTTAAATCAGTATTATTTACCCAATGTAATATAAGTTACATTTCTGAATAGTATATCTGAATGGAGAATTTTCTAAGTTAAAATTGCTTTAACATTCAAGAGTACATGACTGATGCTCTTATGACAAAAATATTTAGACCTTTTGTGTATTATTCAAACAGTGATTAGGTAAGAGATTTATTATCATGTAGATCTGATCAAAAACTGGTATATTGTAAACAGGGTACTTTTAAATCAACTCTTGGGCAACCAATTACACCACAGGCAAAATGATAGTAATTCACAGGATTTTGTGTGAATCATTTGTCTTACTTATTTGCAGCTGAGTATATTTTCTTGGAGGAAAGACTTATTTTTAAAAAAAACCCATCACATGAAAGAATAGAAATTTTAAAAAAACTATATGGCAAGTGAACACTGCAAAGTTTAGTTATATAATTATGAAAACACAAAATAATACTTAAAACAGACTTTTAGCACTTATTTTCATTTTAGCCCCTCCCCCTTTTATTTTCCAGTCACACACTAATTTAGAGGCAGGTAACTTGTCACACCATTGGTGGGTGAGCCATGGTTATGTTTCAATTGCTCCATTTCTCAAGTTTTAACTTAGGCATGAAAAGCTCAGCTTGTCCATACAAACGCAACTCGCCCTTCATCCCACCACATCTCCAGCCCCTCCCTCGGCCATAATGATTAATTCTAAACTCAAACTTTTGTTACCCCATTGCTTGAAGTTGAAAGAAAGTGGTCAAAGTTAATAATCCTCTGACTGCTTTGAATTTGCTGTGGGGGAACTATCCACCTCCTCCATTCAGCATCATCCATAATGACAAGAAAAACTGAACAACTGCGTAGGAAACAGTGGGTGCAAATCCATATCCCTCTGTAGCAGAATGGTGCATGTGCTGTTTTAATAGTGGAAGACTGAATAAGCTTCCTGGTGATATACTGAAAGAGTTGTGTTGGGTAGTCTCATGAAATTGATTTTTAAAATTAAAATTTAATAGAAAAGCCTACACAGAAGATGTTATTAATGATTTTGGACAAAGGTGGAGGTTAGAATCAACAGTGATGTATTCCTGAGCTATGCCTGAAAATAAATCAAATCCAAAAAATTCTCTAATGTGCATATTAGTTTTTCTGAAGTGTAACTGATGCAGTTTAAAATCCCAGACTATCATTAGCCCATGCAACTGTTAAGTGATCAGTATTAAACCTCCATATTAATAACAATGTCCTCTATAAAGTCCCATACTGAACAGTAAGTATATCCTTACTCTTGTAACATCTAACCATTGTTTACACAAATCGGAGGCAAACAGCTTCGGCTGGAATGGCTGAGTGCTTCATCTGAATAGAACTTTCCAGTGTTCCCACCCATATTTTCAGTTGTTACAAAGTGAATTTCTAAGGTGACTGGCTTCCAACATACACAAATACATGTTGCAAGAGCTAGACCTGAAAATCAAGAGCGGGACCTGAAAATTAAGAGCTCAGGTCATTCATTTTTTCAAATAAGTTCAACCTCTGAATTTCTGACTATCTCTGCGCAAGGGCACAACTTTTTTTATTGCACTTTTGTGTAAACTCACAAAATTAATGGGCTTTTAAAATTGATGGTATTCTATTCAGAAGTGGGTGGAGATGATCTGCCTCTGTGCCAATTCCATTCCACAATCCTGACCTGGAGCCATTTTTAAAGAAGCCAGCTTAGCAATAGCTCCACAGCAGCAGGCAGCAGGTAGCCAATTTATACTAGGAGGCCTAGTAAGGCGGTGTTCCCACATTAACATGGATGTCCTGCTGCCATGCAAATTGCCCAAATTTGTACAGGCCAATATGGTGAGGGCACAGGATGATTGGCTGAAACTTTAAAAATCATGCTGCACAGGTCTAAAGCAAATCCTATGGTATCTGAACCTGAATCTATAGAGCCCAACTGTCTGATTTGCATTGTCCTTTCAAATGTTCAAACCAAAGTGATCAAAGTTTTAAAAAAACATAATATTTTTACAACAGTTCTAATGGTCACTAGCACAAATACAGTCGTTTTAGCCCAACAGTGGTCAACTCTGCAGGATGGAATAAGGATGAAGAACATACCCTCATTTTGAGGAACTGAGATTCAGGGTTTCACTAAATTCTGGGCGATGTTTTTGTGTGAAGAATTTGAAATAAAGGAATTACAGTAAGAAATAATTAGAGTATCAATACTCAGCTGTTTGGATAATGCTGATTTTCTAATGAATCGTACTGAGTTACCAACAAGAATACACAATAGAACAGACAATAAAACGTATGCAAAACACAGTCAAATGTCAGGATTCCACTTTCAGACATATACTTTGAGTAGAAAGAAGAAATGAAGGAAAGATAATTAGTCTCATCCAGAAGTTTCTCAAAAGATATTTGGGGTGAATTATATTGGTTGCACATTATCTGTGATGGGAAAAGATGTGGCGATTTATTGCCTTTACATTTAAAGAATCAAGTTTTCTGGAAAACTGCACTGAAATTGTTACTTTAATTTGAATTTTTATTATCAATATTAGAATGTAAAATTAAAGTACAAGTTCAAATTAAAAAGTACTTCCAAAATGTTATATTCAAAGTGCTTTGAGCATCTACTTAACAGTAAAAACAGTTCATCCTCCAAAAGTCTATGCAAAATGGTAAATATTTATAAACTAACAGCAAAATATAAACCAAATCAAATTTAAAAATGCTAAAATGTCAAACTTCCACAAAAGTGGTTTTAATTACAATGTGTGCCGTTTTACGAGGAAACCAGATAGAAGCTATGTTTCCTCTTCTATAATTTTAAGTAATATCCTTTATGCCTTTTTAAATTGTTGTGAATTGACATTGTAATTAAATAAATGCCATATTATTAGAGAATTAACCTGCCAATAAACCTAATATGATAATGAAACAGATTCCCTTTAGATCATTGCATTACAGTTCACATTTAGTTTTACTATAGACAGTAAAACAAATTTCAGATGTATGGTTCATTTCCTGTACTCAGTTCCCTTTTAGACGCTGCAGTTTCACAGACATCAGCTTCCGAATATGCACTTACTGCACAATTACTACCAAAAAGGTTCATGCAGCAAAACCCACAGTGCACACATACATGCTTGACAGTTCATGTGGTTCAAATTCAGGAACTGCTGCTGCTCTGTACATTGTTTATTGTGCTGTTCCGGTGACCATCTTATTTTCAAATATGCACATAATTTAAAGTAAAACTCTAATTAACATTATGAATACTGTCACTTATTGCAAAGTTTAACATTCATATATGGTGTGATGAGAAACTAAATTTTTCTTCACAATACTCACATTGGATGATTTAAAATAATCAAATGAAGAGATATGTTCTTTAGTTGTACCAATGGAGGAATACATCATTAGGCCACACACAGATACTAATATCACTTGTAGCAATGTATATGATTGGGGAACGAAATGAATTTCATCTCATTGAGCAGTAAATCTGGTGAAATGAATTATCTGCTCATTATAGAACATTATATATGAATGTCTATGAAACAGAAAATGATTGGAAGATTCACACTGCCGAATAACTGCCTAAGTGATAAAGGTGAAAACGCATTCCAGACTGTAAACAGGAGAGTCACTTTCAGTAAAGTTGGGTAATCATGTGGGCCATTAACACCCTACTGTGTGGTGAGGAATTCTGGGTCTGCTGCAGGGGAGCTGTATGAAAGCTCTGGAGTTCATCCAAAGTTATCCAAGATCTGGTCAAGTAAATGTGGTGGCAGGGCAGAAATCACAAACGATAAAGACTTTCATTGTACTGGGTAGAACTCCTTGGAGATAACCCTTTGAAAAATTAGAATAGCATCGACATGTCATGTCCCTCTCATGAATAATTAAAGAATGAAAAAGTAGATCTTCAATGGGGAATTGTTTCAGGGCAAACAACATCAAAGTTGTCAGCACAAAATTATAAAAAGGACAACTTAAAAATTAAGGCTTACAACTTCTGCACAGTAGATTCAGATCTCTTCAGAAAACACTGCAGACAGCTGACCTTTGCGGAGGAAAGCACTGAAGTTAGAAAGCCATCTATGACAACTCACTAAATCCAATTTACCGAAAGCAGCTGCAGAAGCTATTCCAAGCACAAACATTGATGGCATGAACCATCAGTTCTCTGAACATCTGTGCCAATTTCACACCAGACTCTACTCTCATGCAGGTTTTAAAGAAGACAACAAACTTGAACAATGAGGAAACTGCACATAATCCTAAGCATATAGGAAAGGGATAGGTATGTGACAGATGTCAGAGATAGTTTCTTTACTCAGAGTAGTAGGGGCTTGGAACACATTGCCTGCAATAGTAGTAGACTCGCCGATCTTAATGGCATTTAAATGGTCATTGCATAAACACATGGATGAAAATGGAATAGTGTAGGATAGATGGGCTTCAGATTGTTGTGCCAACCTGTGGAACCAGAGGGCCAAAGGGCCTGTACTGCACGATAACGTTCTACGTTGGCACTTGGATTGGGATACAAAGACATATTGAGTCAACACTTTACAAGAATGTTTGCAATATAATATTTCATTTTAAATTCCTATATCTGAACATAAAATAGAGTCTGCCTAAATAAATGTATCCTGGTACCATTACTTGTTTATTTATTTACCCCAGTTCACATGGATACTTCCCTTGTTAAATATGAAAATTGGAACATCTAATAGACAAAAAAAGTCATTTATTAACTGGTTTCTTAAATCCATCATCTCAGAAGTTGGAAGAGGGTGACTGATAAGTCTAAGAAATATCTTTTGAGCAATCAATCACAATTGCTCAATTTAAATTTTCTACAAGTTTCATCTGGTAGGTTAACTTAGCCCAAGCTGTACTAATAATGTGGATCCAAAGGAAAGGAATTCATGAAATGCTTCCAGGATGGTTTTTCGGAACACACTTGTGATGGAGCCCGTAAGAGCGAAGGCTATTCTGGACTTAGTGATATGCAATGAGCCAGATTTTATAAAATATCTTAAAGTACACTAAGAATACTTAGGAGGCAGTGATCATAATATGATAAGAGTTCAGTCTGTAGTTGGAAGGAGAGAAGGCAAAATCAGATGTAATGGCGTTACAGTTAAATAAAGGTAATTACAGGGGCATGAAAGAGGAACTAACGAAAATTGACTGGAAGCAGAGCCTAGCGGGAAAAACAGTAGAGCAACAATGGCAGGAGTTTCTGGGTGTACTTGAGAACACAGTACAGAGGTTCATCCAAAGAAACATTATTCAGAAGGGAATTAGACAGCAATGGCTGACAAAGGAAGTCAGGAAATGGAACACAGAAAAAGAGAGAGCCTATTATGTGGCCAAAAGCACTGGAAAATCAGAAGACCGAGAAGGCTACAAAAACAAATAGAGGATAACAAAGAGAGAAATAAGGAAGGAGAGAATCAAAAATGAAGGTAAGCTAGCCAGTAATATTAAAAATGATAATAAAAGTTTCTTTCAATACATAAGGAACAAACAAGAGGCAAAAGTAGACTTGGGCTGCTCCAGACTGATGCTGGAAAGCTAGTGATGGGAGATAAGGAAATAACTGAAGAACTTAATAAGTACTTTGCGTCAGTCTTCACAGTGGAAGACATGAATAATATCCCAACAACTATGGAGAGTTGAGGGCAGAGTTGAGTATGGTAGGCATTACAAAAAAGAAAGTGCTAGAAAAGCTAAAAAGTCTAAAACAAAATCGAGAAATCTCCAGGCCCTGATGGGTTACATCCTAGAGTTGAGGGAGGTGGCTGAGTAAATAGCAGAGGCGTTGGCTGTAATCTTTCAAAAGTCACTGGAGTCAGGGAAAGTCCCAGATGATTGGAAAAATCACTGTTGTAACCCCCTCGTTCAATAAAGGATCAAGACAAAAGATGGAAAATTATAGGCTGATTAGCCTAAATTCAGTTGTTGGTAAAATTCTGGAATCCATCATTAAGGTTGAGATTTCTAAATTCTTGGAAGTGCAGGGTTGGATTAGAACAAGTCAGTGTGGATTTAGTAAGGGGAGGTTGTGCCTGACAAACCTGTTAGAATTCTTTGAAGAGGTAACAAGTAGGTTAGACCAGGAAAACACAGCAGATGTTATCTATCTAGACTTCCAAAAGCCTCATGGGATGCTGCTGCTAAGGTGAGGGCCCATGGTGTTCGAGGTGAGTTATTGGCATGGATTGAGGATTGGCTGTCTGACAGAAGGCAGAGAGTTGGGATAAAAGGTTCTTTTTCAGAATGGCAGCTGGTGACAAGTGGTGTCCCGCAGGGTTCAGTGTTGGGATCGCAGCTGTTCACTTTATATATTAATGATCTGGATGAAGAGACTTGATTTGTCAATGATACCAAGTTAGATTGACAAGCAGGCAGTACTGAGGAGGTGGGAAGGCTGCAGAAAGATTTAGACATTTTGGGGGAGCGGTCTAGAAAATGGTTGATGAAATTCACTGTGAGCAAATGTGAGGCCTTGCACTTTGGAAAAAAGAACACAGGCATGGACTATTTTCTAAACGGTGAGAAAATTCATAAAGCCAAAGTACAAAGGGATCTCGGAGTACTACTCCAGAATTCTCTAAAGGTTAACTTGCAGGTTGAGTCAGTGATTAGGAAAGCAAATATAATGTTGTCATTTATCTCAAGATGGTTGGAAAATAAAAGCAGTAATATGCTTCTGAAGCATATGCTTTATAAAGCTCTAGTTAGGCCCCACTTAAAATACTGTGTCCACTTTTGGGCCCCAGACCTCATGAAGGACAGACTGGCACTGCAGCGTGTCCAAAGGTGAGTCACAGGGATGACACCTGGAATGGTAAGCCTAACATACGATGAATAGCTGAGGATCCTGGGATTGTATTCATTGGAGTTTCGAAGGTTAAAGAGAGATCTAATAGAAACTTAAAAGATAATGCATGGCTTAGAAAGGGTGGACGCTGGAAGTTGTTTCCATTAAGCAGGGAGACTAGGAACCGTGGACACAGCCTTAAACTTAGAATGGAAATGAGGAGACATTTCTTCAGTCAGTCAGAGAGTGGTGGGCCGGTGGAATTCATTGTTACAGAGCACAGTGGAGTCCGGAACATTAAATATCTTCAAGACAGAGATAAATTCTTGATCTCACAAGGAATTAAGGGCTGCCGGGACAGTGCGGGTAAGTGGAGCTGAAATGCCCATCAGCCATAATTAAATGGCGGAATGGACTCGATGGGCCAAATGGCCTTATTTCTACTCCTATGTCTTATGGTTTTATGGTCTAAGCACCTTGACTTTCCAAACTTGTACAAACTATGTAAATTTTTGAACAGAATAAAATTCCAGTTTGAGGAAGAAAATACATCTATGCCTCACCTTTCAACTTCAATACCAATTGAGAAGTAATAAAGCTGACCGAGATGGAATTGTGGATAGTAACATATCTATGCTAAATTTAAACAAGTGTGATATTTTGGGCAAGTACCAAGCAACCTCTCAACAATGTGGCAGTGTATGTGGGAGCCCATAAAACTGCAGGAGGAAAGAAAAAAGAAACCAACACAAAAAACTGTAGCTTGGCTGATTTCGCTCACCTCAAACTAACAATAGTTAACAGTGGAAGACCTCATCGACTGACCTTTAGTTGGGGTGCAGCCTGGTGAAAAGGGACAACAGGAACTTGGGAACAAAAAAGTAGGAGCATGTTGAATATTCATACTGGAGAAATTTAATTAAAATTTAATTAATATTCATACTGGAGAAATTTAATTAAAATGGTTTTAAACTTTTGAAAACAGCTTGTGAATAAGCCAATACAATATTATCAAGATAAATTTCATAAAATATAGTAACTTTCACCAATTTAGTAAGATACCATTTCAAAACCACAGGAATGATTATAAGTATTCCACGATTTTACTTCGTTTCAAATTATGTCCTCGTATGATTAAACAAATGTTTTATTTAATAAAATCAATTTTAGTTTGGGTTTCAAAGTTGCTGACAGGTGATTTAAACTTGCAGTTGGACACTCGCATTTGTTGCTGATTTGTAACACAAGGGATGGGAGGAGGATGCATTTTCCTTTATTCTGGATATCAGATTTGCAAAATTCTTGCATCCGGTGTCCACTTGATACTGCCCAAGTTAAACATCTCATTAGGCATTTGTTCTGAGCAAGTTCTTCAGTGGGGTATTTTTTTCCCCCAACTCTTTCACTGGATGTGGGCATTGCTGACTGGGACAGCACTTATTGTCCATCCCATGTTGCCCTTGAGAACAGGATGGTGACCTGTCTTCTTGACTACCTGCAGTCGATTTAGTGGAAGTAGATCCACAATGCCATTGGGGAGGCTTTTTCAGAATTTTGACCCAGCAGCAGTGCGGGAATGGTGATATATTTTCACGTCAGGATGATAAGTGATTTGAAGGGGCATTTGCAGGTGGTGTTCCAGGTATTTGTCACCTTTGTTCATCTATGAAGTTATGGTCATGGGTTTGGAAGGTGCCATCAAAGAAAGATGCTATCAAAGAAGCCTTAATGAATTTCTGCACTGCAGCCTACAGATAGTGCACACAGCTCCTACTAAACATTGGCATGTCATTCACAAAATATTTAGCCCCTCTGTCACCAATCAAATCTTGCCCTAGATGGAGACAAACTTCTTGAGTGTTGTTGGAGCTGTATTCATTCAGACAAATATGGATTATTTCTTCATATTACTCACTTTGTAGATGATGGGCAGGTTTTGGAGAGTCAGGAGGTGACTTATTCACTGCAGAACTTATGGATTCTTGCCTTTTCTTGTAGCCAAAATATTTGTACTCAAGTCCAATTCAGTTTCTGATCGGTGGTAACTCCCAGAATACTGATTGTGGATGAACTTGATGATGTTTATATGATTGAATGTCTTGTTGGAGACAATCATTGCATTACACTTCTGTGGTATGAATACAGCTTATCACTTGTCACTGGATTAGTGGTGCTGGAAGAGCACAGCAGTTCAGGCAGCATCCTGAACTGATGTGCTCTTCCAGCACCACTAATCCAGAATCTGGTTTCCAGAATCTGCAGTCATTGTTTTTACCTTATCACTTGTCAGCCCAAACCTAGATATTGTCCAGTTCTTGCTGTAATTGGACATGAACTTCTTCAGTATCTGAGGAATTGTGATTGGCATTAAACGTTATGTAATGAGCAAATATCTCCATTTCTTACAAATGGAGAAGAAGTTATTAAAGAATGCAGCTGAAGATGGGTGGCCCTAGAACAGTCCTCTGGCGAATGCCTACAGAGGTATCCTGAGATGACTGATCTCCAGTAGGCAAAACCATCTTCCTATATGTCGTGTATGACTCCAACCAATGGAGAGTTTACCCCTCCCGATTTTGCTTAGGCATCTTGATGCCACACTCAGTAAAATGTGGCCTTGGTGTCAAAGGCAGTCACTCTCACCTCACCTCTGGAATTCAATTCCTTCATCTATGGTTTGAACCAAAACTGTAAAGAGGTCACCAGTTGAATGGCCCTGCTGGAACCCAAAATATGCATCAGTGAGCAGGCTATTGCTAAACAAGTACTGCTTGGTCGCCCTTTGATGACAACTTCCATCACTTTACTGTTGATTGAGAGTAGACTGATGGGATGGTAGTTAGCTAGGTTGAATTTTGCCTGCTTTGAGTGTTCAGGTATATCTGGGCAATTTTCTACATTGCTGTACATAAGCCAGTGTTATGGCTGTACTGGAACAGCTTGGCTAGGGTCATGGCAAGTTCTAGACTAAACATCATCAGAACTATTGCCAGAATGTTGTCAGGGAACATGACTTTTGAAGTATCCAGTGCCTCCAGTGCTTATAGATGCCACACAGCATGCACTGAATTAGCTGAAGACTGGCAGTGATGTTGGCATCCTGACCAAGGCTGAAATGAGTCACTTGCCACTTATGGCTGAAGATGTTTGCAAATTCTTCATCTTTATCTTTTACACTGATGCGCCCATCCCCAGTTGGACATATTTTTACAGCCTCATTCTCCAGCGAGTTGTCTACCATGGCTCATGAATAAATGTGGCAGAAATACAGAGCCTAAATCTTAATATTGTGGAATTACTTATCTCTATCACTGCTTCTGTAGTTTGGCACATAAGTAGTCCTGTTTTTCAGTTTCACCAGGTTGACACCCCCTTTTTCGGATATGCCTTGGGCTCTTCCTAGCATGTTCTCTTGCACTCGTTACTGAACCAAGGTTAAACCCCTCTGGCTTGACAGCAATGTTAGAGTGAAAGAGATTTTGGGCAGTGAGTTTGCAGATTATGTTGAAGTACAATCCTGTTGCTGATGACTCACAGCACCTCATGGACTCCCACTCGTGAGCTACAACTGTTCAAAATCTATCCCATTTTACCCATTGATAGTGCCATACTACATGATAAAGTGTATTCTCAATGCGAAGCCAAAAGGTCATCTCTATAATGACTGTGTGGTGGTCACTCTTACTGATGCAGTCATGGACAAATGCCTCTGTGACAGGCAAACTGATGAAGGTGAGGCAAATTATGTTTTGTCCCACTTACTGGTTCCCACCTACTAAGACCCAGTCCAACAACAGTGTTCTTTACAGCTTGGTCAGCTTTGTTAGTAGTGGTGTTGCTGAGCCACCCTTGGTGACAGACATTGAAGTCACCCACTCAGTATATTCAGTGCCATTGCAATCCTCAGTGCTTCCTCCAAGTCATGGTCAACATGGACAAGTACTGAACCTCCTGTCTGGAGGAGGATGGGCAGTTGGGTTACATAGTATATTTGGTAACCAACAGGAAGATCCTATACCTATATTTGGCCTGATGCCATGATACTTCATGGGTCCGAGAGTCAGTGTCAAGGTTTTCCAGATCAACTCCCTCTTGGCTGTACACCACTGTGACGCCATCTCTTTTGGGTCTATTGTTGTCTACCAGTGGGACAGGACATACCTTGGGGTGGTGATGGTGTTGCTTGGAACATTGTCGATCATGTACAATTCCTTTAGTAAGACTATATCAGTTTTTTATTGCTTGACCAGTCTGCAATTATAAATCCCCCAACTTGGGCACTAAATCCAATGTCATTAATGAGGGTTAATGGGGCCAAGTTTGCTGCTGTCATTTCTGGAGACTCAGTTGATGTAAGATGTTACATCAAGTTTCATCCCTTTTGTTTGAGAGCTTTTAGCACTTGATACAAAGAAATAGCTTGCAACACCATTTCAGAGGGCAGTTAAAAGTCAGCCACTTTGCTGTGGGTTTCTTACAAGTAAAGATGGCAGTTTTCTATACGAAAGAATATCTGTGAACTAAATGGATTTTTATAACAATCTAAAATGGTTTCATGGTCAGACATTTTATTCCAGATTTTTTTATTGATTTGAAATTCTACCATCTGCTGTGGTTTGACCCAAATCCAAGACTCCAGAATAAATTAATACATGACTGTCTCCTCATACTGATTGCTCAATCAAGGAATACCACAAATGGAGTTTAGGCCAGAGATGATAGGTCATGAATCAACTTTAGCTAGTTTCAAGCAAACAATGTACAGTCCTGGAAAATATCCTGAGCTGCAAGGAATTGAAATAATAATAAATTATTTGGAGCAGCATTGATAACTGTGTCTTCTTTCTCCCCCCTCAAAAATACATATGGTTGTAGGGTAAAGAGGAGAAAATTCCTTACCATTAAAGGGGTTCAGGCTTCGCTGAATCCTTTGTAGAATTGCCTCTTTCACCTCTTTCTTCTTCGCACACTGAATTCCCAAGTTCTGAAAACTAAAAATTGTGAAGCAATTTAACAAATGTAATAAAAGTATTTATAAAAATTAACTTGTGTACATCTGGGAGATAATTTACAAAATAATTTAATTGAATCATTTGTTAGCTTGTTGCCTGAATGATTAGATGCAAATTTAGTAAAGATCACTTTGTGGCAAATAAACGAGTGTTCAATGGAAACAATAACACTTATTAGATAAAAAGTTCAACTAGAGCAAAACTCCATTTAACTTTCTCTTCTTGAAATATAAATGCTACTTAGGTTTCTATATCAAGCAGAGGTACAAGCTGTGGAAAATTGTGCGGGAGTCCATTTCTTGACTGATTTGCATAACACAGTAGTTCAATGTTTGGGACTTCCCCATTACATTTCCCACATGGAAAAACCATGACATCATCACAGCATAATGAATAACATCTAGGAAGTACATATTTTCAAAATGCTGGGTGGGAATAACAATGTGATATGGGGAATTAACATTATAGTCTTACTACAATAATTGCCCACATTACAACTTCCATTTTGTTACTAAACCAACTATAATTTGCTTATCAAAGTATAAACCACTTAAGAATAAACTGTCCCCTTTAAACTGCATAGAGAGAATATTAGTATGTTGTATTTCATTAAAATATGATCACTGACTACATTGCTCAATTTAAGTCTACATTACAAAGCAAGTCTTGGAAAATGAAAGGTTAACTTTTTCACACTAAAATACAGAGCATATTCTAGTCTTCAAATTGAGCTGTTAGCACTTTTAATACAGACTACAAGAATTATCAGTGGTTTTCAATATAAAAAATTGTATTATTACTCAAAGAATTTTTTTGAAAAATCAAGCATTTAATCTAATAACCAAATCCCCAATATTCACTAGATCTCATTAGATGTCTGCACCATCTGTAACTTCAAAATGTATAACTGACATTAAACTTGGAAGTATTGGGAACTATGGACAGTACAGTGTTAGACACCAAGACTATGTGGAAAGGCTGCAGAATGGTTGCATATGTGGCAGATCTAATTTAATGCATATAAAGTGTTCCTCTGGTAGGAAGGAGTAGAGACAATATAAAGGGTATAACTCTAATAGACTTACATGAACAGAAAAATTTAGGGCGCAAGATATTTAAGGCAGCAAGAGAAGTCGAGATTGTAGCTAAAAGGTATGAGAGTATTCTGGGCTTTATAAAAGGAGACAAAAAGGTACAAAAGAAATGATGGCGATCAACCTAAATTAGAATAATCTGGCCACCACATTTCAGGAAGACTGTGAAGGGACTGGAGATGATGAAGAGAAGATTTACAAGATGAGGGACTTTAGTTACATCAATAGATTGGTGAAGTTGGCAGGCTATTCTCCTTAACAAAGGTTGAGACAAATTTGATAGATTGTTCAAAGTCGTGAGGACTCTAGACAGAATAGACGAAGAGAAATTGCTCCCATTGGTGGAAGCATCAGGAACCAGAGGGCACGCGTTTAAAGTGATTGGCTAAAGAACTAAAAGCAACACGAGGAACACATTCCTTTGCAAGCAGGTTAAGATCTGAAACATAATACTTGAGTGCATAGTGGAGGTAGTTTCAATCATGACTTTCAAAAAGAAACTTAATAAGCATCTTAAAGAAAAAAAATTGCAGGGCGACAAAGAGTAGCCAAGATAATAGCACTAGCTAAATTGCTCTTGTGGAGAGCCAGGACAGATTCAATGGGATAAATGGTGTTCTTCTGTGGTATAATAATTTTACAATTCCATGATTTTCACATATTTGGATGTTTCGTAATGAAACAATAAAGTCACTAAATGGGAAGACTGCAGCAAATGCAAACATGAAACGTACACAGTGGAAATTCCATATTTGAATCAAGCAATTGAAGGACACCTCCATTAATGCTACATCAAACAATAAAACGTTTATAAAATTCACCATGACTAACCATATTCTGAGTATCATTCTATAAAGTCTAAGATAGAATCCTTTGGCCTACCCTAAGTATGCTTGCTTTTTGATAGAGCTATTTAATGAATCCCACTCCCCTCATTTTCTTCACAGTCTGATCATTTTTAAAGCACTTTTCAATTCTCTCAAATGTTTTATTGAATCTTTTCCTACTATTCTTTTAGTCACTACATTCCAGATCATAATAAATGGCTGTGAAAAAAAGATTTGTTCTAATCCAAATCACCTAAATCTGCATCCTTTTGGTATTTGATCTTTCCACCACTGGAAACAATTTATTCTTATTTTCATTATCAAAAATGGTTGATGATTTTTAACACATTGATCAAAGTCTCCAGACCTCCCTACTTGAAGGAGAGCAACAATATCTTCTTTGCTGAAGTGCTTTTTGAGATTCAGTCAATCTTGGATTCACAGCACTCCTGTTCCTTTAAGTCCATAGATTTTCCTTTACAAACAACTCCAACACATCATATTTTTCAAAGTTCTTGCATCAAACAAAACACCACCAACCGGCTCCACTACCTAAAAGCACTCAGTCACATCAGTAAACACAACTTGCCTTTAACAATTCCATGCAAACTTTGATTTATTAGCCTACATTTTTTTCCAAATGCCAATTTATTTTGAGCTGGGTTATTTTTTCTTCAAGGTTAGACCTATCTGGTCTGTAGGTGCCTTGTTTATCCTGTTCCCTTTTTAAAACAGGAATGTAACATTTGCAATCTTTGACACCTTGACACCATCCCTATTTTCAAGGAGGATTAGAAGACTTTAGCCAGAATCTCTGCAAGGTTTCACCAGTTAGCTCCATTAAAAATCTTGGATGAATCCAATTTGTACTAGGTGGCATTTTATTTTGAGAACTGCCAATTCATATGTATCCATTTTTGTACAATCCAATATCTCCTGCACCTCCTCCTCTCCAGTTAACTGGCAGCATCATTTGCTCTTGTGCAAAGTATTAAAACAGTTACTAAGCTGTGGTTCATTATCTCCACAAAAAGGTCTCCTTGTTTTATACAATCAGCCCCACACTTTGCTTGAATACTCAATTACATTTTTTTTTTCTCTGTATGCAGTGAACAAACACAGTAAGGGTCACAAAGTACTTTACTCACTTTATTCATTTTTCAGTGACTGTTCAGATAGAAACTTCATAACTGTTAGGTCTATTCGAATTGTATTTTCAATTGGAACTAAACACATACGCTATACAATTCAGAATAAAGTACCTTTATTCAGATTTATTAGTTATGATTGAATAATCAATTTGTTAAAATATAATGTCATGCACATAAATTAAGGTTTAGATTTGTAAAATGCCTCAACCAACTGTGTGAAGTTCCTATTTCCATAGGTGTCAGAGCTGCAACTACATTTGATCTGTTATGCAGAGCAAATTCAGATATCTGTCCACAGAAGTAGCAAAGTCACATTTAGAAAACCAAATTGTTTATAAAAATTTGCAGTGTTCAAATACATTTTGTATTAGAAGACACAATATAAATCATTGCAATGGAGAGGCTAGTAATTCCTACAAAGGAAAACTAAAGTATTCCCTTTGTAACTAAACTTGTGATATAAATTGGAAATTTTAAAAATAAATTACATTAAAAGAAATGCAACACTGGATTAATTGTATCAAGTTCTGAATCATTTCAGAAGCAAATTTATAAAACAGAAATGTTTATAGTTAAAAAAGTTCCCCTCCTCTGCAAATCAATCATTCACATTCCAGTTCTTTCAAAACAACATAATAGTTGTGTTGTAAACAAGCCCAACTGTCAAGTAGCACTCAGAGTGAAAAACTTTTCATTTAAAGAAATAAACAGTTAAATTGTTATGTGCTATTTTTCATGTGATTTCAATGCACTTACACCAAATTTATGTGTGCTTTTTTAATGCCACAAAGAAACAGAACACAGGATTTTGTTGTGAAGATATTCATCGATGCACTAAAAATAACATTGTCCATAATGACTTTGGAAACAGATAATGTTGCCAGAGACACAATAAAAAGAGAAAATCTAGGGAATATACAGCAGGTTAGGCAGCATTGAAAATATTAATGTTTAGAACAAAAATATATCTCTACATCTATTATTCTCAAAAGAAACTAACAAAACATATTACTATAGAATAGATGCAAACAAATGATGGATCCACACTGAAAATGTATTAAATGAGAATAAATAGCAGGAATCTCAAAGATGTGTCAATAGGCACATCTTTAAGTTGAGAATACAGTAGAGGGAAGAATACAAAAGAAAGGAAATTCAAGTTGTGCATTTGTGAGGGACACTCTCCCTGAAAGGTTCAAGTGGTTATTTCAAACAAGGACGAAATGAAAAACAGTGCGTTTGCGGCATGAAACATAAGCACAGTACGAAAAGTAAGCACAGCCTGCATTCTATTTCATAAAGCAAATAGCCTTTTAAATTTTCTTCTTTATCATCTTCGATAAGCAAATATTAGACTCTTGGTGGGGGGTGATAAAGTATATTTTGCACATAAGCAAGTTTGCAAAATATGGTCACACCAACAGTGTGATTTGACTATACATACTTTATAAAATATATCCAAAAAGAGCTTTACACGTTTTTACAAATTCTGCTTTAGGCAGAAAGGACAAAAAAGACAATGAGCACAGACTACTGCTAACAGTCATGATGCTTTCATTTGGATAGGAGTCTGGTCCTGCATTTAAGTGAACAGGACAAGCCAAGCTATTGGATGACAAGGGTTATCCATTGATCATCTGTCCCATGGTGTCAATGTGTAACTCACACATATTTGGGCAGAATGTACACAAAAAAAGGCCAAGCTGCAATGTGACCAAACCAATAGCACGATGAAATAACACTTCAGCTGCCTGAATTGCTCTGCAGGAGATCTGCAGGACTCAGCACAGCACAAGCCAAAGCTAGTGTAATCTTGTTGTTGCATGCTACAGAACATTGTCAACATGAAGAAAAGGCCCTTGCCACCAGTTGTATGACAACCAACTGCAAAAGGATGCAGGAGACACAGACAAGGCAAGCAACATGTTCAATTTCCATGTTACCCACGATCAAGTTATCCAATTGTAGAACTAGAGAATGCAACCCAATTCCAAGTCACGACATCTTCACCTGACATCTTGTATTAATGGTCTTCACAGCAATTAAGTCCACAATGCTAAAATATAAGCCAGCATAAAATAAATATTCCAAACAAATTTTATAAATCAAGCAATAATGCATACAAAGGGTATGTAGACAGTTATGTGGAATGTTGTGGCTACAATGGATCCATGACTCAAAGAAGGGTGGGATTGGCAATTAAATATTCCTGGATATAGCAGAATTACAGACTTGATCCAAATAGAGATTCAGAGAATAACTGTGCGAAGGGGCAGTGAGGGACAAGAGTACATTCAGAAATATTTTTTCCAGCTGAATGGCAAGTCCAATGAGAAAACAGGCAATGCCAGACCTAGGGTTTAGGAATTGGGTGGGCCAAGTGGTTCAACTGAGAGTAGGGGAATATTCAATGGGGTAGGAATGGTTCTTACCTAATAAATTGTAATCCAAGATTGGCAGGAAAAACTGTAGCTAAGCAATGGGCAACTTTTGAAGGAAATGTGTTTCTGATACAATCAAGGTACAAATGGAATACAAATAAAACAAACAACAAACGGTTCTTCTAGTTGAAAAATAGAGATTAAATGAAGAAAAAGTGCGCTCATGACAGTTATCAGAGAACCAAACTGAATACAGAATGTTCTAAGGGGAACTGAAAAAAAAAAGCTGGAGATGAGGAAGACAACTAACAGAATAATACAGGAATTTTAAAAAGTCTACTCTTGGAACACAAATAGCAAAAAGGAAGAGTGGGGCCAATTTGGGATTAAAAATGGGAATTTACACTTGGAGGCAGGTGGCAAGAATTAAGTACCAAATTAATATTTACATCTGTATTGACCAAGGAAGATTTTGCTGTGTGGTCGTGGTGAGAAAGCAGATAGTTCAGACACTTTAAGGGTTTAAAATTGACGAAGAGGTAGATTGCCTCAGTTGAAATTGATAAAACATCAGGATCGAATGAGATATTTCCAGAGATATAGAAGGAAGAGGAATTGGAAATAGAGGAGGTACTAGCCATAATTTTCCATTCTTCCTTAGACTGAGGAGCAGTGCTAGAGGATTACAGTCTTGTTCAATAAAAGGGTGTGAAGATAAGCTCAGCAAGACAGGTCAGCCTGTTTAACCTGAGTGGTGAGGAAACTTGTGATGGCGTTCCAAAGGACTCAGTACTAGGACCCTTTCTTTTGCCCAAAACCATGATGTACAGGGTGTAATTACAAAGTTTGCAGATAATACAAACCTTGAAGGATTGTGAATGCTGTACAGGCTGGTGCAGAACTTCAATTTTAAACCCTTAAAGTGTCTGAACTATCTGCTTTCTCACGATGACCATACAGCATCATCTTCCTTGGTCAATACAGATGTAAAGTATTAATTTGGTACTTAATCCTTGCCACCTGCCTCCAAGTGTAAATTCCCATTTATAATCCCAAATTGGTAGATTAGTGGAATAGATGGACCAATGGCAGATGAAATTTAATGCAAAGTAGTGAGAAATCCTTCCTCTTGACCTTATCCAAAGGCCCTAGAATCACAGATTTAGCCAGTTCAATTCACTCCACCACACAAGAGGAAGACTGGATATTGCAAAGACAATGAGCCCTGACTATATTCCAGCAATACTACTGAAATCTTGAGCTCCAGTATTTGCTGTTCCCTTGTCAAACTGCTTTAGTAGAGCTACAACACTGGCAGCTATCTGACAATATGGAAAATTGCCCAGGTATATCCTGTACATATATCTGGATAAATTCAGCCTGGCCAATTCTCATCCCATCAATCTACTCTCAATCATCAGTAAAGTTATGGAAGATGTGTTCAAAAGTGCTCACCAATAACCTGCTCTATGATCCTTGGGAACTATCAAGGCCACTCAGTTCTGACCTCATTGCAACCTTGATTCAAACATGGACAAAAAAAAGGCTGAATTCCAAAGGAAGGGAGTGCAACTATCCTTGAGCGTACTTGACCAAGCATGGCATTAAGAAGCCCCAGCAAAACTGGAATCAGTGCGAAAATGGTTCCATCAATGACCTTCCATCCATCATAAGGTCAGAAGTGGGGATGATGCAGATGATTGTATAAGGTACAGCACCATCCATGACTGCTCAGATACTGAGGCAGTCCACATCTAAATGAAGGAAGATCTGGGCAATATCCAGGTTTGGGTTGAAAAGTGCAGGTAATATTTGATTCACATAAATGTCAGGCAAGGACCAATGCCAGCAAGAGAATCTAATCATCACCCCTTGACATTCAATAGCATCATCATCAATAAATACCCTGGGTATTATCAACATCCTGGGGGCTAGCATTGAACAGAAACTCAGTTGGACTTACTATATAAATACAATGGCCACAAGAACAGGTCAGAGACTAAGATTCCAGCAGTAAGTAACTCACCTCCTGATTGCTCAAAGTCTGTCCACTATCCACAAGGCACAAATCAGGAGTATGATAGAATACTCCCTAATTGCCTGAATGACTTCGGCTATGGGGAAATATCCCACCCTTTGTCACTGGTCCTGATGGTCCAACTGAATTTGGGAACTTCCCAACATCACTACCCCTGAACAGAAGCATTCTTTCTTTTGACCATGATGATTGTAGGTGATAGCTACATATATTCTAGGCTGAAACTTCAAAATGCAATGAGGGACTTCTGACCTGGATGAACCATCTTTTCAATGGAATACTAAACTAAAAGATCTGTCTGTATGCTGAGAGGAACATGAAAAACTGCCATGAGATAAGAACAACTTTTCACTCCATAAAATGTGATCCAGGAACATGGTACTTCATGAAGCATGTGCTAAATTGGGTATTTGGTTCAAATAAGTTCTTTCTGTTATCTCTTCCTCAAGCTGTAACTCAGTCTAACAGTTTGAAGTTCAGAGTCAGAACTTCAAAATCTCCTGCTTGGTCAAAATACTTTGTAACAGAAATGACCTGACAATGGTTGCTGTCATCAACTGAAAATGTTGCCAGGATAAATTTTAATAAACTTTGAAGTAAACAATAGCAGATGATTTAACAAGGATGACTTAACCATTGAACCCTTACACAGTGCGGAAGGAGGCCATTCAGCTCATCCAGTTCACACCAACTCTCCAAAGAGCATCCCACCCCACTGTATCCCATCACCCCATTTTTATTATGACTAATCCATTTAACCTACACATTCCTGGACATTATAGGCAATTTAGTAAGGGCTACTTCACCTATCCTGCAAATCTTTGGGTTGTGGGAGGAATCTGGAGCACCTGAAGGAAATCCATGCAGACACAGGGAGACTGTCTGTGTGAAGTTTGCACAGTCTCCTGAGGCTGGACTTGAACACAGGTCCCTGGCACTATGAGGTAGCAAGCTAACAACTGAGTTACTGAGCTGCCCACACTTTCTAGGCACACTCTTTATACAAATTGATAGTGCTCACTACTGCGGAGTAATCCAGGATCAGAGTGCTTTTTGAATAGAATCCAGGTGGGAATTTAGGTGCATCACAGGAAGGAGGTTCTGCTTTTAGTAATTTTTAATCCTGTTCAGATATATCATGAGGCACTTTACCACTGTGCCACTAGAACAGACTCTGTCCTGCATTTTGTTTCTAATTGTTTTAACTTCATTAGTTAACATGGTAACTTTTGCCTCTATTACCTTAGCATTAACTTAATTAACTAATCAAATAAAGAAGGTAAAACTCTAATAACAGAACAGGGAAGGTGTCATTATTGCATCACGTGGGAGTACATGGAACATTTTGCCAGGCAACCATACTCCCAGTACTAAGTGTATGAAGTTTGAGCAGTTTTGGCCCAGAGTTGCTGAGGTGCATTCTGAACTGCACACAGTGAAGTATTTGGATGGGTGCACTGTGTTTTGGAAAGCACTTACACTCTTGTGGGGAGATGACCTTTAGAGTTAGTCAATGATCAGGGACAGGAGGATTTTAAAAAATATTCTTACATGGAATGTGAGCCCTCATTACCCTTAAAATGTAGCTCACAAAGCCATTTCCTCAGGCAATTAAGAGTCAACCCTACTGTGGCGGATGTGGAGTCACATATAGGCTAGATGAGGCTCAAACATGTGCAGGTTAGGTGGATTGGCAATGCTAAAGTGCCCTATAGTGGCCAGGGATATAGAAGCTAGGTGTAATTGCCACGGTGTGTGCACGGTTATGGGATAGGGTCAAGGGGCTAGGTCTGAGTGGGATGTTGTTCAGTGGATCAGTGTAGATTTGATGGGGCGAATGGCCTTTATCCACATTGTCAGTTTTCTATATGAGCATTGAGAGCAAATTTCCTTTCCTAAAGTACATTAGTGAAGCAGATGGATTTTATTAACAGTTTACAGTGTCTAATTGGTCACAATCAGACTTTATTTTGTTGACAAATTGTACAAAATTCAAATCCCACGATGGGATTCTCCAGGGAATTGCCAGTCCAGTGACAATAACACTATGGCACTGCGTTCCCACTGCACATCAGGCAGCTATGGAAACGTAGTGATGAAGGGGTCTCTGCCTTTCACAGTTACCAGAAGAAAATGAACAAGGATCGAAGAAGCAAACACTATTCAAGCAGGTGCATGCATAAAAGAATGCAACATTGATGTGTGATACTTTGGTCAGGGTAATTGGTACTGTTCTCAACTGCCAAAGGATATGTTGCGTGCCTGTTGCCAGGGTGTAGTACATTTTGTTGTGGCAAGCAATTCAGTGGTGATGGTGAAGGATGTGTATACGCAGTTGTTCTAGCACACGTGAAAGCAAATTACATGGGTAGATATAGGATTGAAATTCTGCTGGGTGTATTGAGGAATGAGGGCACAAATTCAAATACAGAACCTGGAAAAGAAATAATCTGAGGCAGATATTAAGCATATCAGAAATTAAAGCTAAAAATTGTGGTGTGAGTAATTTCCAGACTATAACTAGTTATATCACTGCAATTAGAATAAAAAAGACCAGTTTATAATAAAGACAATATAATAATTTGGCAATATAATATTCACAGGATCATCATACAACGTGGACCAATCAAATTGGAAATGGTTATTTGGATAATGGGCTTACAGAATGTTTTACTGGTTGCTTCCTGGAGCAATATATTGTGGAACCAAGTAGGAGCAAAGGTATTTAACACCTAGTTTTGTCCAATAAAGGCATAAATAATTAGTATTATCATATTAAGAGATCCATTAGGTTTCCCCTGAAGAACGAGTAAATACTGAAAAATACCCAGCGGTCATACCCTACCAGTACTCAACAAGATGGGGAGGTTGGATGTTAAAACAAAATTATGCACTTCGCAAATCATAAAAGCAGAAGGTATGATGAATGCAATGATATACACAATTTATTCTGTCGTCATTTGTCAGAGTATTCACCAGGTATCAAAGTAGTCTGGATCTGTATATATAATTTCTACGTGGTTACTGATTTGTAAGGCATTTCTTCACATTTGCAAAATTATCATCACAGTTATTGAGTAAAAAGTGAGGTCTGCAGATGCTGGAGATCAGAGCTGAAAATGTGTTGCTGGTTAAAGCACAGCAGGTCAGGCAGCATCCAAGGAACAGGAAATTCGATGTTTCGAGCCAGAGCCCTTCATCAGGAATGGGCTGATGAAGGGCTCTGGCCCGAAACGTCGAATTTCCTGTTCCTTGGATGCTGCCTGACCTGCTGTGCTTTAACCAGCAACACATTTTCAGCTCTGATAATTTTGCAATCACAATAACACACCATGGAATTACAGAACACAAACAGAGACTGTTCTGCCCATAAAGTCTGCAATGACTTCTTTCAAAGGGCAAGTTTGTTATACCCATTTCTTTCTTCTTTCCTCGAAGCCCTGCAATTCTCTGATCTTCATGTATTTATCCAATTACATTGTGAATACAACTATTAAAAATCACAATGCCTTCATGAGTTCAGTAGGTCTGTTTGAACAAAATGGCCAGATTAAATTTGCAAAGTTCCCATTCCTAAGTGTTATCCATCTAGAAACATGAATAGTTATTGACTATAAACAGAAGGAGAGAAGCTTGAACTCAAAACTGCATGACAGCAGATAAAATGTTGCAAACTCCCATAGTAGCCATTTTTATGTCACTTCAGGTAAACCGACAACTTAAGGGAGAGACAAAAACAAGATTGCAACCTCAAGAGTGGCTAGAATGTTTTGGGACAATGAAGCACACTTGAAAAAGAGTGACCATTAGAATCTGGCAAGTATAGAAAATCTTGAAGAACCAGCAGTGCAATAAATTAATAAATAATCTGTTTTAGGACCGCATTCGAGGATAAATGTTGTTTGGGATACCCACACAATTTCACTTTTTTAAAATTGTTAACATCCATTAAGAGACGAGACTTTCCAAATAAGCATTCATGTGGAAGATGGCACTATGACATCACAACACACTCCAAGTACGGTACTGATAACAGTTTAGCATTAAGTGTTGAAATCTCTGGAGTGAAGTTTGAACCTAGAAGCTACTGATTCGGCAGGGAGCTTGCTGCTAAGTCATAGTTAACAATAACGCCAAACTGGAACCAGTGGATAATGCTGAGAAGGGGTTGAGACTGCCCCTTTTCTAAAAAGAACTCTAATGTCCAGAAAGAAACCTTCTTATCAATTAGTTTGGGAGGTTTTAAATCAAGAAATGAGATCCAAAAGGACAGTATGATAAAAGTCTTCGCATGAACAAAAAAATTGAAATATCAATGCTGATTCTCATTAACTTGTCAAAGGAAAACAAGCGAAGTACATCAATTTAAATCCAGACAACCCATCGCTGATGAACAATGTTAAAGTTAACTCAAAGTCACGTTTCCTACTTTAAAATCTTACACTATTTATTTCATATCATGTTATGCTTGCACTGAGATTTTCAAGGGCTTTAACTATCAACCTGTAGCAGATACTTAAGTTAAATATCCCCCATAACCACAATAAGGCAAAATAATTTATTGTGGAGATAGGATGCTGTGAAACTTGAAAGGGCTCAGAAAAGATTTACGAGGATGTTGCCAGGGTTGGAGGGTTTGAGTTATGGGGAGAGGCTGAATAGGCTGGGGCCGTTTCTATGGAGGCTGAAGGGGTAACCTTATATAGGTTTATGAAATCATGAGGGGTGTGGGTAGGGTAAATAGGCAAATCCTTTTCCCAGGGTGGGAACATTCAAAACTGGGAGGCATAGGTTTAAGATGAAAGGGGAAACATATAAAAGAGACCTAACGGGCAACTTTTACACAGAGTGGTACATATTTGGAATGAAGTGCCAGAGGAACTAGAGGTACAATTAGAACATTTAAAAGGCATCTGAATGTGTATAGGAACAGAAAGGGTTCAGTGCTAACAATGGGATGAGATTTATTTAACATACCTGGTCAGCATGGACAAGTTGGACTGAAGGGTTTGTTTCCGTGTTGTGTATCTCTATGACTTTATAAGTATTATTATAATTTTGCTTCACTAAATAACAAATAGTATTAAAAAGATATGGTACATAGACAAAGTCATAGAGATGTACAGCATGGAAACAGACCCTTCGGTCCAACCCCTCCATGCTGACCAAATATCCTAACCCAATCTAGTCCCACCTGCCAGCACCCGGCCCATATTCCTCCAAACCCTTCCTATTCATATACCCATCCAAATGCCTCTTAAGTGTTGCAATTGTACCAGCCTCCACCACTTCCTCTGGCAGCTCATTCCACACACGTATCACCCTCTGCCCCTTAGGTTTCTTTTATATCCTTCCCCTCTCACCCTAAACATATGCCCTCTAGTTCTGGACTCCCTGACCCCAGGGAAAAGACTTTGTCTATTTACCCTATCCATGCCCCTCATGATTTTGTTAACCTCAATAAAGGTCACCCCTCAGCCTCCGACACTCCAGGGAAAACAGCCCCAGCCTGTTCAGCCTCTCCCTATAGCTCAAATCCTCCAACCCTGGCAACATCTTTGTAAATCTTTTCTGAACCCTTTCAAGTTTCACAACATCTTTCCGATAGGAAGGAGACCAGAATTGCACGCAATATTCCAACAGTGGCCTAACCAATGTCCTGTACAGCCGCAACATGACCTCACAACTGCTGTACTTAATACTCTGACCAAGAAAGGAAAGCATACTAAATGCCTTCTTCACTATTCTATCTACCTGCGACTCCACTTTCAAAGAGCTATGAACCTGCACTCCAAGGTCTCTTTGTTCAGCAACACTCCCTAGGGCCTTACCATTATGCAGCACCTCGCATTTATCTGAATCAAACTCCATCTGCCATTTCTCAGCCCATTGGCCCAACTGGTCCACATCCTGTTGTAATCGGTGGTAACCCCTCTTCAGTGTCCACTACACCTCCAATTTCGGTGTCATCGGCAAACTTACTAACTGTACCTCTTATGCTCACATCAAAATCATTTATGTAAATGACAAAAAGTAGAGGATGCAGCACTGATCCTTGTGGTACTCCACTGGTCACAGGCCTCCAGTCTGAAAACAGCTCTCCACCAGCACCCTCTGTCTTCTACCTTTGAGCCAGTTTTGTATCCAAATGGCTAATTCTCCCTGTATTCCATGAGATCTAACCTTGCTAACCAGTCTCCCATGGGGAACCTTATCGAACGCCTTACTGAAGTCCATATAGATCACATCTACTGCTTTGCCTTCATCAATATTCTTCGTTACTTCTTCAAAAAACTTTATCAAGTTTGTGAGACATGATTTCCCACGCACAAAGCCATGTTGATTATCCCTAATCAGTCCTTGCCTTTGCAAATACATGTACATCCTGTCCCTCAGGATTCCCTCCAACAACCTGCCCATCACCGAGGTCAGGCTCACTGTTCTATAGTTCACTGGCTTGACCTTACCATCAACCTCCAGTCTTCCGGCACCTCACCTGTGACTATCAATGATACAAATATCTCAGCAAGAGGCCCGGAAATCACTTCTCTTCCCATAGAGTTCTCAGGTACACCTGATCAGGTCCAGGGGATTTATCCACCTTTACCTATTTCAAGACATCCAGCACTTCCTCCTCAGTAATCTGGACATTTTGCAATTTGTCACCATCTATTTCCCTACAGTCTATATCTTTCATATCCTTTTCCACAGTAAATACTAATGCAAAAAATTCATTTAGTATCTCACCCATTTTCTGCAGCTCTACACAAAGGCCACCTTGCTGATCTTTGAGGGGCACTATTCTCTCCCTAGTTACCCTTTTATCCTTAATGTATTTGTAAAAACCCTTTGGATTCTCCTTAATTCTATTTGCCAAAGCTATCTTATGTCCCCGTTTTGCCCTCTTGATTTCCTTCTTAACTATACTCCTTCATACTCTTCTAAGGATTCACTCAATCTATCCTGTCTATACCTTACATATGCTTCCTTCTTTTTCTTAACCAAACTCTCAATTTTTTTAGTCATCCAGCATTCTCTATATCTACCAGCCTTCCCTTTCACCCGAACAGGAATATACTTTCTCTGGATTCTCATTATCTCATGTCTGAAGGCTTCCTATTTTCTAGCCGTCACTTTACCTGCGAACATCTGCCTCCAATCAGCTTTCAAAAGTTCTTGCCTAATACTGTCAAAATTGGCCTTTCTCCAATTTAGAACTTCAACTTTTAGATCTGGTCTATCCTTTTCCATCACTGTTTTAAAACTAAAAGAATTACAGTCACTGGCCCCAAAGAGCTCCCCCACTGACACCTCAGTCATCTGCCCTGCCTTATTTCCCAAGAGTAGGTCAAGTTTTGCATCTTCTCTAATAGGTATATCCACATACTGAATCAGAAAATTGTCTTGTATGCACTTAAATTCCTCTCCATCTAAACCTTTAACACTATTTGATATTTGACAAATTTATCGGTTGACTAATGTTTGTTCCCATCAATGCTTTTAATACCTTCAGATTTCACTTGTGGCCTCTAGTTTTCTATCCTCCATCTCCATGAACTTAACAACTGTCAAAACTGCACCACCTTACATTCCAATTACTCAATCTAACAGCTACTTACTTTAAAACTTCTCACCTTTGTGTTCAAATCCTTCCACTGCCTCATTCGTTTAATTCTGTAACTTCTCCCAGGACCTTGAGAAATTTTCAATCTTCAAACTCTGGCCTCTTAAGTATCCCTCCACTTTGTCCACTCCATTATCTTCAGCTGTTTAGATGCTAAGCTCTGGAATTCCCTTCCCAAACCTCTGTGTTTTCATTACCAAAACATTCATCTTTCTCAATGAACTTTTTATCAGCTGCCCTAATTTCTCCTTTATGTGGCTCACTGTTAATTTTTGTTTGGTTACACATTTTACTACACTAAATGTGCTACCTAAATGCAAGTTGTTTTGCTGTTGATGGCAACCAAAAATATGATGCCTCAACTAATAGAATAAAGCAAAAGTCAAACCAATGTCTATGTATATTTCACTTTTAAAACAAAATGACACAGAAATGAAATGTGTCAGCTTAAACTTGAATACCTACCAAATAATTCTACGATCTGGGCCAAAATCAGCTTCATAGAACCCATCCTTACAGTCTTTCCCAACCAAGTCATGTGGATGGGGCTTGAAGGGTTCCATTTTTGTAACTAAAGTGACTAAAACTCTCCCTCTTCCAAAATAGTTAGCAACCTGCATGGTTAAAAGAACACACAGATCAGAATTAAGTAGTTATAAAAAGGAAGCAAACTTTAAAAATATATAAACAAATTTACTAAGTGTACAGCATTTTGTTTAAATATTGTCTTTTCATAACTCAAGCTTGCTAAATCTAACTCAAAAGATCTCTATCTGGGAAACAGACCCATCCATATAAATGGTACTATATTAGGGACAACATGGTCCAGAAAGAGTAACATGAGCACAGGTGATATACTGGAATGTTGTCCATTCCTGGAGAGGGTAGATCTTAGTCTGATTCTAAAATACTTTTTTCTCCTTTGAATGCTGACACAGCTGGGAAAAAAATAATTGGTATACCCTACTTCCTTGAAATTAAATGTTAATTTTGATAGATTTGTTATAAAGTTTAACATAACATGGGCAGCACAGTACTTAGCACACTGCCTCACAGTGCCAGGAACCCCAGTTTGATTCCCATCTTGGGTGACTGTGTGGAGTTTGCACATTCTCCCTGTATCTGCATGGGTTTCCTCTGGATGCTCCGGTTTCCTCCCACAATCCAAAGATATGCAGGCTAGGTGAATTGGCCATGCTAAATTGTTAGGTGCATTAATCAGGGGTAAATATAGGGTAGGGGAATGGGTCTAGGTGGGTTACTCTTTGGAGGGTCAGTGTGGACTTGTTGGGCATAGGGAATCTAATCATATAATAGTTTAATTTTATTAAAGTAGAAATATTTGCATATACATGCCTGTATTGTGAATACAATGTTAAGAGGTCTGGCTCCGAGATGATTGTAGTTCCTCAAAGACAAATTTGTTCATTTTTAATAGGTTATAGCATACCAGCTATCTACAATTTTATTCACACCCAATTTAAAAGTATATTTTCTCAAAACTAACCTGGAGGAAATGGCTCTAAATTAATTACCAAAAGGAGCAAGAAACTGAGCAAGGCATAAAGAACAGTGAGAGATTTCAGAGTGCACTGAATGGACTAGAGAGGTGTTGCTGAAAACCAAGTACATCACTTGGTTAAGCTCATTGGGAACACCAAGTGATGATAATTTTGGCATATTAGTTGTTTCATTTTGTTTTTCTTTCAAATTCATAATAATAAACAAATAATGATGATAAGTTCATTTATTTCCCCAACATATTAAGTGTTGCTTTTGACAAGCAGATGAATTACCACAATCAATAAAGGGTGTGATTGTATAGCACATCATAATTATAAAGGGCATTATGTCCAAACTGAGTGAAACCTGCCTGTAATAATGAGTTCCTATTCCCAACTGAATTAGGCAGAAACATCCAGCAAAATGTTCGATACAGATTATTGTGATTTACAGGTTATTCTACTTAAAAGCAAATTACACAGCAGTAAAGTACCATGGTCTGCATCACAGAGTAAAAGGCACTTCTTTTGTTGAGAGCTACTTCATTCATGCTTTTTGATTAAAAATTGATTAAAAGGAAACTGTTCACAAAACTTCTGAAATCCTGTGACATAGAAACAGGATTATCTTTTGCATTAAAGAAAACTCTCATTCCCATTGATATTTACATGCTGTTTTTAAATCACTTCAAAAGGATTTTGCAAGAAATACAATGTACTTGCACAGAAAGCTTAAAACCTCCACTTATTTATAATATTATACCTGTATTGAAGGATATGTTCTATTGTTATCTGTGCTGTTCGCCCCAGGAATGCTGCCAGCTGATCGTCCTTCACACTTATATCGGAAACGCATACCACGTTGCTTGGGCTGCTCCACAATTTCGACATAAGGTTCCCCTAAAATTTAAATAAAACAATTAAAGCAACATGCAATGACAGTAAAGTGCACTGTAGCACATCAGTCACACAAATTGATGGACAACATAGAGATAAAGGTGTCGAGATGAAAATGTAGAGAAGTCTCTTACCTTGAAGGGCAAGCCTTGACATAGCAGGCAGGTGACTTCGCACTGTAAAATTAGGATTTCATAAGTAAGCATTGCTTATTTATCAATTAAGTTTTAAAAAACTCCCTACTTAAGAAAAGCAAGCAGTTCCAAATATGGCGGAGTTAAGATTAGATTTTCTAAAGGATGAAAATATTTCTATGTAAGCAAATTAAAATGTGCGGTTAGATGAAAATATTGAAGACCTAAACTGAGAGTTGGTGTTGCCCTCCGATGAGGTCACCAGGAAACTACATATGTATAAAAGTAAAGGTCATTTAAGTTACACCCACAACTCAATGGTGGGCGTGCATTGAACCAGAAGTGAAGCAGGTCCTGCTAACTGCACCCACTAAAAACAAAAATAATTTCCCTCACGCCGTTTTTTTTATAAAAAGGTATTTTACATACACTGGAAATATAACTTTGTAGATTCTTTTTCACAAACTGAACTCAACCTATTCAGCAAGATCATCACATTGTGATTGTGTAATATATTTGAATATTCAATAATTGATCAAGTTAGAAAAACATTTTACAAAAACAGCTGGTTGGTTATATCTGGCCTCTACAAAAGTTTATCCTTTAAAACAAAAGATTATTTTTTAGTCATAGTTAAAGAATGTTATTTTGTGCAGACCACTCAAGCAAACAGAGTGGTTTGCTCTTCTATTTGCCCGTTCAGTGAAATTTTCAACATATGTTAAGGAGTAAAATGGCAAACAATGTTAGAAGTTATATAGTGGACCAAATCTATGTTACACAGTGGGATGCAGTAGCTTAAGTAAAAAGTCAGCAGATAACGTCAGACTCGTTATAGACTCGACTCCCACAATCATAAATGGGTTTCAGACAATACACGTCACTATGAGCATTGTTATTGATAGTAAGTTTTACTTCATAAAAATGACACTGTTGATAGTGACATGCAGATTTGGTTTCACTTGGTATATTTCACAGTTTTACTTAGAAACTACTGTTGACTCCTAGTTTTACTGGGCATGAGTTACTATCCATTGGTAACTGCACAAGTATTTTAAAAATAAATTATCAGTTATCTAATGTCAAACTGTACCAATACTTAAAGTAAATTATTCTCAATACTGATTCCCAAAGAGGGTATACATTTGCACAGTTATCAGTAAATTAACCTTGCGAGCAGAAGGAAAATGCATCTTTTTGTACATTAGTATCCCATGCCCAGCAAGTCAAGGCATCGGCCATCAGTTCAAACAACAGAATCAAAACCCATTTGACGTATAATATCAACAGTCAGCAGTGTAGTGCAGAAGCTAAGACTCGCTTTAACTCTGCGAGCAGAGATGAACTGGGCTGTCTTACTGAGCATATTTCAGAGCAGCAGTAACATTAGAATTCAGTGGGTGTACTGGAATGTCAAATGCAGCGCTCGGGCACCTGCTATCATCACGACCATCCCACTGCTTTGACAGTGGAAAATAGATCAAATGTCCTGTACTTCAGCGCCGACTAATGGTTGCCTCTAATGTAGCCAGGGAAGTGGTTGGGAAGCCGACCACTAGTCAGTCCTAGCTGGATGTAAACAGACGGGTTCCAATTAATTTAAAATAATGAATAGTCAATGGCTGTCTTGCGTTTCCTACCCTCATTCGGGATAAGGCACTACACGCATCTACTGTCAATACAACCAAGCTGACTGGTAGAAGCCGATGAAACGTCAATGAAAGTGCTCCATTTTGTGGAGCAAAAAAAAATTTCCCTTTTGATTTGATGAAACTTTGCAGCAAACAGATCTTTACTGACCCATCAGCTAGAATTCTGTAACTTTAAAATGATAAGCACTCGGGATCAATGCTATTTCAACGAATATATTGTCACAACACTAACTTCTTTAGGAATGCCCCATTACAGAGAACCAGTCTGTCAATAAATTGCACCGATAGCCCCCATGTCTACTGGGTAGTCTTTCATTCTTCAGAATAAGGCTACGCCCACTTTCCCCAGATTTAAGTTGGTGGTCTAAAGGGAAGTTTTTTGGTCGCTTGGTTCTCAGTACCGCCCACGATAGTTTCGCCAAATACCTCATCTATAGTTTCAGACATTTTTATGGATGGCAACATAGATGTCTCTTTCAATTCACATTTTACTTTCATTAGAAACTTATTCATAGAGTTAGGAAGTAATGCAGCGACTTTACAGTCAACATAACTTGACTATACTCTCACGAACTGCCACAGAAATGTGGGGCAGTTATCGATTCCTGGGATCGGAATGATAAATAACGTCCTAGAGCCACAAATTTAACACTGAAAAATGTACCAAAAAAGTCAACTTTCTCCCTACTGTTTGTGACATTAAAAGGCATTAATGGCGGCTCACTTTTGTGACAGTTTCCTATGAGCCGTCTGCCTCCGGCCACTTCACAAGGTTCGCTGGAGGTTTGTATAAACTCCCTCGACCAAAAACAGACGCAAGAGCGGAAGTCAAAACATTAATGTCAGAGCAAAAAAAGTCAAACGCAATGGATCAGTGTGATCGAGAAAAGGGTTTTTATCTGAATGATTACTTCGAAATTGAAAATGAATAAATAGTCTAATTTTCTTTAAAAAACCCCAAGAGCAACGTTACATTTCGAATTTTTACGCTCACGAAAAGAGGTTCAGAAATAAAAGTATTCTGAAATGGCCAAACGTAACTCTGCCACTGACACAGAAAAAGTGCGCTGACGCTGGAAATCTGAAAATAATCTAGATTCATGGCGCTAATAATTGAGCGCATTTCGGTTTATTTTCATCAGCTCAAAACATACCTATCTCAATATTTGATTAATAACAACTCACCATCCATGGCTGTTTATCTCGCCTTTATAACCAAAAGAATTATTCCGACATGTAACTGATGTCCTCACTCTTAAACGTACTGGTGACAAAACTGGAAAAGTCACTGCGAGATTGTAATAAATTTTGGCAGGGAATTCCCCCCTCCTCCCTCCGCAGAAACTCCGTAATGCAAATCGCAATGTTACTGGTTATCAGGCTGTGTCCAATAAAGAATGAGAACGTTTGTTCGCCTCGTGGTTGTGTATAGGTCACAAATAAAGAAGCAGGATTACCAAGTTCCACAAAGACACACAAAGCCGAAGTACATATGATTTCCCATAGTAACTGGAATTAAAGGAAAGTGATTCAAAGTAAGAGGACTCTCAGCTGAACAGAGGACGTCATTGTAGGATGGAGTCAAAATTGAAAGTCTTGGAAATATTCAAAATATCTGGCAGCATCCGTTGACAGAGAAACAAATAATATTTAAGGTATATGGCCTTTCTGGCTAACCTGCTGGGATTCCCAACATTATGCAATTTTATTTCAGATCAGCATCCACTGTATTTTGCTTTTGTGATAGTGGTGGATGGAGACGAGTAATAAGCATGTGGACACCATCCTGGTGAAGAATTGATATGCACAGTGACTCTGTGTTTATGCTGAAAAGAAAACAATTAGGATTGGAGAAGCTGGCATTCTCAAAGAGGCAGGAGGCAAAGGGTTAAGAAATAAGGCCATGGTAAACGGAAATCAGTTTAGGAAGACAGTTCAGATCTGTTACATATGTTATATGCAAGGGTAGTATTGAAGTGGGTGGAGGTAGACTTTGGGGTTAAAGACAGTGCAGAAGTAAAATTTGTGGGAGAGTCAAAATTTGATAACAGGCTAGGAAATCGGATCCTGTGGTTCTACAGTAATGTGCACATATGTATATTCTATATACACATATAAAGAATAGGAGAGTAATCACAGTAGCCATTCTACCACATTTAGACAGATGTCACTGCCAAAAAAAAGACAATCCCTTGGTCCTCAGATATTTTAATAAGTTAGAAATAGGAGAAATTGTTCATTTTAACTCATTCAACAATGGGCTAACAGGTCTGCTTGAGCTGACATTCTCTCTCTTGGACTAGACTACTAGCATTTTCCTTTGTTCTTTTCACACTTTACATTGGCATTGCTGTGTGTTGATGATGAGACATATAGTTAATGCAAGAGACAAGGAAATAAATGAACTAGAAGGAAAATTTGTCAGATTAAGTAGTCAACAAACAATCAGAAGTATTCAGTCAGAAAATGCTTGGGATATTTTGACAAGAAGTAAAAGGATTGTACCAAAGTTCTTTGGATGCAGAAGGAACTTTAACATGAGACTTGACAAATCAAGGACTAAAAACAATGGAAAATTAAGCAGGCTACTGAAAATATTGAGGCAAAGCAAAAATTATTAAAACGACTGAGACAAAGTATGAAAAAAGAGTGGAAGAATACCAAAGGGAAATAGTAAATAGGATTCTAAACAAATTAAAAATAAAATGGTAGAAGAGACAAACATCCTACTTATTTCTGTATGAGAGAAATTTGTGGACATACTAAATAAGTATTTGTTCTTTTGTAACTTTCATTCCCATTGACATATTCCTGCAGAAACCAAGACAAAGTATAGCAATTACAGAGTTTTACTACCTTGGCTATAGTTAACTCAGAAATAAATGGTGGAACTAAATTTTTTTTAAAAATTACATCTTGGTAGTATATATTGTAGAACACCGACCTATAGAGAGTAAATAAACAAGAGTTTGATCTTTCAACATCCTGGGATATGAATGTTTGCCCAGATTGCAAGTGTCACATCTCTGTTCTAATATCGAAAAAGGTCAATCATCTAACTACAGATTAACCTATAATCCATCTTCTTCAGGGTATAAAAAAATTAATATTCACATAAAAACGGCTTGATTAAGGACAGCCAGCATAGATTTCTAAAAAGCTAAGAGAGAGAAAAGCTCTATTTCACAGAAGAAACCAGCTTGTGAAAAACTGAGAGAAGGGGCAGCAAAACAACTAAAGAAAATGGCTTATGAAAATATAAAATACAGTTCTTTTCATGCTAAATGACCAGGATACAAATAGCAGCAAAGGGCCACAAAGCAGTTTTTAAGTGCTACTGAAAGGGATTACGAAAGGAAACTTGCCTGGGACATCAGAATCACTAAGCAGAAATTTTATAGTTATATAAAGGGAAATGCTGGCACACTGAAGACTGACAATGGGGATATTTTCAAAGACTATTGGGAAATGACAGTCATATTGACCAGTTACTCTTCCTCACTATTTACAGTAGAAAAGGAGGATAGTTTGCCAAAGTCCCAAGGAAATTAATAATTTATTGAGATCAGGGACTAAATTAATTTAACATAAGTAAAACATTGGTAATGGGGAAATTAATGAAATTAAAGAGTGACAAGTCCCCATGACCTGACAGATTCCATCCAATGCTGTTAAAGGAAATAGAGGAGCATGTTGTAGAATCCTAACTCTAACCTTTCAGAGTTTGGGCAGCCTGCTGGCTCAGTGGTTAGCACTGCTGCCTCACAGCAACAAGGACTTGTGTTTGATTTCACCCTCAGGAGACTGTCTATGTGGAGTTTGCACATTCTCCCCGTGTCCGCATTGGTTTCCTCCCACAGTCCAAAGATGTGCAGCTTAAGTGGATTAGCCAGGGGAAATACTAGGTTACAGGGAAAGGATAAGGGGGTGGGTCTCATTGGAATACTGTTTGGAGAGTTGGTGTGGATTCAATGGGCCGAATAGCTTGCTTCCACACTGTAGGGATTCTGTGATTCCCTAGATACAGGAGTTGTCTCTCTGGATTGGATAATTGCACTTCATTCCACTTTTTACAAAGGGTGAAAGAGAAGAATCAAGGAATTACAGACTAGTTAGTGCTTAGCTTCAATGACAAGTGTGAATTTCCCAGGGAATCCATTCACTTCTTGAGACACATTGCTGATAAGGATGGAACAGATCATAGAAAACAAAGGCTATTAATAAATTCCCACTTTGAATAATGGGAAACAGATCTATTTATGTTTGATAGATGTTTTACTTTGTTACTGTTGATTATTTTTCTCAGTGCATAACAGTAAATAATCACAGAGACAGTTTTCAGGACCTTGCATGAAATATTCATGTGGGATCCCTGATGTGATTGTGTCAAATAAAGTTCACTGAGAGTAGAAAATTGAAGATTCAATTCCACAGCTGAGTCCGTGGGGCTCCAAGAATGTTTGTAAGAAAGAGCAGTCTTATAGGAACAGGAGGTTACTCACTATAACAGATGTCACTGTATGTGACAATTGCTGCACTTGAGCCCAAGATAACGGGTATGGATTCGGAATCTTAACAGGAATAGTATAGTCATTTATGAGGCAGCAGGCCAGTTCTGATGATATCTTGTCCATAATGCTAAGGGGGCTATACAGAGAACATCAGGAACCTTTTTTGTTCCAGAGAAATCATTCATCAATGATGGATTAGGAAAAACCCAATGAGGAACATCATGATGACGACAACCTGCAGACTATGAAAGATCAGAATCAAGGTCAACAATCCTCAAGTCAGTGACCTAACAATCTTCTAGTTCTGAATGATTGTGAAAGTTCTAGATTGCATGAATTTATGATGTTAGTGTCCTGGGTTGTGGGGGAGATAGGCAAGTGGTACATGTAACTTTGACATAAATGTACAAATGTTTACTATGGGAAAAATAAGTGGGAGAAGACATTGTACATGGTAATGGTTCTGAAGGGTTAAGTGGAATACTGCATTAAGCTCCACCCAATCTGACGATAACATATTGGGACAAAGCAGAATGTCTTAGGATTTCATGGAATGCAACCCTATATCCACACATCTTCACATACAAACATTACTACTAACTTTTACCTAATTTCTATAATGCAGTAAACTACAACTTGTGTAAGACAAGAGCTTCTTCCCATTAAACTCACTAGCTGTTGATCCCCTACCACTGTAAGGTTTTGGGGGAGCTTGTAATCATCATCGCCTAATATAGGCAGTTGACAATTTGTAAGCAACTTTCAGACATTCTGTTAAGAAGCAGCAGTTTAGATATAATGTGGAGTTAATTAGACAAAGAGATGAAATACACAATCAGTAACAATTGAAAACTCTTCACCTATCTTGAAGCTGTTCTGTAGAATTGAGGAGCAAAGGTATTATATCCCCATGGTTTGAAGTGGTGAAGAGTTCATCCCTGATATTTTGCAATCTATGGTAATCATCTTCAGTGGTTACAGTATTTGTTCTTCCCTCAGACTGATGTGGGGTAGGGAACGGGGTGGAGCTCCCGGTCTTCCCCCAAGGTGATGTCTCATTCTTCTGGATCCTCTCTTTCTGTCTCTCACACTTTTGTTGATATATCATAGTTTGGGGGCTGGCAATCTATGCCGTGTCATCTGTCTGAACCATTTTGGCAATTACCATGGGTGGTTACCTATGATGACAGGATGACTGCTGTCCCCTTGCCCACCTCCAACTGAAGGTTAGTTGTCACTCCTTCGGAGACCAAAACATCTATTCTTGCAAACATCACACTGATACCCAGGTAACATTAGCCTGATAAATCTTTGACATCAGTCAACTAAACTTCATGACCTTGATGATTTGAGAAACCTTTACTTCATTTTCATTTGCTTGAGGTTTGCTATATAGTAGTTTGTAGTTGGTACTGTAACACAGTTAATATGTCTTACATTACACAAAACTACTAAACA